>NC_137878.1:18916455-19251455 GCF_963924005.1 Protomyctophum bolini
AGTGAGCAGGCCAGCGAGCGTCCCGGCGTCCGCCAGTGGAGGTTTGGTTTATACACGCGCACGCCACCTTGATGAACACATGCGCACAGTCGCGCACACACACACACACACACACACACACACACACACACACACACACACACACACACACACACACACACACACACCCATGACCCACAGCCTGAATACACATGTTCCCATTGGTATGGCCGTGGGGACTTCCCACGCGGGGACCATGACATCTTAATTCAATGGGAGTGAATGCGAGGCCGTACACAGCGGGTTAGGAGGGGAACAACTGGAATGGAAAAAACGCCAATGCTCCAACTGAGGTCAGCGTTGGAGACAAAACACTCATTGAGCTTGTAGCGAATAACCTGAAAAATGTGCCTTAATCGCTGTCCTCCCTCTGCCCTCCAGGAGTACGTGCTCTCGTCCGAGTCAGACAAAGGGCGTTGAGTGAAACCCACACAAACACATTTGCATATGCTCACGCTTAAAAGAGGGCGAACCCGGTGCACCGAAACATATTCACATAATCACGTGCGAAATGTAATTAAGACGGCAGGCTGCGCATTATTCATAATCAGTTAAACATACAAATAAATTAGCCTTACGGTGCATATTCTCTATAGATAACACACGCGTGGTAAACACGGGTGCATATACTGTACACAAGTACACGCGTGCGCATCAAACCACATGCACACAAAAGCATGCACGCACACAAAGGCAGTGGGCCGCCATAAATTACAGTCATCCCCATCTGGGAGCATTAAGAAGCTGTTAATGAATAGGGTGCTGGAGCAAGAAGCCACAAGTGGAGCGAGGGATATAGGAGGGGGGGGTGCAGGGAGGGGAGGGGCGGGGGGGGGGGGTGCGGGTAGCATCTGGGCTGCAGATATGTGTGTAGTCATGTAAAAGAGGTTGCGGTAACAGTGCACGTCTTGGGGGAGGAGAGGAATCAAAAGTTGCGCAGCTGAAGCCAGTGCTCTCTGTGACCCATCGGGTAGAGAGGTATGTACGCGTTTGTCCCCAGCCACTGCTTTGTACGAGTGCTGAAGTGTTGGGACCTATATGAGTGTTCGCACGCTCAGCTCGGCCCATTTAACACTGACCGAGATCAAACGGTCGGGTAGATAATCTGCTACCCCTCCGCCCTCATAACAAAAAAAAAGAACATGGCTCACGAAGGATTGTCAAACGAGAGAGAGAGAGAGAGAGAGTGAGAGAGAGAGAGAGATTAAAAGCCACACACGAGAAAGGTTAACCTCAGCTTCAGACTAATGACTTTACCTTATCTGAAGGAGGTGTTGGAGGAGGCGTGGTGAACAGAAGGGGCAGTTATCTTAAGTGACCTTTTAATACCCTCTGCGGCCTCACAAAGGCAGGCTTGGCAGGGGCGTTCAGAGCGGACACACGGGGACTACACAACACAACACAACACGGAGGAGCAGAAGTGTGCCTGTGCACAGAGGACAAAGGATGGCCACCTGTATGCTAATAGTGCGGCGGGGCTCTTGGAGAAGGCAGGCAGAGGGACTGAGAGTGGTGCTACTCTTGGAACAAAAAGACCTGGGCCATAAAAAACAATAACAACAAAACAAAAAAAAATGTAGTTTTTAGGGGTCATAAATTGTTTTTTTTTCCCCTCCTTTTTTAAAGAAAGTATAAAGGGGAAAGAAACAAGAAAGGCAAAGTGTGCCCCTTAAAACAGAATGGGCACTATAAAATAGATTTTCTCCTCTTTTAAGGTGGAAAAGGAGAGAGACAATGGGGCCAACTTGGCTGAGTGATGATGACAGGCGAAGGCAGTAAAATTTAATTTCCGATCCCTCAGTTAAGTAATGAGGAAGAGGGAAATGTGTGCCACTACCAATAGGAGGAAGTGGTTGGGGGGGTGGGCACATGGGCGACTTTAAAGTAATGAGACAGGAGAAACAGGCAGTGGAGTGTGCCGCGTAAGGGTGATTTTTACTTAGCTGCACTGGCGGTGTCACACAGCAAAAATAGCAGATCTACAAACAAAATCAGAGCTCACAACGCATTGTGAGCTTGTAGACCAGCTATTTTTGGTGTATGATACTGTGCACAATAGAAGTATATCAAGCCGGGGATCGTGTGCCCCTCGTCAATAAGTACAGGGACGGAGAGAGCGACGGGAAACTGTGTGTGTGTGTGTGTGTGGTGGGGGCTATAAAATTCATTCCCGCACTCACTCATTGGTTATTTTCTTAAGAAAGTCTGGCCGGGGGAGTGTGCCGCGACAGAGGGTGGGCCGTTCATATGGAAAGAAGGGGGTTGGGGTTCGGAGGTCATAAAATTCTTTCTCCCTATTCTCTTCAATAATGAGGCAGAGGCAGAAAGGTGGCATGTGCCACTGTGAATGGGGGGAGGAGTAATTGCAATTAAGCACATCTTTGAGGACGGCACACTCCCAACACATGCACACACTCACGCAGCCTCTCGAGGACAGAGCGGAGGTCTTCCTTAGTCGTATGTTGGACCACACATGCACACTGTTAGGCTCACACGCAAACACATGGAACATACTGTAAACACATTCTCGCCACACGCATGCGAGCACCCTTCACGTCGTTAGTGTTTACTATCATCTCCACTGTAGATGTTCCTTCTCACAACATCTGAGTTCAGCTGAGAAGACCCCCGAGCCAACTATTTACCACTGTTCTATGCTATCTCTCTCTCTGTTTCTCTCTGAATATCCAGGTGACTGCACACTGCAAATTTTTCACACCATCAACTGCCATTTTGCCAAGAAACAGTTATGTAACCCTTTATATCAGTGCATGTTCAGCACTATAAGAAGAAACTTCAGTGTTGAGTGCGTTGCGTCACTATTACTTCATGTCCATCCATCAGTGGTTGTCAACAGCAAACTCCCCGCATCTGTATGTGAGTGTAAAATATGCTCTCTTGTTAGCATGGGTGTCAGCCGCTGTCACTGTCAATATGACCAGCTCAGTCAAGATTGGCACTATTCTGGGCCTTCCCAACTGCCAACATCTTTCCCATCTTTCCCTCTGCTCATCGTAGGCCCCCTGGGGACTGTCATCGTCACAGAGGTCTGGACACGTTTGGACAGATCACTGCACTTCCGGGGCCACAAGAGGGGGGTCCATGTTTGCATTTCAGCTTTTCCCCAGCGGGAGGGAGGTAATGAGCAAACGCAGTCACTGTTCCAGCATCCATGGGTTTGACAGTGTGAGTACAGCCTGTCCTGTCGCATATCTAGTTATAGAGTAGGCTACCATCTGGGAGTAGGTGCAGCATCCAGGCAATGCAGCCGCCCTCCCAAAAATAAGACTCAAATCAAATGCCTTACCAAACTTCAGGTATCTCTACTTCGAGATATCCATTCTCCGTCCTAGTAACTAGGTCCTCCCAGCTCGCAAATATTGTTTTGTCTTTGGTTAATGTGCTTTTGAATCTTACTTGTGGAAATGTTGGTAGTTAATTGAGCTCTGTGTATCTCCAAAGCATTAACCACTTAAACCCTACTGTGTGCTTCTTGCTTCATTGTCCAGAGTCCCCCAGGTCATGAACCCCTCCATTTCCCCCTCTACACCAAATATTGGTGTAGCTTGTAGAGGCACTCAAAAACACTTCTCTGTTCCTGATATGACACGACAATGAAGAAGTAATATCATTTTTGCCATGGCGCGTTTACTGGTTATGTTTGGAGATTCTATGGGGATAACCCTGGGTCGGCTTGACTCGGCTGACCCTTTGGTGGTCTGCGCACTCCGTGGACCATTCACCACTAGTGGGCCATGATGCCAGATCGCATGGAAATTAGTTTCGTTTTAATTGATAATATTCATGAGTTACGACTGCCATCTGGAGAAGAGCCTCCCTGAGTCTGAACTCATGCTGCTGTCCCTCACTACTGTCTTGGATAGCCAATTTAACAAAACAAAAGATGGCACTTAACAACCCATTGAAACCCATTGTGCACTACTTGTCAACTACCCCCCAGTCTGACTAGTGTCTCAACGAGGTGCTAAATGTTAATATCATGCACGGCACAGCAAAGTTGTTACAGAATTCTATGAAAACCCTTGTGCCTTTTCTATCACCGGAGATTACCAACCAAATACATTTCCCATCTGTGTGTCTCTCACGATAGAAGATTAGCTGGTACAAATGGTACGACTGTCGCCTCCCTGTGAAAATATTGACTACATATAACTGATACTTGGTGCAAAAACGTTTGGGGTCCTCTGTCTGCCTTAGATTATTTTGTTGCCGTTCTGGAGGAACAAATATACTGATATATTAGTATACTAAATAAGGGCAAAAATAAAGCGAAGAAAGAGGTGTTGTAAAACTCATTTAGGTACATGGGGGGAGGAGGGAATAAATACTATGAATACCATTTATTACCAATAAATTCCATTTGTTGAACAGAGATTTCTTTCTGAGGATTTAAAGTAATATGCATTATATGACTTTTACGCTTTTTTATTATTATATTGTTGTTGCTTTTGCTTTCTCTGTAGCCTACCTAGAATTGCTGCTGATGTTGAGTTATCCAATTTCACCTCTGGGTAGACTGGGAGTAAGGCCTTACGTCATTACACAGTTAATGAGTCATGAGAGTTTGAATTTCGTCCATGAATCAATCTTTTCTCCAAGGACTATTTCTAATCAATCAACTTTTATAATCAATTGGTTCCTTAAGAGACGGAAGTGAGGATGGATAGGCCACACTTTGAGGAAACCGACAACCAGCGCTACATGCCAGGTCGGGCGCTGACTTGGAATCCCCAAAGGAAGCGGAACTTAAGAGAGGAAGACCTGGAGGCGAGACACTGAGGCGCAGCTCAAGAGGCAGGGAACCAGCTGCATGGGGAGGCAGAAAGGACAGCCCAAAACCCTGTTGAATGGCCTATGCTCCACTGGGAGTGATGAGTCTAACCAAGTAAGTGGTTTATAAATCAAACCAACCACAGTATGCTTTGGAAAATGGTTGGCAGTAATGTCAGATACCCGTATATTGCTTCATCAATAATCATCAATTAATGGTCCATTGGTCTTTGGCTAGATTATTTGATACATTTTCATTGTTTGTAATGTTGGTGTGCTTTGGTGAAGCTTATTCCAATGTGACAATAATTATGAATGAATTTAAATAATTGCTCACAAATAGTGAGCAATTATCTTGGAAGGTCTCTTTTCGGTCATGATTTGGCTTAATCTTTTCCTTTGCGTGTTTTGGCTGGCCTTGTGAGTTAGTTTGTTAACACATTATTGTGGCAACTCTGTTACACTCCCATTGTGCATGTGCGTAATGCATGCTGGGTTGTTTACAATGCGATACAATTTGGGTTTTCCCTTTCCTTCCTGAACTTGTGTGTGTTGTAATGATGTAATTTTGTCTCAGTGTCGTGGTGTAATTTGCACATAGATAGGATAGGACCCTATGGGCTCACCAGGCTGTTGTTTTGTTGTGTCAAGGAATAGCAGGGAAGAGTAAACAGCACTTCTGGGTGGTCCCCTTTAGCTCTGGACTCCAACATCCAGAGAAAGCCGGCCTCTTTTCAGCACAACCTGAGTTCCTGCTTCCCTCTCCCTCTCTCTCTCTCTCTGTGTGTGTGTGTGTGTGTGTGTGTGTGTGTGTGTGTGTGTGTGTGTGTGTGTGTGTGTGTGTGTGTGTGTGTGTGCCTGCGTGTGTGCCTGCGTGTGTGTGTGCCTGCGTGTGTGTGTGCCTGCGTGTGTGTGTGTCTCTTTATGATTGTCGTTTGTGTTTAGGGTTGTTGCAGTTGGTGGAAGTGCCCTTATACATACTGAAGGAGCTATTGAGGAGTCCACCAGCGTGTTCATTCCTTCCACTCTCCTGTCTCTGTTTACGATTGTGTGTTTACCTCTCGCTCGCTCACAGACTCTTCATTTCTCTGTCTGCCTTTCTCCCTCTCTCACTCTCCACTTTTTCTGTAGTCTAATCTGCACTATAATTCTCTCTCTCTTTTCATTTGCCATACCTTCCTTGGACCTCTTTTCTTCCCCATTCACTCGATCTGTACTTCAGATGTGCTCTATATTTGCATATATCTCCGTGAATTCTATTTCGTACACACAAGCTCCTTTCACACTTCTCAACCTGCCACGGTCTCCCTTTATCTTTGTCTCTCACAATTTCTGTCTCTCTCTGTCACTCTCTCTCTCTCTCTCTCTCTCTCTCTGTAGTAAACCTTGTGTCTATTATGCCACTCTCTCTCTTCGCCCACCTTCTCTCTCTCTCTCTCTCTTGGATTCCCCTCTTCATGTGTCTTCCGTCTGCACTCACTCGCCCCAATCCCGATCTATGTCCTGATCTCTTTCTCGTTAAACCGGTTTTGTGCAACTTGGTTATGTTCTCGTCTTCTCATCCTCTCATGTTTCTCTCGCCGCTCCTCTCCCCACCTTCATCCTTCTACTCTTCCTCTCAGTGTTGTGAATGTATTCGTCGCCTATTCATGCCATTCCCTCTCTCTGTCCCTCTACAAGCCTCCCATAACTTCAATATCCCTCCTTTTCCCCTGTGCCCTCTCTCTCTCTCTTCTCTCTCTCTCTCTCTCTCTCTCTCTCTCTCTCTCTCTCTCTCTCTCTCTCTCGCTTCGCCTTTCAACTCGTCGTTCATTTTCTTCCTCACCAGCCTGATATGTCTCTCTCTCTCCACCCGCTCCAACACAGCATGTGTTCCATTTGTGTCTGTCTCACTCTTTTTTCCAGTCACAAGACTCTTTAAATATTCTCTTGTTTGGATGTTCCATGTTTTTTTCTTCTGCAAGTATCTTTCTGAATCGCTTCTACTTAGTCACCTCACATTCCTTTCTTTCTCTCTCACTCCCTCTCCCCTTTCACTCTCTGTACAGTTCTTTCCAAGTAAATACACCATCTATTTCTGTCTTCATCTCTCTCTCTCTCTCTCTCTCTCTCTCTCTCTCTCTCTCTCTCTCTCTCTCTCTCTCTCTCTCTCTCTCTCTCTCTCTCTCTCTCTCTCTCTCTCTCTCTCTCTCTCTCCTTTCACCTGCCCCCTCTCTTTCTCTCATGTATCCTCCTCCGCACTCCTCTCTCCACTCTGTCCTTAAATATCTCTGTTTGTGTTTTAAACCTCTTGTTATTTTTAAACCTCTGGCTGTTTTTAAATCCTCTCTCTCTCTCTCTCTCTCTCTCTCTCTCTCTCTCTCTCTCTCTCTCTCTGTGTTCTTTCTATGTAGATCATTTATTGTATGATGATACTTGTGTATACTAGTAGTGGTGAATGCAGAAAATAGCGGATCTACAAGCTCACAATGTGCATTGCATCTGTGATGTGTTGCAAGCCTATAGATTTGCTGTTTCCAGCGTGTGATGCCATGGTATAAATTTAGCATATAGCCCTCTTCCATTCTTTCATATCCCTCCCTCGCTCCCCTTCAGTGACAGCGGTAAACAAGAACCTGTCCGAATCTATTCGGTGGGCAGAGTTAAAAGTGCAGCGACAATAATTCTTCCACGCCACCCACTCACTTTGAGCTCTATGATGTTGTATCTACTGTATGTTCACGTAACCAACATCAGTCACACACCACATGCTATGATGTGTGTGCAATGCATACATTACTGGGATCCTTATGGCCTATAATGTATGGTTTGTGTCCACCGTGTATTTATTTACATATCTCTGCTGTCGGGGAGAAACTATACCTTACACCAAAATGTTCATTTTTCAGGAAATGAAGAAAACCTCCTATATACAGATTTTGTCACCACATCTCATATTTGCGATTGACAATGAAAGAAGAAATTAGGTCTAATGTATGCCAAATATGACGTACAATGTCTGCAACACAAACATTAAATGCCATTGACAATGAACTTATGAAGGGAAAAATGATGTCATCTTGTCCCCACACGTCTCATATTTGCCATTGACAATGAATTGAGAAATTAGGTCAAATGTCCGCCAAATATGACGCAAATTTGTAGCAACAGGTATTCTGATTGGCCAGTATGAAATGATGCATGATGATGTACAATGATAAGAGTGCCCCTCACTTCCAAAGATGTCAAGTATTACATTCAACTTCTAGCACTCCTCACAACAGACGAGATTCAACACTCCTCCTCATACGCCTACTGCTCTGCTGCTCTTTGTTTTTCAGCAAGAATTGTATTGCATTGTGTAGTGTGTGATTATGTGCGTGCGTGCATGCATATTGTTGCATGCATATTGCATACTAACAAACCGGTGAATATGGCAGTGTTTTTGCATGCATGCACAGGCTTTGTGTGTGTGCGTTGGTGCGTGAATTCATTGGCCGACACTGAAGAACAAATCAACCAACACTGAAGTGAAGTGTAACTCCGAAGATCTGATCATTAACCACAAACAATTAACAACTGAACTGCACCACCCTGGTAGCTTTTAACTTTTAAAGCACTGCTCACTGATTGCTTTCCCCTTTGCACCGCCGAATCATTAACTTCTATGTACGTTCTGTTGCCTCTGGAGGGCCGGGGAGGCAACTTGGCCTACAGTACGTGCCGCTAGGATGCATGCAAAAACACCAGCGCAAGAACAAACTTGTTCCTTAAAGGATAGGTGCCGAGGAGGAGGTGGCTGTGCTATCTTTGTATCGTCTCCATTTTCAGGAGAAGAGGCGGGCAAAGCGGGCCAATGCTAATTACAGGACAACACTCTGCCCCCATTGTTCCCCAGAGAGAACTCATAGGTGCAGCATCAACATCTCCTGCCGGCTGCCGAGGAGATCCATTGAGTCCCAGTGGGGGGGTTCACTGGACTGAACAGCAACATTTCCATTATGTAAAGCACCGTGGTAGCATTTTGTACGGGGATGAGAGCGCGATAGCAGGGGCCTCCATTTGTATTCAGAGGGAGTGAGGCAAATGGATCTGTCGCTGCTCAGAGAGTATAAAAATTGGCCCACATTGCTCAGCTTTAAACGAACGCTGATCCATAACACTGGTCTGCATTCTGATCCAAAGGGCTGCCCTGGATGTATCCAGTACCGGGTCAGTTAGGGTGACCCAGCACAGAGTGCTACAGACAGATTAGAAATGTACCACAATCAATCCTGGGGAAGACCAGGATCGACTGTGCCCCCAAATTGACCTATTGTCAGCCTTCTGATTGGTCCCTGAGTGACTGTGGGCTCTTTCTGGTTTCTGGTTTATGTGGCGTTTGCTAAACCATTTAAAAACCTAATTTTTGCCCTGTACCTGAGCTGTTTACTGAGACCAAATTTAAAGTAAGATTTGAAAACACTGAATATTAATATGACAAACCCGTTATTTCATGGTAGTGGATGGAGAAAAAGAAAAAGGGATTTTTGTCCAACCAAGAAACAGCAACCAGTGTGAAGAGCGGCAGAACTTGATAAAGGGTCTATTATGACTAAAATGTAAACATAAAGATCACACCTGTGTGAAGTGAGGGGCACTCTTATCATACATCATCATACATCATCTCATTCTGGCTAATCACAATTTCCGTCCTCACTTCCGTCCTCACTTATGTCAATGTATGTGTTTACGCAATGTTTGTGTTTTCACAAACACTCAAAGCTGTCAATGGCATTCAATGTTACTCAAAGCTGGTGATTCATTGTCAATGGCATTCAATGTATTTGTTAGGACAATGTTCGTGTTAATACAAACCCTCAAAGCTGGACATAAGTGCTAGCACCCCTCAAAAATCACATGACATGACATGTATGATGACATACATCATCATACATCAGCTCATTCTGGCCAATCACAATTTGCGTCCTCACTTTTGTCTTCAATGTTTGTGTTTGGTTTACACACTTTTGTCTTCAATGTTTGTGTTTACACACTTTTGTCTTCAATGTTTGTGTTCACACAGACCAGTAAAAGCTGGACATAGGATGCCCTCAAAAATAACTGTGAGTCTGTGAACTGTCTGGTTCTGGACAGTCATGGGTCCGACCGACCCAACACCGGGCACTGCACCCCCTGTGGTGGTGTGGAATGCGCGTGTTGAATATGAAGTCGGTGGGGCTAGTTTGTTTGTAACAGCTAATTGGCTGTTGTTGGTTACATAACCAATCTATGTTATACAATAATTTATAACTATAATCTGCATGGTAACCCTTTGGGCAAACGCAGCTTTTTTTGCGGCTTTCGCCTTTATTTTATATTTTTATAGAGAGACAGACAGTAGGCTGACAGGAAATGGGGGAGTGACATGCAGTAAAAGACCAAAACTAAAAAAAAGACCAAACTATTCAAGCGTTATAGATATTTTCAAATTAGGGAGGGGCCTATGTAAGCGACTGCGGCAACCACACTTCGCAATTTTTCAAAATTGCGACTTTTCTAGTTATTATTATTATAATTATTATCATATATTATGATTATGATTAATTCACAGCTAATACAAGTTATTCTGAAAGATAATGACAACGTGAAGAACATTCTTGCATCTGCAAATCAGGAAGTTTCCGTAAAATAATATAAAATCATTGTGCAGCATGTCATGATCATCATGGCCTGGTAGGGGATGTCACAAAAGATATCACATAAAAACAGAGTGACATCATCTTATTCTTGCCTCATTTTATTGGGTGAAAACACCCATAAACAACTGACCTCTCCCCAGCTGAACCAGACTCTTGAGTTGGTCTTTCTTGCGCAAACGTATAGATGTGTTCCAAATGCTTTTTTCAAAACCCAGGGAAATGCGGTCCCCTGACATCATTGAAAAGTGCATTGGTCAAGGTCTATGTAATGTTCCTATGCCTCTTTTAAGCATATCAAACTTTTACTATCATTTTCCTTCACTGTATTTTTATTTTATGTAAATGTCTGTCCAGTTCTTGCAGTGTGTGTGCCTGTGCATACATGCATGTGATTGTGCAATATGCATAAAATGCCAAACCTGACGCATCTGTTTGGCTCCTCATTTAGGCCTACTGTTAGAGGGCGGTATGAAATTGAATGTCTTCTCATTGGCCTCCTGATAATGTTTTGACACCGACGCTAGCGGCACGTCGAAAGCTCTTTCAGTGCAATTTTCCATCGAAATGTGAAATGCAATTATGTCGACACTTAGCTGCCTTATATTGTAGCTGTTATCTGTCCACAGAGAGAAGGGTATACCGAAAATGAATTGGTCTCTGAAAATTCATCAAGTGGTATGACTGCTGGGCTAGTCATGAATACCAAGCACATGATTTGTGCTGACCCGTATGGCATCGAATAGTGCACAACCACCACTGACATATTCGTAACCGATGAGTATGACGTAAGAGCTAAATGTCTACTGTGCAAATATGATCAATGTGTCTGCTTTTAGTGAGGTCATCTTTGGATGAACATGGGACTTTTCATTCAATCGTTGCACTGGATTCCTCAGTGTTCTCTGTCTTTGTTGGTAGCTTTGGATGCGGTAAAGTGCCTTTTGTATATTAAAGCAATAAAAGTTTAATACCTTTAACTGCCATGCAAAATGCTTGTGTGGGTGCCTTTAGAGACAACGATTAGATTGCATGCACAGCTAGCTCAGTATTGGATCAGACTTTGGTGAAATTGCATTCGTAAATCACTCTTAGTGTAGTTATATTTTACCTGCTTGGCGAATGTATACTACGTGGATTTTATCACATTGTGACAATTTGGATGGCGTGAACACTGAACAGTATCCTAAATTATCTTTGAACCCCTCGCCTGGTTATTACATATAATCTTTCTGGTCCGCAATGTGTTGCATTAAATGGAGTAACACCTTTGTGACACTCGTAGACTATAACAAATGGAAAAAAGTACGCCTATACCAGCAATCAAGGCTGCACTTTAAGTTGATTGCCTCAGATAAAATCATGATTTTGATGAAGTGATGAAGTGTTACATTCACGTTACATCAGAGGCTGGTTCCTGTACTCTCTCTCCCTCCTTTCCCCTGTCTCCCCCCGTTGTTAAATATGGACCAAAATCTGCTCCGTGTCCAGACTCCAGCCAATTCCCTGAATCTCATCCATGCCTTGAAATTAATTCTGGTGGTCAGTACGTAGCTATCTGATTACCTGCATGTTCTTTTTTTTACCCCCCCCCCCCCCCCCTTTCTTTCGTTTTTTAATTGTCCCTTTGGTGTCATTTGTATGGAACACTACTTTTGTGATTGATGTTACACAGCCAAGCAGGCAGAGCAAAACAAACAGTCATGTCAAGCAGAAACGAGCTTGAAAACCCCCCCAGGGGTAGTGTGTGGCTCAGTAGGCTGAATAAGAGGCCCACAGGCCAGATTATCCGTGTCAATGGGAACAGAAAATGAGTGTTGGGATTTACAATGTGACTACATAGACTCTAACCTCTATGTCACAGAGGTTATGTCTTTTTGTAAAAACACATACACTCTAACGCAGTGATCCTCAAACCTTTTTCATTTCAAGGACCCCCGATTTGATATCCATTAGCCAGAATCATATGATTCCTATCTCTGAGACTGGGACCCTAATCTACACTGTATAATATCTCCCCTCCCTACCTTCAAAACCGCCCTGAAAACGCATCTGTTCAGAATAGCCTTCCCAAGTTTACTTTGAACTTGCTACTTTGAGTGTTTTATTGCTTTTCATTCTTATCTTTTACTTTTTCCCTACTAAAGTTGTTATTTTTTTGTTATGTAAATCCCAGATATTATTATTATAGTATTCGTTTAGTGAGTTAATTAGTTTGCACACTGGGTTTACAGACCCATTAGATTCCAAACTCTCCCCCTGGAACACCCTCAAGGACCCCCTGGGGGTCCCCACTTTAAGAACCAGTGCTCTAACACAGTTAGAGCCTATACATCATTTATTCATCCACGTCACTGCTAAATTACATTCTTACCTTGCCGTATACGGTATTAATGGCATCTTTACCGTACTTTCACATTTAGCATAACAGTATAATAGGCTCTACTTATAATAATAATAATAATAATAATAATAATAATAATAATAACAACAATAATAATAATATAGGCTCTACTCTACTTTCTACTTGACACATAATAATTGTATATATTATATACTGGTAAATTCCAATATAGACATCTGAGGATCCCTCAGATGACAGTTTGCTGTGTAATAAACAGCCTATATATGTGTGTGTGAAGCGCCTTGGACAAAGACACTATATATATATATATATATGCAAGCAGTTATTAATATGTAGTAGGCTATGTTTTTATTTTTAACCATGATGACAAAACGTTCCTGTCATTATGTAGGCCTACCTACTTTAACATAAAAAACGTACTAATTAAGTAGATAATTCAAGTCCTTGACCTTGACTGAAAAATAAATGATGATGTGTGTATAGACAACCACTTGAACCATGGACCCATTTGAACAAGATTCCTTGAATTTCTCTGATCATGAAAATGCGGGTGAAAAGAGGCACACTTACATCTTAAGTCTACTATTGGTAGACAAAGTAACAAAACGTTAGGTTTTAATAAAACACTGGTCGTTTTGGTTTGAGCCTTATCTGCGTAAAACCGTGAATCAATCGAGCTCGGGGCGTTATTTTATCAGACAAGCGTCTCTCGGACAGTCTTCTCATTGGCTCTATCGACAGAGGGGGTGTGGCAGACAGTTGTGGGCGTTTGACAAAACCGACGACCACGCAGGTTGCCCCTTTCATTCACTACGGATTTCCTGACTTGATCTCATCTCCGCACAGTTTGTGTTTACAGAACAATCTGTTTGTTGTCTTTTTCCCTCGCTGCATCGCTTGCACAAGTTGTTTAGCTTGCAGGCTTGCGTTGCGATTGACGGACGCATCCATCTTTGAGAAGTCTATTCGTCTTTTTTTGCAGAAACTACCTGAGGCGTTTATTTTTCTTTGCTTGCACACGTCCACTCCACAATGGATTTGGTTTGGATTCTGTGCTTGCTTGCGACTATCTCCGCCTGGTTTGCGTCTGCGGAGCGCCACAGTGTCTACTGGAATAGCACAAATCCAAAGTAAGTCATAATAAAAAATAATGTGATTCTACATAGAAGATACTTATGTATTATTTCATATTAAGCCCAGAACACCCCACCCCAGTGGTCCAGAAGTACTTTACCCAGTTGTAATTGCAGGGTAGCTACTTAATGAAGAGTAGACCTATCTATGTAAATGTGATCTCTCTATGATGCACATCGTAGATTCTTATCACAATGCATTTGGCATTGCGCTGCTGGGATTCATGCATATTCATTCAACTATAGTGCGTTATAACACTGATGGACTCAACTGGCTGCTGTTGTCATGATAATGTACTGAGACAACTGAGTTGGCTGCCCCCTACCGCTCCCTCACTCCCACACGGCTCAAAACTTTCTGGCACTTATAATTTAAACGTTATTGCTGTCTACCTAGCACCCCTTCCCTGATATTTTACTTTTATGCGATTGAACTGGTAGGTAACCCTAGTTTAGCTGCCAGTGTAGTCTTTATGCTTTTCAGTTTATTCTAGCATAGAAAGGCCTACATGAAGCAGACTAGGAATAGGTACGTGTAATGTAAGGTTACGTGGTGCAAAATGGTTTTGACTTGTATGTCTATGCTGATAAAGGATACATACATCTACTGTTCTCCGATAGCATTTTCCCATGGCGCTCAACTGAAAATAATTGTACCTTGGGGAATACATTTGTGTGAGCATGATCTGTGAAGATAACCGAAAGTGCTTATGTCTTATTGAAGTGTTCCATTTTTGGTGTGTTTTCTAAGCAACTTCAATGTATTTAGCTGTTATACACTACAGTAATTGTACCACTGTATAACCAAGAGCACCTATTAAAATGCCTAGCCCTGATTTAATTCACAGTTTCCCCTTGGTTTCCTTGGTAGGCCTACGTGGTGCTGCTGCCAAGCTGTTTTTATTCAATGGACCATTTACTCTCAGTCACTCCATTGAAGCAAAAGATAATTAATAAGCTCCATTCATATCGCACGCAAAGGAAACCTACAGATGCTGGTACCGGAATATTTCTGTGTGGGTTTAAATGTTTGAGTCACACTGCAGTGGTGTTGAAATAACAAGATGCAATACAATATCCTCAAAGAGTCAGCACTGACAGCTTTGTTCTTTGTTATGATCTACATCTCCCATATCTAGAGATGATATTAGATGGATTTGGCTTTGCTGTCAGAGAGACATGGAGGTGTTCATATTTCAGGTGGTAAGATGATATGTAATGGACTATGACAGAGACAGAGGAGGTAACTTGAAGCCTGACCAGTGGGTCACACAGTGGGAGAGAGATGGATTGCTCAGGGAGAAGAAATTGGAGCTCAAATTGTTGGGGTTAGGGGCCACATTCGAAATAAGTGGGGGTCAATTAGAGTTATGGTTGATGATGGCAGGGTGAAATGGCTGGGCTATGTGGGAGGAGGGTAAGGTTTATGCTACACACACTCACACACACACGCACACACACACACACACACACACACACATAAACACCACAGGCACTGGAACACACCCACGTAGACAGAGGCTGACATGCGCAAACACACAGTCTCTTGGCAGACACTCACTCAATCACTGCCCAGCACACACAGTCACACTAAAACTGACACTGTCTCAATCAATCACTGGAGCTGGGTGTGCACTGTGCACTCTCACTAATGTGCAAACACATGTCCTAGCTTGATTGTAAACACCCAGATATTAAAATTCCCCTCCAGAAAACGTCCGAATCCACGTTAGATCTTCTCAGGCTCTTGCTCTCTGTTCTGAAGCCTATGCTTTGTTGCAGGATGGCGGGGCCTGCCGAAAATAGCAGATTTTCACTTGACAGTTTGTTGTTTTCGTTTTGCGAAGCCACTGTCCGGGAGTGTCTATGAATTATGTTTAATGCTAGGCATGTTCATATCAGAAAGTCACATTATGTCACACTCCGATCTTTCATCATAATGTGTTCCACTGACAAATCAGAATGAAGGCGTCTGTCCATGGATGCAAAGCGTTTTGTTACATCACTGCAGAGACACAACAAAGATCTTTTTCTGTGAATATACTGGTAATCCGTCCCTTGCACTTGCTATTTTTACTATTGGATGTGTGCACTAAGCTGCCCATTCGGTCACACTTAATCCCGCTTTCGCAGAAATATCAGCAAGTTCTGGAAATGTTTTTCTTTTTCATTTGTTTCTGTGACTTCATCTTTTCTAGCAATCTTCGTTTGCCCTCGACCCCGTTTCTTGACATTACTGACGTCAAAACATAGTTCTTGGAGTCGGTATGGGATTTGAAGCCAAATCGTCACTCCTAGTTTTTGTGGTTCATTGATTCATAGCCTTGATTTGAAAGTTGCTGTAATTTCCTTCTTACAGTGTTGATATGTAAAGAGGCGAATCAGATTATATCGTGTGTGTGTGTGTGTGTGTGTGTGTGTGTGTGTGTGTGTGTAGTACGCCTTGGGGCATGTTGACTCCCAAGGTCGTAGCTGCCTGAGAGCTTGCTACATGCTCTGTTTCAGCATGAGTGAAATCTGTTCTTGACTGTGTGTGTGTGTGTGTGTGTCAGCGCTCTTGGCAGCCTGTTTGTTCGTGTATTTGTGTCAGGGTGAACAACACAAAAAGCTTGCATCTAATTACCAGCAGCTTAATCACCAGCTCTGTACCGGTTGATTCCCAGAAGTTGCTTCACCAGTATGCCCAGTCAGCTTGTGCCTCAGCATGCCTGCATGTGTACGTGTCTATTTGAAGGGAGTGTCTATGCGGGGGGCTCAACGTGTGTGTCAGACTGTGTGCGCACACGTGTACAACAGCCCCAGTTACAAATGACTGAGCGACTCACAGCCTCATACTCACATTAACCTGGCCGTCCACGCTCACACACATACACACACAAGCCTCATGGCTGTGATTGATGTTAACATCGTCCCCAGAGCCCTCTGGACTCGGCTGCCTCAATGTGAAGCAATAATCTACTCATTCACACTGCGCGTTCTCCTGGAACCCTCTCGCAGTCCTCTCGTTTGCTGACAGCACGGCTCTACCTCCCTCCCTTTCTTTTCTCCCTCGCTCCTTTGCTTTCCTCCATTCCTCCTCTGCTCTGTACCTGTCTCTCCCTTACTCCACCGCCTCCCTCCTGCTATTGGCCTTGGCATGGTTCTCTTCTTCAAGCTGGTTCTGTGGTCTAGAGTTCAGTGTATCTGTTAACTATTTCATGGCTCCCCCGCTCACTCGACACAGTATAGTCCTCTGTTCGTTTTTCTCAGAGTGCTTACAGTGTAAAAACATTTTTACACTGGGATTTTAAGGTGTAGGCTGGAGGACCATTGTTTTTCATTTGGAACCATTTCATTCATCGTCCTTATCACCACTTTCTATGCTCGCCATATGAGATAATCACCTCAACAGATCATAGAAAATCTCCTTTTTTCAGATTTTTCCAAAGAATGTGTTACTTCATTTTTACTTTAATTATGAAGTTATAGATATATTTTGACCCAACTCGGCTAGCTGAACTGTGTAATTCAATTAAATGGATACCGTTGTGCGGCGCTGGCAGCGATGAATGATGTTTTTGAAAGGTAGGTTTCACCCTCACGAGGGATTCCCAGACCATTTAGCCTGTCAATTTGGACTTCTTTTCCTTCTTCGTACTTTGTTTTATAATGCTTCCCATACAAATTGGGGAATGCTCTTCATGGAGTGCCACAGAAAGAGAATGGTAACGGGTGTGACTGATTGGGAGGGTCAGAGTTCAGTGTGTGATGAAGTGGCGTGGCCTCTATCAGTCTGTCAGTCACTGGTGCGGTGGCGGTGGTCCCTGAATGCCGGCCTGCCACTCAGTTGGGCCTCCCTTCACACAGCCATGGCTCGGCCTCTGGGAAACTCTGATTCTATCCTCTCTGTCTCTGGGACCCCCTTTCGCTCCCTCCACAAGCTTTTATCTCAACTTTACAAGCTGCCTCTTTTCAGTCTATTATTTCCTCACCTCCATCTCTTGCTCTCCAAGAACATGAGGGGGGGCTTGGTAAGAGGTGTGGAATTTTTTTTATCGTTCTTGGCATCCGTAGCGATTCGTCACTAGGCACTTTGCCCTTTGCTTCTCGCACTTGTGTTTTTTTCTTTCTCTCCCTCTTCCTGGCTTCACTTCACTCCATAGTTTTCATTCCTCCACATTTCTCTTCCTCTCCCTCCCTGCAGACACTCTAGTCTTCCCAGGGAACTCG
Organism: Protomyctophum bolini; assembly: GCF_963924005.1. Lineage (NCBI taxonomy): Eukaryota > Metazoa > Chordata > Actinopteri > Myctophiformes > Myctophidae > Protomyctophum > Protomyctophum bolini. Next base: position 18,934,650 of record NC_137878.1, read on the forward strand.
ACTCAAATCCCTTTTCCTTCTTTTCATTTGCCTGTTCGCTCCCCTCTTGAGATTCTTCATGTGGCAGTGGAAGTGGTTGGGCCAGTATTAGAACTTCCCAGCCATGAAAGAACAGGAATAAGATGGATAAAAACAAAGGTGTGTGTAATGTGCATGTGTGTCACACACACACACACACACACACACACACACACACACACACACACACACACACACACACACACACACACACACACACACACACACACACACACACACAGTGTGTGTCAGTATGTGGGTATTTGTTTTGAGAGTGATAAGGTTGAGTAGTGAACTCAATGGGGTGTGATCAGGCGGAGGCACTAGATAAGGGATTTCTGCACTGTTTAAGTAAAGGCCTATACAATGAAGCTCTTTCTTTTCTTTCTTTCTTTTCAGAGAAAAATAATTCATATTTCCCCTCCTGATTTCAGCCGTGTGTCTGTCTTTCTGGTCCTGCATCCTCTCCAGTCATTTCCTGAGTCTGTTTCTTGCTCATCGTCTCTCTGCCTCTCTTTCTCTCTCTCCCCTTCCACATCTGCCCTGGTAATCTGTCTGGTGAATTAAAATGTGGAGAGAAAGGAAAAACTGGGAGATATTGCAGAGCGGCTGGTTATCGGTTAGAAGTGGTGGAACCAATAATACAAATTGTGTAAATAAAGTGGGTGGAACATGGCTTTATACTTTATACTTACAGCCTGCAATAATCTGTGACAAGACGATTTTTAGGCCAGTGGCCATAATGACATGTCCTAAAGGTTGTCAACACACTCCTTCCTCCCCTGTGCACTGTGATAAACCACACTTGTCTCCGTAGAGGGGCTTGTTTTATGGAGTATGTGTTGTCGGATAGCAAATCAGGCCAAAGGTTTTCACCACCGCAGCCAGCTAGTGTTACCAAACCGTGCAGGCTGTGTGTGTGTGTGAGCGCGTGTGCATTTCCCTTTAACCAAGTACAGCACTTCCTGGCTACGCAGCTTTCCCGGGAAAAGCGCGTATCCTGTCTACACAATAAACAATACGGTTCTCACACACCAGCACACGCAAGCTGTAAAAATGGCTGGACTTGAGGCTGTACTCCACAGGTTGATTACATTTTCCCAGGGTCGTAGGGGAAGTTAAGTTGACACGTTTAAACAGCGCCAGTGGGTGAAAGTGGATTAACAGTGATTGATAGAGCGATTACTTGTTTCGCGGGGGGACATGTAGCTGCCAGGCGTTGATGATGAAGAGGGATACGGTCTCATGGACGACTGGTCTGGCCTGGCCTGTCTTGATGTCCAGTTTCAACCCTCAATCTTGCCTGGATCATTTTCACTGTAATCAACCCCATGGGTGTTTCTGTCTGCTCCCTGTCCATCCCAGTGCCTCTTCCTTATCTATGCACCAGACTTCCTTTGCCTCCTACTCTGTCTTCCCCCCCTCTCCTCCTCCTCTGTCATGCCGGCCCCGCAATTATTGTCTTCAGTATTTTACAACCACTCGATCCCAGATGAAAACATTGAGGATGAAAGAACCCTTTAGTAAATAGATGTACAATTATGATAAACATTGCCCGCACTTTCTCTCTGTCTTTGTGTGATTGTGTGTGTATGTGAGTGTATGCCTGTGGATGTCAGTGTTTGCCTTTGTATCCGTTGAGACTTGTTTGTCGTTGCACAAGTCCTTGCAAGTCATTGTGAGATTGTCCAACACATTCAATTGTGTGAGCATTTGAGAGACAGAAAGAGAATTAGCCTACAAAGGGCAAATATTGTCTCTGAAATGAAGCATTGTGTTTGTCGTGTAAATAAGGGTCATTGTGTGACCTTTTACTTTTCCCCACTTTTGTTTGTCTCCCTTGGTTGAGTAATTTAGGTTGTAGACTTGTCCCTACAGCAAATGCATGTCTCTTGCCCAGCTTGCATTGGCGCTTGAATGCCACTTACTACTGCCCCCTAGAGATGAGCTTTACCAACACCATTATTGGCACATTGTGTGTCTGTAATTAAGAGCCAACACAATACAAAAATGCTCATATAGACTGTGTGCTCCCTGTGGAATTCATTATGCTACACTTGAGGCATGGGGCTGTGATTGCATTAGAAAAGGGAGGGAGGAACACTGGAAAGTGGAAACGAAGGTTTATCTTGCAGAAATCAATCTGGCCAGAATCGATGTTCTTACACGGATATTTGCCTCCTGAGGAATGTGATGTCAGTGGTGACCTTTCTGTTCAGGGCCTTATAAGATACAAATGGCTCAAGGGACAGCGCAAGACAGTTGTAAAGATCACCGGCATTTATCTAGTCTCTGGTTCACTGGCATTAGGCAATTATTGTACAGCTGGACTGTTTCCTATGTTGTTTTTGCTTGGAGCTGGGCCAACTGGCCACAGGTGCTTGTCGTCAGTACAACCGACGTCATGAGCGAACCGAGGCCGAGTGACATGCGGAGAGTGATGACTGACAAACAAGTCACTAAGAAGCAGGGAAAACAGAAGGTTGGGTAGTTAATGTACAGAGGACGGAGAAATTGTTGGACCACATTTGTTTCTATGACAACAGCGACGTTGCCATGCTGCATTGTGCTGGGCTTTCGCAAGCGGCGAGTCAGAAGGCTGGCATATTTGGGATGCCAGCGGGACACGTCGTGATTGGTTCGGAGAGGTTTGGCGTTTGGACGAGGGGGGAGGAGAAGGGGGATCAGGTCGGCTTATTGGGCGATGAAAGATGGAACAGAGAAAGGGAGGGGCAGCCTGACATTGACGTATGGACAGACGGACAGATGAAACGAGGACAATTTTGACTGCATAAAAGATCGTGAAGGAGACCAGCTTAACCAAGCTCATGATGTACTTAAGAAAGACTCCCAACCCTCTGGCTCCCTTTCTTCCTCTCACACGCCTCCTCTTTCTTTTAAAGTCGCCCTAATAGTTTTTCATTTTGCACAGGATAAGTTCTGAGTGGAACAACTACCCTGTGCTCAACGCCCCAGCCCCCCCCCCCACACACACACACACACACACACTTTTCACTTTCCCCTCTGCTTCCACGAAAGCACACATTTAGGCCAGCTCGTTTTCCACTCACTAAATCCAGGGCAAGGATGGTAATACCACATATCTATGTGAGGACAATGGGGGGTCGAGGCACCAGCCCTGCCCCCATCTCGCTCTCCCATGCCGGCTCATGTCCCCCTGCTCTGGGCCCTGGTGTCCACTCTAAGCCCCTGTATTAGGCAGGGTCTGGTGCTGCTGAATGGACCCGGGCTCAGTCTCTGCTCCACCCGATAATCCAGGCTCGGACGAGCCGATTAGTCCCCCCCACCACAGGCATTCCTATCCACTCATCCGTGGCGTAGTCCAGTCACCTTTTAGGCCGCATTACTGGTTGCATTATAACCCAATGGGAAAATGTAATTGTATTCCCGGCAGTTGGTGTAATTACACAAAGCTCAGAGATGGCCTATGACATGTGCGTCTAATGCCTGGTTTCTACTTGGTATAACAGAAATGTCAGATCTACAAGCTGACAACGCGTCACGCTGTGTCGACTTGTCAGGCTAGTTGTTTGGACCAGAGAGCCTCTAGCTGCATTAGTACTAGTAGCCCAATGGAATGGGTTGGAGGGGGTATGTGTTGTGAGATCAGAATAGCTGCAGTGTATGGTCAAATGCAAGGTGCTCATGATTTTTAATGGGATCAACATGTCCGCTAGAAGCGAGTGAAGCGGAGACCATATGTTTTGGTTCGTCTTGGTCCAGTGGTCATCATAGCTAGGTTGGTTTGTCAGCTGTGGTGGCTCTTGTGTGCTTTTTGAATGGAGCTGGATCCATGTTTGAAGAGTTGCCACGGTTACGGCCTCTAGGATTTTGAACATGCAAGGGCCACAAGTACTTTTATGTGCGTATGTGTGCACGACGTGCATGTGTGTGGTTTGTGTGCGAGTGTTCATCTGGGTGTTAGAGACCCTCCAGTGCTGCTGACTCGACGATTGCCCGACCTTTGATCCGCAGTACGGCCTCCTCCCTCTCAGAGGTCCAACATTCCACAGGACGATCGAGTGCACAGATGAGAGAGGGAGATAGATGGATGGATGGATGAAAGGAAGGGGGTAGAGGTGCAGAAGAAAGCAAAACGCTGGCCAAAGAGAGAGAGAGATTAAAGAAGGGAGATTAGGCTCCTGCCCCTGAAGAGGCTCCAATAAATCAGGAATTCACTCTGGTAAAAAAAAAGAAACTGGGAGAGTGAGGAAGAGGAACCGTCTGTAGGCTATTTTTTCACACCAGACCACACGCACGCACATAATGCGCGCGCACACACACACACGTGCATGCTACCGCGCTTGACATTCCCTGGCTGTCTGCTATCATCACCATTCATTATCCCCTCTTATCGTCACAGAAACGCACACCCAGATTCCTCAACAGACTCCACAGACCCATCGCGCACCCACACAGACACTCGTACGCAGACAGGCGTACACACACTCACATAGGCCCTCACTCTCAGACATACACACACACACACACACACACACACACACATGGTACACAGTTCCCAGTTGCATGTCTGCATCTGCAAATCATCCCCAACTAGAGAATAATATCCTGGTGCGGTGTTTGACAGCAAATTTTTATTTCGTTTTAGTCATAGTCTTTTGAATAAAACTTAATTTAGTTTTAGTCATATTGTAGTCATCTGAAATGTTTTAGTGTCAGTCTAGTTTTAGTTGACTAAATACCATAAGATTTTAGACGACTTATGTACAGTTGATTTTGGCAAGCCGTGATGACAGCGTCATAATGCTTTTACACTTGTTTTGTATCTGTTGACAAAATTGTCAACATATTGAGTCTTAGTTAGTGGGGTGGCAGTGGCTCAGGGATATAGTGACGGTTCCCAGTTTGAACCCGGTCTCCCCCAGAGTTAGTGTCGAAATGTCCTTGAGCAAGACTCTCAACCCCTAATTGCTCCCGATGTGCAGTTTGGTGCCTTGCATGGTTTCCTCCGGCATCGGTGTATGAATGTGTGTGTGTGTGAATCGGTGAATGTAATGCACTCTGTAAAGCGCCTTGGATAAAGGCACTATACAATTGCACCATTTACCATTTTAGTTTTAGTCATCATAGATTCGTTTTTATTTAGCTTTTATCAGTGAAAAAAGGTAGTCGACAAACATTTTGCATAGTTTTAGTCGCCGAAATGAACACCATCCTAATGGTTACTTCTGTTGGGCTGCTCAGCTGCATCCGCATGAATAATCACAGGGGAGCCATCAAATTAGTCCGCCATGCTGTGGCGCAATTGATTGATTTATACTTTGTCGTACGCTGGTGTATAAATTAAGCATGACAATGGCAGGGAGAGACACCGAGGAAGGCACAGGTCTTCCGCCGCAGCAGTCTGGGAGAGGAGACTTGATGACAAGAAGCAGACCCTCTAGATTAGAACAAAGAATGGGAGCTGTGTTGAGTCTGCAGAATGAAGGGTGACATAATTTGTGTTTGTCTTTTGGCCCCAGGCTACATTCACATGGAGACAGACAGCCGCGCTTGTGTTGTCCGGGTCAGTCAATAATTAACCACTTAACATTTTCTAAATTATTTCAGAAATCTATGAGCTCACAGCTTGGGTATTTGTGTTAATATATATATATATATATATTCTTTTGCCTATAACGCCTATAATGCCCTTGCCACGGTTAAAGTAGTTATAGAGCCCAGCACTGCATTCCAACAACAATGCAAGTGTCGGAGAGTGAAGTGAAGTGAGGATAATCCAAACTCATTTGCTGTTAATGAAAAAAGAACTAACAAAAAGTCAGGCCTTGTTGGCTGTGTGCATTCAGCCTGTGTTCTTCACTCCCATCAGCCAGTTGCACTGTGTGAATAGAGCCACTGTATGAAGCCCTGGCATTGATAAAGAAGCAACTGTAGCACTCTCATACAACACACACACACACACACACACACACACACACACACACACACACACACACACACACACACACACACACACAGGGGAAGATCAAAAGCCATTCCTAGCTCCAAGCCCTCTGACCCCCCCAACCGAACCAACCTCCCACCCCTTCCTCCTACCATTCATTCTCCTCTCTCTCTCTTTTTCATCCCTCCAGCTCTCAGCCTGGGGGAAAGACTGTGGTTTTGGGGGAGGGGGGTTGAGTGGGCGGAGGAGCATAAGTTGCCCCCCGGGTAACTTTAATACCCTTTTTTTGTGTTTTAATTGTGCTTGACCCCCCTCCCCCTTTTTTGTTGTTGTTGATGATGAACACATTGGGGCCATACCACGACCAGCTTCTTGTCATCAGGGCTTGGGGGGGGGGGGGTTATGCTGTTGTTGAAGATGTGGGGTTCTGAGAGAAGAGGTGTGTGTGTGTGTGTGTGTGTGTGTGTGTGTGTGTGTGTGTGTGTGTGTGTGTGTGTGTGTGTGTGTGTGTGTGTGTGTGTGTGTGTGTGTGTGTGTGTGTGTGTGTGTGTGTGTGTGCGTGTGTGTGTGTGTGCGTGTGCGTGTGACATGTTTGGATAACTGTCAGGGTGAAAGACAAATCACATTGTTTGTGTTATCGATTCAACTAGAATTGAAAGTGGAGGACGAGTAGAATAAACACTTTAGTGGCAATTCGGCAAACAGAGTGTGGCAGGCAAGCAGATAAGAGCTAAGCCTGGACCATTGAAAAAAATTATAATTAATACCACGACCCCCCAAAATGGAGTTGGCACACAGTAAATTCCTCACTGTTCATTTATCCATTTGTGCAGGGATTTGGGCACGGCATCATCATCACACACTCACAGCTAGATGGCATGTTGATTGAGTTCTGCTTGGCAGAGGGTGTTGCTGCACTTTAACGGGCCAGCATTGCTCCCGTCATGGTGTCGTGTCGTTGGCCTAATCTGCCCATCAGCATTGAGGTGGTGCAGTGGAGCGGGAGTCAACGCAGAGCCCGAGAGAATGCTGCTATGGTCAGGGAAAGGGGGGGGGGGATGGGCGTTTTGCGGCGTAGGAGTCAGGGCCCTGAGTCTTTGGAGCCACAGTGTCTCTCTGCTTTTTACCAGGGGTCCCCCGGCAACAAACAACAACACCCGTCTAACGATCGGCAGGGGCCCTTTGCCCATGCACTTTGATCGTTAGTCCCACATATGGACCTTGTCATCCAAACACTAACCCCCCCCACACCCCCCGTCCTTGAAAACAAAATCCCCCAAATGTCACTTGTTGCATTCAGGGGCCTTTTTATGAGGAAACGGTTGGAATTCTCTGAGAAAATCTCTTAACCAAGTCCCCCGACCGGAGGTGAAATGGCTCCAATGTGGAGTTTTTATTGGCTGTGTGTGTGCGCGTACATGCGCGCGCGCGTGTGTGTGTGTGTGTGTGTGTGTGTGTGTGTGTGTGTGTGTGTGTGTGTGTCAATAGCAGCATGAAAGGCTGTGGGGAACCCAAGTGTTCTGTTCCATAGATGTATGTGGTGTACTGTTAATGGTGCAACGTGACAAACAAATACACAAGCGCTATAACATTAACTTCTCAGTAGTTCCCATCTAGCCTTTCCGGCCTAGACCATTGTCACACTCACACACACAAACTGGCCGGCTTCTGTGCAGGCTGTTGAAAGACTGAGTAGCCACATATGTATTGATTGCAAAAGCAACAGAACCCTATCTTAGACACACATTCTAGACGTGTTGTGAAAATATTGGAAGTCCAGCGAATTTCATCCATTCTCTGGGAAACCCTGGCGAGTCGGAACAGTAGGAGACGGTAAAGGGATAACCACAGCTTGAGTAACTGAATACTGTGTGTGTGTGTGTGTGTGTGTGTGTGTGTGTGCGTGCGTGTGTCTGGGGGTACTTGTCTAGGTGGTGATGTATGAGAATCACTGAGGTGTGTGTTTGTGTGCGTGTGCATGAGAGCAGTCGGCTACCGTTCTGTGTGTGTGGGGTGAAAAATGGCCTTGGCTGAGAGGGGATCCTCCGCGCCGAGCAGCTCCCTGGGGGATAATTCAGTTACAGGGAGAGGTGATTTATACTTGGTTGTGCGCCTTGTCGAGCACCGAAAATAGCCGATCTACAAGCTCACAGCGCTTGCCACTGTTGACACCCTGTGAGCTTGTAGATCCGCTGTTTTGGTGCGTGACACGGCACGTAGAGTATAAATCAGGCAGGCGGAGGAGGGGAGGGACGTGGTGATGATCCCCTGGCGATCAACGTATAATATCTGTGAGAGAAACATTGAACTAGAGGAGGGGGGGGGGGGGGGGGGGGGGGGGATGAAGAGGAAAAGCAGACCTGGTTGAAATAGTTTGCATCGACCTATTTGGAGGAGCCAACAGGTGGTCTGCTGAACATGCAGACGTCGTTGCATTGCATCCTGTTCTCCAGGGTAGGGAGAATATGACGACAAATTACAATGCTAACATACACAGTCTACATAATAGAGATAATTTTTTTGGGTGGAGAGGAGGAAGGAGGAGTGGAAGAGGGGATGAAGGGAGGGTCAGAGGAGAGGAAAGGCAGGCAGTCAGGCTGTCTCCGTCTCGCTCTTTCTCCGTATCTCTAATGAGAGGGAGTGTGGTGCTGGGTGACGGGCACAGACAGTCACCAGACTCGTGTGTGTGTGACGTGTGTGTGTGTGTGTGCGTGTGCGTGTGCGTGCGTGCGTGCGCGCCTGCCTCTCTCTGATTCTCTCTTAATGAAAGGGAGACCTTTACTCTTATTTACGTCCCCAAATCTTGTTCCTTCTTCTATTTGCATTTGGGTGCATTTGTCATTATGTTTTTTTCACTGTCTGTGTCTGTGGGGGGTCGCAGATGTCAATACTCATCTCCTGGATCCGAGGAGTAATATCTCCTGGATCCAAGGACTTAACTGACTACTAATGTTTCTCTGTAAACACCATCCAGCTCCTGAGGGGGTAACGGGATCAGTGTGCACTCAGCGCTAACTCTCACCGCGGCAGCACAGCGCAGCATTTCACGGCCTGCCGCCCGCTCATCCATATTTATATACACGTTCTCCATGCTGCTCGCATTTCTCCCCCTTTTTTCTGTTTTCTCCATCCCTTCTAGTGTGTCTGTCTCTGACACGCATACATGGAGATGCATCCACACACACACACACACACACACATATGCACACGCCATACATTCACAATCGCACACACCATTTCTCGCTCCCCCGCTCTGTCAATCTTTCGTCTGATTTCCCTGTTGTGCACAGACACGTGTGACCGATCGATAGATAATCACGGTTTTGAGGCTTGTATTTATTGCTGCACTGTAGCCAATCCGTGCGGTTATTAATCTCCCTCCACCCGACTAACCATGCCCTCTCTCTCTCTCTCTCTCTCTTCTGTAGGTTCCTGTGGGATGATTACGCGGTAGAGGTGCGACTGAACGACTACCTTGACATCGTGTGCCCCCACTACCCGCATGGCGACGTGCCCTCGCAGGACGCAGAGCGATACGTGCTCTACATGGTGGAGCGCGGCGATTATGACACGTGCAAGCCCCAGTCGTATGACCAGATGCGCTGGGAGTGCGGTCACCCTTTCGCCCTGCATGCCCCCGAGAAGTTCTCTGAGAAGTTCCAGCGATTCACTCCGTTCACCCTGGGCAAGGAGTTCCGCCAGGGAGAGAGCTACTACTATATTTGTGAGTGTTTGTCAAGACAACATGGGGTTTTGGTGAGGCAGTTGTTAAGAAGTAGGAATAGTACCTGCATGAAGTAAACGAAACAAAATCACACAAGGGAGACAATCTGTACACATTTACATTTCTGTGCCTATTTAACTGTGACTGGTTGAACTTTGGCTGAGGTCCAGACAAACGAGGCCAGCTCTTTGAAGCCGAGTGTTGACATTATCTGGGTGTCGGCTCTTGTTTGCCAGCTTCATGCAATGGCTGCTATTCCCCTAGCATGAAACCCAATAGAATCAGCAGTGCTGTGACCCTGTCTATGGCTGTTATTAGATAAACGTCCGGACAACAAGACACAATGTTCACAGATGGCTCATAAGGCTTTGCCGCGTGTCCGTCTGCCTCCAAGGGTGTGTGTGTGTGTGAGAAGGTGGATTAAGGGGCCAGGGCAGTAAGTGCATTAGTTAGTCTGTAATTAAAGCCTGTGTTGTTTCTTTCTTCCCTCTAGCCAAACCTCTGCACCATCACGGACAAGAGTGCCTCAGGCTCAGGGTGGACGTTGTTGCTGCTGATGGTGAGTCTCCCCACCATGGTGGCTGCTCAGAGTGGGATTAGATCAATCTTTATTTGGCTGGGGCCACTGGTTTTATGGCTTTCAGCACAGCATAAATTGGAATGGAACACCTGATACGTTTGTCTGCTCATAACAATCACACAAAATGGCAGATTAGGTACAACGCTGAACATCACAATTGCAGAGTAAGAGTTAGTTGATAGATTGGGCTAGACTGAGTCGTTGACTGACTGGGTTTCTCTGTTGCAGGCTCACAGGAGGCCAGGGTGGCTAAAGGTGGTGGCTCAGGTGGAGCTGTAACTGGAGCCGGCGGTGGGGTCCACAACCCTTCCAACAGATTGCCTGCAGGTATGTCCAACCAACCACCACTCCTGTAATTATCTATGAGCCTACAAGAATCTGGCATTTCCAGGGGTTCGGGCAGGCTAGACACTTTCAACTGGGTGTTCCTATTTTGGGGATGTCACTATAGGCTAATAATAATACATATTAATAATTATAAATTCCAAACATGAAGAAAATATATACAGTATATAATAACGTTCACTAAGAGCAAAAATATGTATTGTACGGTCATACATGCTCAATGCTCATGCTCATTGTTATATTGTAATTTAATTAGACAGGGAATAAGGGAAAGGGGCATGATATGGGAGAGAGTCTGTAATTGTATCTGTAATGTATTTATTATTTCATATTTTTTTCATTTCCTATATTTTATACTTTTTTGTTATACTTGAAACCCCCCAATAAAAAAATGTGAAAGAAGTGTGCATTAATGTGTGCTTTAATGCTCCTCCTCCTCTTCTTCTCCCCCTTGAAGCAGATGATCCAGTGGTGGTGGTCCTGCCTGAGGTGCAGAAAAGTGTAAGGACGAGCTCTGCGGCGTCAACAACGACATCCCTCTTCGTCCTGTCACTGCTTGTCCCAGTCTCATTACTGCTGCTATTGCACTGAGAGACAATATGAAAAGAACTGCTATTCCCAGACATTTGTTTTCAGGGACTACAATGAAGACAGTCCGTGGGGATGAAACCACTGACTCAAAAAAAAGAAAAAGGCAGCTCTCCGTGCCCAGTGCTGGCCACAGGGAGAGATGGAGAGAGAGAGAGAGACCTTTTGAAGCTTGTAAAGTACATATGGGCTTTCATGCACCAAGCGTGCAGAGTCGCTAAACATTTGAGAGGAAGCATTTGGGCTTAATCTCATTTCTCAAAAGATGACAGTGTTCCTCCCCCCCGCCGAGAGATCAAGCTTTGTTTGATTTCCATGCAGTTTTTGTGCTCCAGTCACAAATATAACGATCGTCCTTGGAGGATCTACAACGAAGACATGAAGAATTTCGAGGAGAACGTAAAACAGGATGAAGAATAATCGAGACTAACATCTCAGATATGACAAATCTAGACAGTTAAAAAAAATTGTACCAGATGAAAATGGCATTTAGTGAAAATGAGAATCTCGTAAACGTTTTGAGCCAAAGATAACTCAACTACCGACTTGTACACTATTCCACCCTTGAGTACTGTGTACGTTTGTTATTATTGTTATCGTAATAGTATTGAGTGGCATTGATGTCCCAATTTTTTTATTTTCTCTAAATGTAGCATTGACAAATGCAGGGGCTGTTTTTCCCAATCATTCCTCGGCAGACTCGACCATGTGCTTTATACTGTAGCACTATACTGCACAATACAGACAAACGCACGCTACAGTTGTATATTACAGACTAGGGCTGGGCAATATATCGTTGTGGTAATATGAGACTAAACTGATTAAAATATTGTCAAACATTTTCAAAAATAGCAGAATTTTTGCTATTGTTGAAAATTAAAATGTAATATTGTCGTCACAATACGATATTATCATCACGATATTACGGTATTTGGTATGTTGATTGTAGTTCATTCATATCGTCCAGCCCTAATTGACACACACACACACACACACACACACACACACACACACACACACACATACAGACACACACACGCACTCAACAACTTGGGGAGACACTACATCAGAATCAACAGGTGTTACATGTACATTCTGTGAAGATAATTTATAATGATTGCAGCTGGAAAAAAGAAAAAACGTTTTACTGTATATACTGTATGTTCAAGAAATGAAATGTTTACTTTTGGGGTATCGGGAGAGTGCTCTAGTAGAGCACAACGAGTACGTGCGTGAAAGAGAGAGAGTGTGTTTGTACGTGTGTTAGAACTACAGAGTGAGAGACTGGGCAAAAATTGAGAGCGAAAAAGTGACAAAACTAAACCTTAATCTGCCAAAATCGTACACTGATACGTTGTGTGTAGCACGGAGAGGCTGGACCTCTCCTTTTGTTGGATCTTGCCCCTGTGGTGGTTAAACAACCTACATTAAAGCCTCATTTGTACTTCGTACAACATTGCGTGACAAAAATAGCTGATCTACTCGCATTGTGAGCTTGTAGATCAGCTATTTTTGGTGCGCGACCACATCAAGTATAAATGAAACATAAGAGCCCATATGAACTTCTTCACGCTACAGGGCCCTGTCTGTTACTGTGTCCTGGTGCTTTCTGCTATGTATACAACCACAGCTGCAAACAGTAAAACGAGCACAAAATAGTCCTCGAAAGCATAGCATCCAATAATTCTAAAGTAAAGTAAATCAGAGTACACAACCGTCTGTCACTATGACTGTGGCCGTTGTTGTTTCTGTCTTTTTTAAACATCCAGATTTGAAGGGAGTATTCTTTGTAAACAACGCACCGCAAGACAAGACACGGCATCAAACATGGATGCCAAGCACATTTTCACCCGACAGGCTGGCTTGAACAACAACAACACAACGATATATGACTAACATTGAAGTCAAGTCTTTTTTTGTTATTGGAATTCTTGTTACCTTATTTTGTACATGTGTAAGTAAAGATGTATATTATGTATATATAGATTATATTAAAAAAGAAAAACCTGTTTGATAAATATGCTAAATGTGAAATTTTCATGTGAAATAAAACATGATATTTTTGGAAAGCCAGAAGAGCTTCCTCTTTAATTTATTCTATATACTCTTTGATGTCTTACCCACCCTGTGACCACTTCCACATCAGTGAATGAAATACAACAGCTATAGTATGCCGTACGATAGTCCTAAATCATAACCACTACACAGTAAAATCCAGAGTGGTAATATGGGTCCATTTTTGCACTTTGAATGTTAAATTCTAGGACACATGGCTGTTTTTTGACAGATACACTGGCCGTCATGAGGATTGAAAGTAACCTTTCAGTTATGAGGGAATTTACAACCTGTCTTTTGCCTTTTTCCATTCTACTCACAATAGAACTACGACGATATTGGCCTGCACAAAAAGCAAATGGGGGGGGAAACCCAACCCTGATCGCTTTCTTTATTAGACGGGGCACATTTCCAAGGAGGAGTCCTAAAGCGCAGATAGTGGCTCACACATGTGACAGGGGTTAAATAAAGAAACTTCGAGCCAAGTTGGCGACGAGACAGGAAAAGAGCTACAATAGAAAGAAAGAGAAGGAGCGCTGTTTATCATCAACAATAGACTGGCCTTTTCGCGGGTTTCGGGGGAGGCTAAATACACAGGTGTGATACTTCTACTGTCTTTATCTCAGTGTCCTGGCAAAGTCTACGCCCTACAACCAACAACACACACCTCCTTACCTCAGTCATCTCTCATGGTCCTCCTTGTGGCTCCCGTCTAAGACACTCTTGTGTTGCATGCTAGGCCATTGTTCTCGTCCGTCCTCCTCCCTTCCCAGGGGAGCTTTATGGCCGTGACAGTAAAAACAGCTGTAGCACTATAGAGTGGTGCCATCGCCACAGTGCTGCTGCTGCTCCCCTGTGTTTTCAAATGGGACAGTCGTAAATTAGGCCCCGGACGGGCCCCCTTAACCGCCCGACCCCAGCAGAGAGGCTCCGCTCAACAGCAGTCTCATAGAAGGGGAGACGTTTGGTTTTATTTACTTGTCCAGTATCCTGGCTGAGTAAACAGTAAATGGGTGCTGAGGTGCAAGTATAAAAGCTTTATAAGGCTGTAATAAATTGTAAAGGAAGTTTCAAGATGCAACGGACACGGCAAACGCATGAGGACACAGTGGATGCAAACATCCTGGAGACAGTTTGATAGACTTGTGGAAAATCTACTTAATTCTAGGTATCTGGCCAAGCCTCTAAGACAGAGTGACAGCAAGCACAACAGTATAATAAGCATGAATTCCTACAATTCAAGTGCATGTAACAATATGATCCGCCCAGAGCAAGTAGTGCAAAGGTCAATGTCATATTAAGGCAATGCTTGGAAATGCAATGCAATGAGCATTTTAACATTGCTATAAGGAGCTGCATACACCTCAAACATTGCACAAGCAAATGTTCTACTGTCTGTAGCTATATATACATGCATGCAAAAACAATCCCTGAGAACCAGTCAAACAGGACACAGTCCAATGCATTAGTCTGTCAGTAGAAGGTGGCTGATGATGTGTTAGAGAGGTGAACAGTGTGTGACTCAGTACTCTAAACACAGGGAAAAGGCCACCAGCCGCAAAGAGCACCACATATATTGCAGAGCAGCCGAGTAAAAGCTTGGCAAGACCAGCTGGTGAAGCCTGCAGCATTTGGAACCAAGCGTCCCTATCAGCAGGACACATGACGACTGGCCCCATCCTGGCCCCATCCAGCCAAACCAACCGGACCAGCATATGTTAACCCAGAGAAACCCTGATCATCTGAATAGCAGAGCCCTAAGGGGGCCGTATTGTAGTTATTTGTAGCTTTCATAACCTTCCATCCTGCCCTAAAATGGGAAGTCAGTGTCCCCTAAGCGCAGTGCGCAGCTGTTTGTTAGCTGTGGAGGAACAATAGGATGACCCATATCTGACTCTTTAATCTCATTCATTTGATCTTAATGCAGTGTTAGTGCGCTGAAAATGCAGATTAATTTTGGCCTGGCAGTCAATTGAACACAGTTAAATCCACAGGGTTACACTATGGACAGGCCTTTATTTCCCTGAGCATTGCATGAGCAGCGGATTGGACTGTGCGTGGGCTCAGAGAAGGGGCTGATGGGAAGGATTTACGTTGCCAATGTGTACAACACAGGCGGACCATGTGTACTGCCAGTCAGTGGCTCTGTTCCTAACAGGGCACATCCTGGCCCCTGCCATGAGCCCAGCAGTCAGGGTGTGGTCTCCTCTCGCTCTCTCTCTTCCCGGCAGTCCAGTCACGCTCTTGCCCCTGTTGCCTCTCTCCGGGTCACCTGTCCTGTTTTCCACCCCACGCTTCGGTTTCCTGCCTGTGTCACTGCTACTCACTTTCTCTCTGTTGTTCTCTCTTCCGCACTCTATTATTCTCTCGTGTGTGTGTCTGTGTCTGTCTGTCTGTCTGTCTGTCTGTCTGTCTGTCTGTCTGTCTGTCTGTCTGTCTGTCTGTCTGTCTGTCTGTCTGTCTGTCTGTCTGTCTGTCTGTCTGTCTGTCTGTCTGTCTGTCTGTCTGTCTGTCTGTCTGTCTGTCTGTCTGTCTGTCTGTCCGTCTGTCCGTCCGTCCGTCCGTCCGTCCAAATATCTATCAAAATATCTATAAATATACCGGTATACTTTATGCCACTTGTTTTGTTTCCATTTCACTCTCACCCTAGCCTCTCTCTCCATCACATTCTCATGTTCCATTATTATTGTCTTTCTCCCTCTTTTTTCTTGACTCCAAATCCATCCACCACTCCACCACATCCCATCTCCCTCCGTCTCACTCCTGCCTTTCTGACTGCATCTCTCCCTCTATCCATCCGTCCCTCTCTCTCTCTTTCTCTCTCTCTCGATGGCTTTGAGGTTTCGCTGTGAAATGTGTGGGTGGGGAAAACTCTCCTCTGTATAGAAAAACGATAACCTATCATTTCTCAGTGTCGGCTCTCTCTCAGCCGCCGTTGGACGGGGCTCGCTCCCATGCGGTGTCGCATGTCTGTCTCTCTGCAAAGGAGTTTTCACATATTGCCTATCCGTTTCTGTGCGGCCATGGCCCTGAGCATGACCCTGTGCACCCCCATCTACTTCCTCCTCCCTCTCTGGCTCCGTCCCTGTTTTTGTTTGTTCCTGTTTTTTGAGCTCTCCTCTCGCTCTGTTTCAACGCCTCTCACCTTGCCAACATGGTTCAGAGGGAGAGAAGAACATTCTGTGCACATAAGTCATCTCCCTCTGCCTGACTAGCTGTCAGATCCTCTCGAGCCAAAGCCAGACCGACCACTCATGAAATGTTGGGAAAAAAGTCTCTTATACTCCAAAACCTCCAACAACAAAATGGGAGGCCACGCACAGAAACCACAGCTGCGACAACAGGGATTTAGCAGTAACCATAGGTATAGGGTTAGATATATATGAGTATTATGTCCTATATACGCTTGTTATAACTCTGAGGATGAGACAGATATGAGTTTGACACAAAAAGAGGTGCACAAAGCTTCCTGCTTTGTGATGCAAAAGTGATTGGTGAATTCAAATTGAATCAAATTCTGATGTTTGATGTACCCATGATGGAATCTGAACATCAATAAATACTTAGCAAGTGATTTTGAGGCAGGTGTCATCAAGGTTTCCCTGCCTAATAAAAAATGTTACTGTTGCTGGACTGTTTAGGTTTATTAGAAAGTGCTGTACTGAGTTGCTTTCATTTATTTGGAGCACAAGTGGTATTACATTTTAAGTTGACAAATATTTAAGAATACATTAGTACATCGTTTTCTATGTCCTTGCCATCTGTTACAAATGCTTCATTGTTTTCCATAGACTCATTCTGAGTTAACGTTTAACCTGAAGGTGAAATATGTGAGGGAGGGAGGTTAGGATTTGGAAATATTTTTGACTCATGTGTGTCTCATCACTGCCTGCCTAACTGACTGACTGTCTGTCTGCCTGCCTGCGTGCGTGCGTGCGTGCCTGACTGGCTGCCTGCCTGCCTGCCTGCTGTCACATTCACAGTCACAGATTTATGTCATTCATTGTACAGTCTAGGTCTTGTATTTCTATGTATTGTTCCCTGGTCTAGTTTTCTTGGTTCTATGTTTGTTTGCTCCAGCTGTGTCTCATTTTGTAATCAACCCTCATGTGTATATCAGTCTTGTTCCCCAGTCAGTCCTTGTTGAGTCATTGTATCCTGTCACCTGTTTCAGTCTGTTTTAAGTTGTTCTTGTTCACCTGTCTTCTGAATTAAAACACCAATTAATGGTTTTGAACACTACATGCCTGGCTGTCCTGCGCTTGGGTCCTTACCTCACCTACACGTGACACCTGCCTGCCTGCCTGCCTGACTGAATCACTGTCTGAGTGATGAAGTTTACCAAGCTGGGATCTTTTATTTTTGGGCCTTTTTCTGCCTTTATTAATAGATACAGTTGAGTATTCTAACAAGAAATGGGGAGAGAGAGATGGGGAGTGACACGCAGCAAAGGTCGTCGGCAGGCTAGGTGCCCGGATCGATATGTCAGTCGTCCGAGCTTCGGGTTTAGAAAAGATTAGTTTTTGGGCCTTTTTACGCCTTTATTGATAGGTGACAGTAGACAGACAGGAAAGTGGAGAGAGATGGGGAGTGACACGCGACAAAGGCCATCAGGAATCATCATCATGAATTTGTTTTCACCTCAGGTTAGTTTGTTATTATTTTTGCTTTGGCCTGCCTTCTCATTTGTGTTTGTCATTGGTGCATATGTCTCTAGGAGGGCACTGACAATTTCATCAGGTTGATTGGGGTGCACCCATGGGCCCAGTGTTCACCTCACTTTAAGAGACTGGAGACTATTGAGTTAAATCGATTTTTCACACACACAACACAATACACTCATGCAAAACACACAATCCTCACATGACGCAGATATCTCATCCATTTATTTTTTGTTTTTTGTTTGCACCGAAATTATACATTCTGTCTTGACTCTTGAATCATCAGCCATATTGAGTTGCTGAATGAGGACGAAAATAACATGTTTTGGGTGACTTGATCTGGACATTTAGTTTTAACGTTCTGTGCCCTCCCTAGACCTAGAATGCCTGTGATCATTTAATTATACTTCGTAAATTTTCATCATGTATCAGAGGCATAGATACCTTCCATCGTTTCCTTGTAGATATGAATATGTGTGCCATAAATGTGATAAATGCTCCGTTTGTACTCACCCATTAAATAATTCCAAAGACGTGGTGTGAAAAATGGTCCTCTAGTTTTATATGTGAAAGTTCTGGCACAAAATGCGTATTTAGTGAATTATCTCCACTTTTTCAAGAGATGCACACGGACACCTTTCTCTCCGGGGCGAGGGGGGGGCCGGAGTGATAGTTGAACCTTCCTGTTGTTTACCGCAGACGTCATCACCAATTGACCAGGGAAACACAAAAGTTTGCGGTCACACAATTGGCAGGTGGTGTGATTAATTACCCAGCACCTATCGCAAAGCACCTGCCAATTGTGTGACCGCAAACTTTTGTGTTTCCCTGGTCAATTGGTGATGACGTCTGCGGTAAACAACAGGAAGGTTCAACTATCACTCCGGCCCCCCCCTCGCCCGGAGAGAAAGGCGTCCGTGTGCATCTCTTGAAAAAGTGGAGATAATTCACTAAATACGCGTTTTGTGCCAGAACTTTCACATGGATATAAAACTAGAGGACCATTTTTCACACCACGTCTTTGGAATTATTTAATGGGTGAGTACAAACGGAGCATTTATCACATTTATGGCGCATATGTTAGAGTTCTACCACAAAATACGAGGGTGTACTATGGCTCTGTATGTGAAATACTGTACATACTGTATGTAACAACAAGAGCCGTTCTAGGGCTATGCCCTCCCATAAAGAGTAGGCTACTGGACTTTGCTTGAGACTTTGCTATTGTGATTTGCCAATCACTAACTATCTAATAATCTTCTAAACTACCGGTAATCATTTTAGTGGGGATAAAAATTGAAGACAGAAAAGTGAAGACGCAAATTAAAATTGTGATGTGCCATTGGCTGAGCATCGCATAACAAGTGTGCTCAGCCATATGTGTGTATATTGTCCAATGTCATCATATATTGTCCAATATGATATTGTCAAATCATATGACGGTGGATGGAACAATTGATTGGAATTTCCACACGGGTATTGACATGGTAATCCTGGGGGTTGTGGTTGCCTATAGCCAATATATTTCATATTGCGATGTCACCGTATATTGTCCAGTCATTTATATGAGGGTAATTAGTAAATAAATTAAGCATACTACTGTTATCACTATGACTTCATAGAAAAAAACGAATAATTTGAGTAGTAACCGCAAAGTGAGGGCCGTTGTAAGTGAATAGGAGGCCTGCCATTCGGCGCTGAAATTGAGGACGACAGAATAAAGGAAGAGAGTGTTGTGAGTGAATGTGTGGTCTGCCATTTCGCGCCGAAATTGGGGAAGCATATAAGGGAGGGGCCATTTTAGCAATTTCCTCAACATTTGAAGATGGAATTGGCAGCAAATTTGAGGTACCAACTTTGAGGTGCCGAATTTGAGGCACCGCCAAAATTGAAGCTGTGCTTGGCCGCTGTGATTGGCCAAAGTTAAAGCACCACAAATACATTCACTCTGACAAAACAGTCGATGCAGACTGAGTTTTAGCAAAACAACACATCCGCAGATAGAAAAGAAAATGAAGGAGCAGGAGGAGTCAACATATAATTAGGAGAGTTGAGAGTTACTTCAGTGCACTTTAACAACATAAATGACTGTCTGGGATCACTACAGATCATTTAATATCCAGGAATTCACATTATTATAAAAACAAACACTGACTATTATCTCTTAAGAAATTGCCCACAATTTCACCAGCCACTGGGTTGTGGATTTTTCCCCAGTCTTGTTCACACAGCCTTTTACCATGCAAATAATTATAATTTCTTAGAGAAAGGAAATTGTTTGTATACAGGACTTTCAGCATACAGTATTTGTTCATTGGGTGTTGAGTGGGTGTTGTGTATGCTGGGCAGCTAGGATGCTGCACTCTAATAAGTTCTCAAAGTTGGTAGACTGACAGGCCCAATTGGAACGCAAAGGCCACACTCAAATGTTTTTTTGCGGATGCCTTTTCGACCCAAATTGAAATGACAGTGCTTGCCGTGCAACAGAAAGAATCAGTATGCAATCATTGTTATGGATTTTAGTTAGAGTTACAAATGACTGTACTCCATCAAGCAAGCAACCACTTATGCATACTGATTCTCATCCAACATTAACTGGGATGGTAATCCCCACATTTGTAGGCTATAAACAATGAGATTTAGCATAGAGCTCTAGAGTCTAGACCTTTCTAATGGAGGCACATGCATTCTTGACTGTACATTGTTTTCACCATTGTATAAATATGAACATGGTGTGGGATGGCCGCAGTATATATTTGGGACAAGTGATTAAAACCAGAAGTGTTTCTGTTTGACAGTTTGATGACAAATCTGTTTGTGTATTCATTGTATTGTTATATGGGTTTAGGGAATCTTAGGCTTATTCCAGAATGTTGTTGGTGGCCAATTATTAAAATAATAAATGAACAGATGGGATCTTCAAAGTTGGTCTTGTAGTGAAAGGTGCTAACGAAACGTACAAGTCTAATTCACATGTGTTTGGGGGTTGGAGCAGAGAAGCTTTTGGTGTAATTGCCAAACAAAGAAGCCTTTCTGGTTAAATCACTGGTTGCCTTTCATCCAGTCTGCTCCCGCAGCAGCTTGCAGAGATTCGTGGGGGGGGGTGACGTTGCAAAGTATGATGGGCTACAGCCAAACGGAACAACGGGCAGAGCTGCACACTGAGAACTGCCAGCGTTTCTTTCTTCTTTTTTCCATTCTCTCAGAAGTTATGGGAGCTTTTTGAAACCCTGTAATGATGCCTTTTCACCAGGCTATGCTTTGTTTATACTCAGCAGGAGCCACTGAAAATGAGCATAGGCAGCTTTTTAATGGTGCCAAATACAGATACAATACAAGTTCTGAACTTCTGATCTATATACTCGGCTGAAACATTCTCTAAAAATCACACCGTGTGAAGTGAGTGGTGCAACTCCGTGTGGGGGTTCCCGGGGGAGAGTTCCAGACCCACAGGAACGCACCCAGGGTGCCGGCCCGGTTCCAGCGAGCCGCCCGCGTCCGAAACGGTAGAGAAATGACAGAGTTACCGTGTGCCGGTCCCTCTACTCTGTAATGTACTGTACTGTCACTGCACTGGCACACCCGGAATCATCATATATACAGTTATTATGTGTGTGTGTGTTAGGTTGTGCACAGGTGGTGAGAAACAACCATGCTGTTTTCGTGCTCATACCCAGGCAGCCACCCACACACATAGCTCTGTAAGGGAGTGGTTGCACCACTCAAAAAGAATGTAAGGAACAAGGAAGTACTATGATGTGTACAGTATATTTCAAGCTAAGTACAGAACAGGACAAAAGAGGTGTCTGTCTTTTGCATAGAGGGAAGCTTTGAGGAAAGTTGTATAGCAGCCCAGGGACATGTGGTTCATGCTTCAATAAGATATTCATCACTCATGCATAGTTTGCATACACTAACGCACACATTCTCATAAACCAAACACCACACACATGCATATTCTTGTGGACTTTTATTGTTAAGTCACAGCAATAGCCTCTGGGCACACGGCAAATATTACAGTGGAATGTGGATTTCTCAAAAGATAAAAAACTAGTCGGCAGATACAGACCATTAATCTACACTACAGCCAGACACACACAGGTCTTAATAGTCAATTCCAAATCCTCTAGACATGAAAGATGCCTTCCCACCAACAGTATTCAGTCCAAGAGTTTCATCAGTGGGCCTTACACAATGGCCAGTAATTGGCTACAGATGTGAATTTAGGGATGTTATATGCAATAGTATGTCCCAAAGAGCATTACAACACCAGTAAAGGGTCATTCAGTTGTTGTTTTTATGTGGATATGCTGCATTTTTTATCACCATCTAAAGTGCTCTTAATTGCTTTACCGATTGAGAAGAACACAGGAAATAAGACCAATATGTGGCATTTCTCATTTTGTCAAGCACAGACTAATCAATAGTTAATTTGCAGCAGATGCCATTGCATCAGATACTCTACTCAGTCACCACTCACCACTAAAGAAAATGTGTTGGTATTCAGACCATATCAGCTCGTAAACACGTAACAGATGTGTGTAGATGCACAGTAGACATAATCACACTCACACACCCTCAGCAGAAACCTCACAACTCTGTATGACTTCGCCAGCATCAATTATGGACATGGAAATTGAGCGCTGGTCAGTCAAAATCACACACAGTCTTTGCATTGCCTGTAAAAAATTGTCTCTCAAAAGTTTCCAAATAAGCGTTGCTTTGCTTATATCTTCAATCCCTTTTTCCTCAGGTCTTCTTTTGCTTCTTTGATCTGTTGCAATAGTTCTTTGGCTGCGTCGTCACAGTCGTTGAAGGTGGCCACCCTGTACCCTATCGTGGCCAGGGAGTAGCATCCGAACGTCACCAGGAGGTAGAAGGGCATCGGCCACGCCACCTCCCTGTACGGCTGCGGTACACTCAGGTCCAGCAGGTCGAAGCTCACAACAGCCCAGGCGACGCCCAGTATCAACACGCCAGAAAGCCACTCCAGAAGCTTCGTCATGACGGCGAACAGATGGAGGACAATCTGAGCAAGGAAGAACAAGGGGTTAGTGCATGAGCATGAATCACCCACACTGTCACGCAACACACAAGTAATATCTGATATATCAGCAGAAATAAAGTTATGATCGAACATCCGCCCCATGACTTCAATTAAAAACGGATTAGAAAGCTATTACTAATAAACATCACCCGATCTGCCTCGCAGACATTCTCTTTAGGGTTAAGATTGAAGCGTGCGTGTTCGGAATGAAGATTATACAAAAGTTGACATGAACCTGTCCATTCAAAATGTACTGTGAGCGATAGCTTTGCAGCTAAATAAACGATACACTTAGCTGTACATTCATTACATACAGGCAACGATCGGGCATTTACCTCTCTATCAAGATAAACTACATGCACAAAGTTGTCAAATTCAATTCTAAACGGAAACGAGAGTATAAATGAGATAATACGATGGATAATCCAATGTTTTACCTTCTCTTAAAGACAACTCAGCGCTGCGCTGAAATATGACGTCATAGCGGGGAAAGCCTTATGGGAACTGTAGTCATCACTAGGCGTTCTATTCGTAACAGCAGCAGTGAACAGTGAATGAGAAACTGTGCGCTAGGTCGCTAGTAGTAGTAGTAGCCTATTATGTGACTGACGTAGATACATATCCATTAATAACATTAGGCTATAATGATTTTGACTGTCCATATACATAAACCTTTATTTTTTTCTGGCCATTAATTGTAAAAGATTCAGAATCAGATGAGCGATTGATAACCCACTTATATCCCAGACTCGCTCAGAGATCAGACCAGCATTTAAATGAATGTAGAATTATGCCCAGGAGGTCATTTGCATACAGATGTGAGTGAACATAATTTAATGTATTATTATTATTTCTTAATATTATTGAAAAAGAAAAATCCTCTCTCATATATGTGCCAGTGATAGATTACCCTCCTGTAGTGTAGTATACGAGCGAGCTGTTTGAACTTATAGATTTGTGTCATTCATTAATTCCC
Source organism: Protomyctophum bolini (assembly GCF_963924005.1). Taxonomy (NCBI): domain Eukaryota; kingdom Metazoa; phylum Chordata; class Actinopteri; order Myctophiformes; family Myctophidae; genus Protomyctophum; species Protomyctophum bolini. Next base: position 18,958,573 of record NC_137878.1, read on the forward strand.
CCAAATAAGGGAGAAAGTGTGTCCTTTATCTGTTTAATAAAGGACACGTCTTTTTGTTTCCAATAAAGGGACAATTCCTTATCTCAAGGGACAGTTGGCAACCCTACGATGCCATCGATCTGCTTCTTGCCTTTAACTGAGAGATATATATCATAGGACCAGTAAAACATTCATCCAGAGAGAGGAGGGGGATGGAGGGAGGGAGGGAGGGAGGGAGGGAGAGAGAGAGAGGGGGGGAGAGAGAGAGAGAGAGAGAGAGAGAGAGAGAGAGAGAGAGAGAGAGAGAGAGAGAGAGAGAGAGAGATTTAGGTTGAGCCCTGCTCCTGAATGATGCCCCTATGATACTATCCAAGCTTTAGCATGTGCACATTAACCCTCTTAATTGCCATCCTCTGTGTTCTGCTCCTAATTTAGTAAAGCAATTCTGATAATAGTCATTACTAGTACCATCTAATAGCTACCTATAAATGCTAATGTAATAGTCTACCAATTTGAGCAAGGAATGCAACAACAACTGGTGGTAGCTGAAAAGCATTAGGAAGTTGACACTGGGGTGCACTTTTGCCATTAGAGTCTAATGCCTCTTTTGGTGCTATGGGTCATATCCGTCCATTGACAGCAGTGAACCTATACTGTCCGTCAGGCCACAGAGGGCGAAGGCCTCTTTAGAGCATACTTAGGGGGAGCGGACGACGTAAACACCATTCACTTAACCAGGGCACGGGAGACACTAAAGAGCCACTGAAAGATAAACATCGCCCCCCCTGGAAAAAAGTTATTCTTGGGAACGCTGGTGTTTATGATTGCGTGTATGCCAGTGTTAATAGTGTGCATGACAGTGTGAGTGCTTGCCTGAGGGGAAAAAAGCTGTTTATTCTGTTTGTGAGATGTTGTGTATAAGGGTTATAAATAAATCTTGTTATTAATAACAGTTTACAAATGTCTTTATTTAATTTCCCTCCCCCCACCAAAAATCAAACCTGCATGTTGTCACTCTCAATCTTCCACCACAGTCTGAAAACCCACCTCTTCAGACTCCATCTTAGCCCATAGCACTTGCCGTAGTACTTGCCCTAGCCTCGACCTCCTACAGGCGTATGCATAGGCTCAATTTATGTAACTTAAATAGCACTTTATGTAGACATAATAACACTTTATAGTGTATACACTTATAGTTTCATTAGATAGATATTCCACTGTTAGGTTCTTAAGCTTACGTATGATTCATGATGACCATTTTTTATGTATTTGATGTATTACCATGTTTTTTGTTCTTGCTTACTGTAAATCGCTCTGGATTTAGAATGTCTGCTAAATGACTAAATTGTAATTGTGCATGACTTTACAGAAGTATAAAACCCCAAAGTATTGGGCATGATAAGGCAAGGCTATAATTGCCTTCCCGTGGTTATTGCACACAAAATTTCCCACATACAGTAATTGTAGTGAAGATTACACCTACGTACAGTAACTTGTCCTGTAAGTGTATTTCATTGAGGCTAAAAGTGATGTCATAAATGTAAATAAATAACTCCCTCACCATAAAGCTATAAAATTAGAAAAATGACTATTAGGAAAAACACTATTTTCAGTGTTGTTTGATTTGGTTGAAAACGTATTTTCTCCCTGTAAATAACATTAAGCTAATCTGACACACTATTGTGTATTGTGTAGCATGTATCATGGAGATTTACATAATCTCCATGCGTAAACAGAATCGTTGGGCATAAAGCACAGAAGCGTGCCCTCCGTCTCGCCCTTGTTGCGTCAGCATGAGTAGTAGTGTGATCGTGTGTGAGGCTCAGTGGGAACAGGCGAGCTGGCGTTTCTCAGTGTCTCTCTGCCAGCTCCTGTTCTGTTCCTGTACTCAGGAAACCTGCACCCCAGCCGAGAAGGCCTGGCAGACACAACACAACAGCCTGGGAGGAGGGGGCACTTAGAGAGAGAGAGAGAGAGAGAGAGAGAGAGAGAGGTTTAGATGCAACATTGACAGGACACAAAGAGCCAGAAAGGCAGAGAGATTCAGACACAAAAGAGACAGAAGGTTAGACTGTTAGAAAGAAATGTGGGCAATAAGAAAGCAGAGAAGGTCAAGGGATTGAAGAGCCAGAAAGATAGGATATTATATCAGACAAGGAGAGAGCGTGTGTGTGTGAGAGAGAGACAGGGGTGAGACTAGGAGCGGAAAAAATAGTGTGATTGACTATGTGGGTGAAAGGAGAGAGGGCATCAGAGTGTGGCGGAGGGAGAGAACCAGACAGGGGAGAGGGGTTCAGAAGGAGGGGTGAAATCGGGGGACTTGCAGGTGCATGGTTTGAACAATAGATGACCTTAATGGTGCATTAAATCCAGCTGTTGCATGTCCAGACTTCTCTTCACTCCCCTAACACCTTAGGCTGCACACACCAACACCCAGCGGCTTGGTTCCCAGCTCACAGCGCCGTGGTGACTAATGGGTCTTTAGAGCACCGCCAGAAGAGGGTTGGAGACAGAGATGTGTGATGTAGCTTCGACTGTTTATTAATATGATACTGTAAATATTTCACATTCAAGATTGTATATTATAAGATTATAAGTAATCATTTTGATCATTAAGGCATACAGGTCTATTGTACAATATTATTGTAATGTGAATTACACGTGTAATTCACATTACAATAATATTTGGTCCAATATATGGCTGCGTGTTTAATTGCTGTTAGTATAATTATTTGTTACTTAGGTTTCTCTTTTCCTGGATTAATGTCAGCAGAGGCACAGACATGGCGATTCAGACAGATTGAGACTCCTACCGCAGAGAGAAGATAAGGCAGTCAGATAAAACAGGAAAAGTTGTAATGGAGAGTTGTGGTGACTCTATCTCTGGTCATGTCAATATTAGTGGAGTAGAAGGGCCAGATAAGTGTTTTGCGGTATTAGAGAGCAATTTACACTGACTGAGATTTGCTCAGATAAGTAGAGAGAGAGAGAGAGAGAGAGAGAGAGAGACTCACTGACTGGATATACACTCAAAAAGCTGGTTAAGATAACAATAGAGTTTGGGCTCAAAAACAGGAACCCTCTGTTTCCTGAGTTGGAGACTTCAGTGTTATGCAGCCATTGTGTGTGTGTGTGTGTGTGTGTGTGTGTGTGTGTGTGTGTGTGTGTGTGTGTGCAAAATGACTAACAGTGTCATTACGGTAACCTTACTGCTTTTAAATATCCTCAAGCCAAGATCAACTCACCACTACATGAACCAGTTGAGGTAGCAGCTGTGAAGCAGCCTCTAGTGATTTAAGGAGGAGACTATACTTAGGTAATTCTTGGGTTCCTTAAGTGCCTGTGCAGGGTCAAAGTGTGGCCAAGTGTGACCGGTTCGAATCATATGAGAAGTGGGCACTTGTTGTCTCGGCCCCTCGGCGGTCTGAGTAAAAAAAAAACGACACACCTGTTTCAGCTGCCGCTGTGACGACCCAGCCAAGCGAACCGGGGGTCAGACTGAAACGGTGGAGGAATGCGCTTATCTCTCTCTCTCTCTGCCCCCTCATACTCTATGCTGTCTTAATGAATCTCATCACATGGCCTATGTTTGTCCCACAAGTGCTTTGTTTGTTGACCTTTATAAGACGTCATTAGCGATTAGCCTCACGGGGGTACAATTCCGCTTTACAATGTTAACCCCCTCAAACTACATCCACGCTCTGTTGTGTGTGTGTGTTAGTGTGTGTGTGTGTGTGTGATTAAATTGCTCTTGTCAGTGTAACGGCCATTAACAATGAACAACGGGCCACGGCATAAGGCCGGTGATGCCCTCCTCCTCTCCTAGTACACAGTGTTCTTCAGCATTATCATTATTGACAGTGAAACTAATTGGCACATGTTATGAAAGCCAACCACCCCCTGGGCTATTTTAAATTGGACTGCACAATTTCCTCTTAACATCAGATAGGCAAGTCAGTGCATGGGACCGGGGGAGGTATCGATTGTAATTGGTGAAATGTGGGTCACTCATACAGTTTGCCCAGCATGGTAGCTGAAGACCCAAGGCTGCAGGTCTAGACTAGAGCGCAGTGATCTCATCTTATGTTTCCAATAATTGGTTGTAATGGGAATTTGGGCGGGCGGGCGGGGGTGGTGGGGGTTGTACTTTTTGTCTTGTAGGCAAATTTATCTTTGGTAACTAAGCTACAATGTTGAAGAACTGAAACCCACGAATTTTACAGCTGTGAGGTTCTATTGTCCCTATGTCAGCCGGATACATTCCTGCATTATGCAGGCTGCATATTTACAGTTCTTGGTGAATAAACCTGATTATGCCTCTGTTGCCTGAGCTGAGGTCTGAGGATGCAGATGTATAGCTGTAGTTGAGCATTGTCGTACGCAAACAAATGTAGCTAGCTATCCACTGTGATGTGATCATTAACTGTGTACAGTCAGGCATGTTGTATTGGTGCTTCATTTCCATCTCTCTTGCTACCGTTGCATTGATTTGACCATACAGGCTGCAAGACCCATCGACTCGTTTATATAATGAGGAGCCAGCCAGGGACTCCGGAGAAACAGGGCATGCAGAGTGGCCATGCATTACAAATGCAAACCTGAAAAACAAAGAAAGCAAAACAAAACTTACAATTGCATTCAAAAAACAATTACAAGGATACAATAGGTGTTGACTGCGTAAAGGACAAGGCATTCGTTTCTCATTACCTGATAAAGTCCTATTTGGTTAGATTTGATTTGGGACGGATGTAAATGCTCAAAAGACAAATCAAAATCTTTAAGCGAAATGCACTAACAATTCAGCAGGGAAATAATTGTTTCTGGCAAAGAATGAGTGAATTAAAACCTGTGTAAATTAATCCAATTTATTTTTCATTTAATAAGCAAAATAAGCCTCGGCTCCACAAAAGCATTGTTATATGCATTGAATATGCATTTTTCACCAGTCGATTTGACAGATGCACTGGATATTATACATTGACATTGTGTGTGTCATTGACATCCGATTGTAAATGTGAAAGGTCAAGGATTATGTCTGGCGTTAGGTGGATGCAGTATATAATGCCCTGAAAGCTGATTGCCGCTGTCTCGGACAGGCCTTGGCTGTCTGTTATGTCTGCGGTAGATGAAGTTGATTAGAGAAGACTGCTGGTCTGATGCTGTGGGGCTCCTGCTCTCTGGACACTAGCCATATTGTCCTCCTATACCTTCCAGACCCCATACTGTTTGACCCCTCTCAGAAATCCGAACCCCCAGACTGCTGGCTGACCCCCTCGGGCACCTGCCGATCTCTGACCCTTTAACTTGGTGAGTGTTTGGAGGGCGAAGAGAGATTGGAGTGAGTGGGGGGTTGGCTCGAGAGAGTTGACGTGGTAACAGATAGGGCTGAGAGGACCCAGACTTTAAAGAGATGGTCAGACTGTTTTTAGTCCTTTCTTCTCTCATGGTCACCTCCCACCCAACCCACCCTCCTCTGCTTTAAAGTCTGTCCATCTCTGTTCTCCTTCTCTCACTTTCTCTTTTCCATGTCATGTGTCTCTATTGTGTATGTCTCTCTCGTATTCTCCCGCTTTGTCCGTTTCATTTCTGTTTATTTCAAAGGGCTTTATTGGCCCAATAAAACATTACATGGCTCAGGAGAAAGGCTCTTAACACGTATCAATAAATGACCATTCATAGCATTTAAGTCCATCTCCCTGTTTCCTGTCAGTGTCTTTCTCCCTCCTGTCTCTCCCTGTCCTTTCAATCGCTCTATGTGCTGTGCATCAGATCACACACACACACACACACACACACACACACACACACACACACACACACACACACACACACACGCGCGGACAGTACACACGTGGACACACACACACACACACACACACGTGCGGACACACACGCGGACGGGCGATCAGGGCTGTGATGTATGCACAGCTGGTCTTGACAGAGCCGTCCAGGAAACGTGTGGTTTACCGATCCCCTGTTGACACTCAGATTTGCCTTGCCTTTCGCTTTTCAGAGACCTGGAATTTTAACGGCGCAGGGGCCTGTTGGCGTCCGACTCAGCATGGTCAGCCAAAAGTGGAAAACCACTCTGTAGTCTATATGCATTGTCCGGGTGCCTCAGGGTGCAGATCTGTTTGTGACATCATGGTTTCATATATGACACACAACCTAATGTTCTGTGTCACAGCGTCTCTATCCGGTCTCTTCCGTCATTTTTCACGATACTGTCCAATAAAATATGAATAGCCAAAATCCCCCCCCAAGAATGGCGACTTCTAAAAATGTACCTGTCTGCATGACTGCATGACCTGCCTTATGGTTGTGTCACTCACACAAAAGGACATGAAGGTTCAGTTGAAAATGTTTCCACCCCACTGCCGCTCTCACACCATGTTTTCCGATTAACAGAGTATCATTACTTACCAAATGCCATTTCCATGCCTAGATTCTGTGGAAATAATAACATCCTAGTCGTTATGTGTTATACGCAGAGCGTGAAGACAAATACCCAGCGTTACATCAGCCTTAAAGGGTTACACCCTGAGGCTGGCGACTAGGCCTGTTTAATATAGCCTAGTTTGATAAATCCATTATGGGGAGGAGGTCCACATGTTCCTAAAGACCCACTTGAGGTTTACCAAAATTATTAGATTTTTATGTTTTCAAATTTGCTATCGGCTTCAGTGGTTTCAGAATGAAATTCAGTTTAACGGGTCAGTCAGGGTCAGTAGGGAATAAATTATTTATTATAAAAGATCAAGAATTGTTGATTCTTCATGATTTGGGTCAAAAAGGAAACATCTTATAGTCATAGAGCTAATGACTAAGATGAGCTAATGATTTAAATAATAATGATTTAGTTTTAGATAATCTTTTTTATGGAACCTTGAGAGAGGCCTGATTCTTCATATAAAAGCAGATGCTACAAATGCTACACAGAATAATATAATAGAAATATATTTTATTCTTATTACAAAGTGCTTTATATAAAAAGAAAAATCCAAAGAACAGAAAGGCGCCCCAATAGAATCTTCAGCTTGCAAAACTACTTCAAAGTACAACCTGCACTTTCAAGTTACGCCCACTACAGTAGGCAGTAGTTATGACATCAGCACAAACGACAGGTATCATAACTATTGACATTGGTCACAGACAGTATTGCTACTGAATGTTGAATGAACCAAAACAAGCGTTCCCCAAAACTGCTTGCTTGGGAATCGCTCACGCACTGATATGAAACCAATGTACTGTATTTATGGTTCAGGAACCAACATCGACATTCAACGTATCTGTGGGTTGCATTGCATAAATGTATAATGCCAAGGTTTTTCCACTGTTGAATTCATTATGTGGGGCATATGTTATCATGTTTTATTACGACAATAAAACACAAACACATAAAAGCTAATAACTATTATATCATCTCGTTCTGACTACTCATGTGGTTCTGTGTGATTTTGACAACTTAAGCTATCCCCCTTTTACACTTAAGCTATCCCCCTCTCTTGCATTCTGCTGCAGACAGATGTCTTAATCACTTACAGTAAGCCCTATATTTGTTAGCCGGAGTACCCCAATGTTCACCCCCAGAATATGGACACTAGGGTTCATGTGGTTAAATAAACAACAAGACAGAGGAGTCTATGAGCCTCACAGCGGCCCAGTGTCTGTGCTGCTCATTGCACACAATCGGACCAAAGTGCTTTGAACTGACTGACATGATTACAATCGACCTCATGATCTCTCTAGTGGGGCTGAAAATGAAACAAAATTGTATATAAGGAGTTATTAATGGCAGAATTGGGGGGCCAGTGGTGGTGGTGGGGTGGGGTCACATAAAGGTGCACCCATTTTCAACCTTGTCTTGATATCTAACCCCAAACTTGTTTGGCCATGCACCCCCTGTTACCTCCCGACCTAGCTGACGCAACCCCCCACATGGAAATCAAAATTGCATAAGCTATATAGATACATACATTTCCTATTTATCCACATATATGCACATATATGAACCTGGATATGGCATATATATGCAGCATGGGCTATATTCTGCATATACTTGCCATATTTGCATAATATGTTAATATAAAATCAAACCATAGCACCACCATTAGCCTTTTCATCGCGCACCACCTAGAAGGCGCTCGCGCACCACAACTAATGATCATTATTGGATGGCACCATTTCTGTCTAATCACTTTCTGTTCCGAAATCTGCCTACAATCTCATCGATAGGCAGGTTTGGGCATTTCGATCAACTCAAGATTTCAAACTGGGTTTATCAGGGGGGAGGGTGCCGATGGGCTAGTGGTTTAGGAGCATACCACATACATATAGGCTCTAATGCTGTCAGGCTGACAGCAAGTCGTGAGTTTGATTCTTGAGCCAGACAACCGTTTCTGTGTGTCAATCCCTGTCTCTCTCCCTGTTTCCTGTCACCCTCTACTGTACTACTGTATATCTCATTGTGGTACAAAGTGACTCGCTGTGTGCTTGTGCTATTTTTGAATAGCCAAAGCAAAAATCTAAAACACAGCTTTTAATGGGTTAAGCATCCTAAGAAAGTTAGTTTCTATTAGCTTGTCATTGGTAGGCAGGTTTCTGAATTGTCCATGGCCCACCAATGAGACACAGAGTGAATAGATGGAAATCTTATAATGAGCATTAGTGAGGACCAATTATATAAAGATTAGGTTTAAAATGGATGAAGTGCTCCTTGAAATCAATAGGGTTCACCCCGCAAGCTGCCTATATATTATTAGATTATGCGCATCTTGTGTGCAAATAGAAATGTTGGCCCAAGGGTGGTGCTATCGTAAAAGCCATGGGGTCACCTAAATCACTTCTCCAGGGGACATTATGGTACATAAATTTCACAGCAATTCAGCCAGGAGCTACTGGAGATACTGGATGTTGTTTCAGCTCAAGGTAGTGGACAAACAGATGCTGCCATCTGGAAAGCAAACATTGTCCAAAGGACCAAACATTGTCGCCCCCCCTTACCCCAAGAGAGAGATTTGGGAGTTATGGAGTTCAGGCAGGACTACAGATGCAGTTTTACCCTCAGTGCCTTTGTACGTATGCAGCTAATTGTTATGCAACCATAACCTAATAGAAATACATTTTCATTGCATAATATAGACAATACCTCATTAGGCAGAGGAAATGAAGTGCACTACACAAATCCAATACAAAACGGATATACCACTGGAGTGTAAATGCTAAAGGGAATTAGCCCTGTGGTTCCCCCTTCACGGCTTCAGTGCACTGGGTTACAGTATGTGGCCATATGGACGCCGTCTAGCATTACTGTCACCTCTCATTTATTATAGTGAGGGAAGATGGCCCCGCTATGCCTCCTCAAATCCTCTTAGCCAACATTTAGTTGATTGATTTTTTCCCCTCTTCCTCCATTCAGCTTATCAATGCGATAAAAGCCGGGGAGATGTATGTTATTAATGCTGCTCAGTCTCATGGGCGGAGGGATAGATGAGCGCGAGTAAACGTAAATGTTTCAGCGGTGGCTATATCCAGGAGAATAAGGTTAGGCCAACTTTATTGAATTCAAACTTTGAGGAAAACGGATAACGGAAATGAAAAATGGGAATGGGAGGCATCGCCATTGGCCTTTATCCAACAAAAGATCATCTTTGTTACATAGGCCTATACAGACTAGATGGATTGGTATGAAAAGCATTGCAGTTATTGCATTGTGTAATTGATTTAGTGACACAACCATACATTTTGCATTCACTTATTTATTTGTTTATGTATTCATTTATTTTCAACCGCACCTGCTTAATTGTAGCTGCGGGTCTCCATCACACACAACCACGGTAATGGCTTTGAATCAATGGAGATCTTTTAAACAGGTTTCTCATACAGACAAATGTATTCCACTGTAGGCTACAGCCAGTCTTCAGAGTGGGCTTCAAAAAACTAATTGCGGCCTTCAGTGTGCGGTGTAGTGCCCTGTTTTCCGTTGTTGTTTTTAAGGCTAGCAGACAGACCCTTCAACTGTGGGCTTGACATGAGCCCTCCAGATGGTGCAGAACAGTACAGATTGTATATGGTCCAGACTGCATCATAAGTTCAAATGACTCCCCTCAACTCAACCCCACCCTGCCCCTAGAACCACTCCGTTTTTTTCTCTCGCGCTCTGAACTACGCTAAATGATGATCGTGGAGATTATGCATTTGTAATTCCTGCCAGGTCTTTAAGAGAATGCCCATGCTGTGTGCTTAATACTCAGCAGAGGGATTACACAGACCATACATGTGGTGTTGTGGCTGCATACCTCCAGTCAGACTAAACCCAATCTGTTACAGATTTGGGTTAAAGAGGAGAGGTGCAGGAGAAGCTTGGAGGAAGAAGAGAGAGCGAAGGAGACAGACACAGAGATAAAGAGATAAAGAGGGAGGTGGACAGAAGGGAGGACGGCGAGAGAGAATGAGAGTTTGATATAGAGACGGATAGAAAGAGGGGAAGAGGCCGGGATAGATTGAGGGAGGGATAGAGAGAGTGAAACAGCCATAGATGGAGTGATGGAAATAGAGAAAAGGCGAGGAGGGCTAAGTGAGACGGAGGAGTAGAAGCATGAGAGGGAGAGATCAGATGGAGAGATGGAGAAAGAAGGGAGTAAAAGCCAGAGCGAGGGATAGAAAGAGAGACAGGAGGAGAGAAGGAGCCTAGCTGGAAGTCAGAGAGGGGTAGAGGTGGATGCAAGAGAAAGACGGGGAAGTGGAGAAACACAGAGAGAGATGGACAGTGTTGAGAATGGAGGGGAGGAAAGTGGGGTTTACAATACATTCATACCATACGTATATACAGTATGGTATGAATACAATATGTAAACTCTAGTCTGTATCACAGGGGATCACAGTTAAAGCTAGTGGCGGCAGAGAGTATTATTTTAAATATATTTCAAAAGAACCGGGGCCGCGTCAAGGCTATGGGCTTTATTATTTTTTACTAAATCCCCCCCCCCCCCCCCCCACATTTTTTTATCTTCCCTTCTTGGCAGAGGCAGCTCTAAACCGCCCCATGGTTTCCTATTGAATATGGGTCCAATTAAACACATATGTCGGATTTTCAATATCGAAGCTCGTAAAGAGTATACTGTAGTGATTTACATTACGTCTACGTAAGGAATGCAAAGCACCCACACATGTAAGGTGTTAATGCCCTATCGCAAGCAGATGTCTGTCATTATGCTCCGTGGGCACCTCTCTCTCGCTCACAAGGTGTTCATTTTTGTTTAGCAAGAATTCCGTTGCCAGACGGCTGGTTCGTGATGTGTGTTCAAAAACGATATAATTTCATTTCATTCAGTCTCAGAGTGACTGCAATATTTTTCCATATAAATTTGTCAGTCCTACCAACAGAGGGCACACGTTTCTCATTAGTACTTTAGAAATCTATGTCAAGCAAGCCCATGGGTAATAACTTTGGGCTAAACAAGGCTTTGTGTAGAGTTCATGAACTTGTATGACCTGGTTATGGTTATCTGTGTTTGTTGTCTCAAGGGCCCTGCTCTTACCTTCATACTGTATGTCATGGATAAGTGGTGCCCGTTGAGCACTATACAAATGTATTTTCATATTTACATTTTAGGTGGTTTTGCTGATACACTTATCCAGAGAAGTGTCTGAGCTGTTGTAAGGACATAACCTTGTCATTCGTCACCACACTTACACTCAATACAACCAGCCTAACTGGGAATTTGGCAGGACTCAAAGCCATATGTGTTGAATTCGTTGACTTGACATGTATGGGCTGCATGGTTACTTTATTATTGGCTTAAGTGACTGCAGTAGTGCAGGTTGTGGCCAGGGAGGCTGCTGTGGCAGCATATTAGTAACCTGGCACAGTCATATAGGCTACTACAAGGTTATCCAATATTAATTAATCAATACTTCTAAACCATGGCATGACAGTCCCTGCCAGCACAAACTGTCTGGATGTATGTCAGGCTGTCCCTGCCTTGTCATCAGATGACAGGATAACTAGTTTCAACATGTTTAATTATAACTTCAAAGGGTTTTGGAGTAAATGTTCATTTAAGCAGTCAATGCTAACACAGCATAGTTTTTATGGAAATGGCTACAACATGACTGTAATGTCAATGGTGAGGAGAGATTTCTGGTGACTTATGTTAGTTTGCTGCCTCCAAGTGGTGAAACTCAGTACTGAATCTCACTGTTACAAATGTAATGCTGCTTATCACAATGTTTAAGCATATTGTTAGTTGTTACATAAACTCAGCAGTAACAACGACAAAACAAATACATGTTTTCATAAGGTAATCAATCTGTATTTATTCAGCCTTATTTTCTCGTGTTTTAATGAGTTTTGCTTTGCAAACATTCTGCCAGCAGGTGAAGTTTACATGGGCTTAAATCTGCTTATCATTTCCTAAGAAGCGCAGCTCATTAACTTACAATCAAGCCAGGTTAAGCTAATCAAAAATATCCCTTGAGTCAAAACAATTTTACCATCAGGCAATAAATCAATGTGGTTATCAGTCAGCACCACATAAGCACGCACACATGCATGTACTCTCTCGCACGCGCACGTACGCACTACACACACACACACACACACACACACACACACACACACACACACACACACACACTCATAGTATTCATATACTTAGGATACAATTCATAAACGGATCCCATCTGAAGCCAGTGATTAGCTGTGTAGCAGAGGTATAATTGGAGCTTCTAATTACAGTATTGCCTCTTCGTTGCTCTCTACCTCTAATCTACCACTCAATCACAACAGCATTTACATCCCACAAAACAAAAATAATAACTTTGGTTGGGGTTTTAATGAATGGATGGATGAATGGAACATTCCACCAACCGTCAAGACATTTCAGCAACTGTGTGGTTGAAAGAGTAAGCATTGAGCAACACATATACTGTTGAATAGATTAAGCAGAATGGGTGAACATCTGAACAGTGATATAACAGGGACAAAGTACAAATCAAGGAATATTGGGATGTTCAATATATCAGACAGTTGGTTGACTATAGTATTCACTATACTGATTGTGAATTGCGGATCCAGTCGAAAGCCTGTTGAGAACCATTGTTCTATAACATAAAACACTCACAAAGGCCCAAAGCAGGACAGGGACATATAGAGATTTTAAGGACATATGACATATATCACTCTGCAGTATTTACATAAGCATTATTTACTATAAATGTATACAGTATAGCGCAGCTACAAGTGCAAGCATTAAATATATAATTATAAAGGTAAGTGTACCAGCCCCTACTTAAGCAATTCATTAACTTCTGCAAAAATGGCATGTAACAAAAAATGTAAGAAACTTAATTACAATTGCATATATCCCGCAATAGAAATGTTTCCTTGTACAAATGAAATACAAAACAAAATCGCTGAGGTGTCTATAACGTTCTCTTGCGCTGAGTAAATAGTTCACAATTACCTTTTACATTCCATTATGACTTTATCATTTCAAAAAAACTCCTTCAGTTGTTATTCAGATTGTTGCCGCGGGGTTGGATGGTCACCCTTCTGACCGGGGTCTGATCCGCATTGCGATTGGCCACCAGCTCCTGCAGCTGCAGGGCTCCGCCGCCAATGAAACAGAACGCCGGGCACACAGGACCGGAGCAATCCACGTACCCCTCCCACAGGGGGCGGAGAGAGTGGGCGTCGTAGAAGGTGACACGTCCCTTCTCAAAGTCAAGGGACACCCCAAGCCGCGGCGGGAGGGGGTAGGTGAGCCCCGTGGGTGAGGAGGGGTGGTTGCCATTGGTGAGGGGGTCCCGGCCGCTGTTCCCGTGGTGGTGGTGGTGGTGGTGGTTGGTGTGTTGTGGCAGGTAGATCTTTCCCATGCCCATGGTCAGGAAGCAGAAAGGGGGAGCGGAGTCCAGCCCGTCCTCCGCCCCGCTGTCGTGACCACTGTCTGGGTCATAGCTGTAGAAGAGATACAGTACAGTACAGTCAGAGGATGTGGATAGCACACACCGTTTTCAATTCAGAGGGCCTCATTGGCGTAGTATACGCGTAGATCAAAACATCAACTTTGCAATAAATCTAACAAATGTACCTCATGTTTGCTGCTTACTTGAGTGTGCTGACTGATGTAATAATATAGAAATAAACAAATGTGTAGTCTGCACTCAGTCTTGCATTCAGAGTGCTCATTACTTTGGTTTATTTCGTAATAAACATTACATTTTTAATACAGCATGACTTTTTCTCTCCTCAGTTTACTCTCTCCTTCCCTACTCTCTGCCTCCCTCTACAATTAAAATATTATGTTTCAAAACACACACACCTGCACATGATGCTAACGTTCTTAAATACCATGTACATATCTTCTTTCACATATGGTATATATGCTATCCGTATATATATTTGTACTTGTTCTGTTTAACCTGTCTTCTATCTCTCTCTCTTTGCTCTCTCTACTCCTATCTACCCCTCTCTTCTCACGCAATACTGGAGCGTGAGAGAAAAATGGAATTTCACCCACTGCTTTACACCAGCAAGCTGTGATTTCAATCCTCTGCCTCCTTCCTGCTCTACTTATTTCTTCTACTTGATCCCTGGCCTCATGCATTTGACTTCTCTTTTCCTGGCTTCTCACCGTGGACTGGCCATGTCCTGCGGCAGGTGGAACCACTCCTGTAGTTTAGACTCCAAACCAACTCCCACCTGTTAAATGGATAGAATCAGTGGTAGAAGAAGTATTGTACTGGAGTAAGAATATTTGCCTCTGAGATGTAGTGGAGTAGAAAATAACATACGCAAGTAATGTAAAATTAGGCTAGCAAAATGTTTACTTAAGTAGGCTATAGTACTTGTGGAAATGTACTTTCCAGTGCATACTTTCCACCACTGGACAGAATGAACAGAAACAGAAGATGAAGTGTAAAGCTCTGTGAAGGCAAACCTTCAAACAACAGATGGAATGTTAGTTATACAACCGCCATATTGCTCTGCACCGTTATTCATGGTTGCACACTTGCCTTGACCAGGTAAGACCCCGGCTCTACTGAGCATGCCCAGTAGTGCCGACCCTGGGTGATGGCCACGTCCCCTACCAGGAGGTCAGAGGTCAGGTGACAGGAAGTGAGGGCGTTGTCGGCGGCCTGCAGCAGGGAGAGGCCGGGCACACTGCGGGCACAGCGCTGCTCTTTGCTAACCACCAGCCTGTCTGCGTGTAGGCCCCAGCGAGAGTCCAGGTAGAAGTTCAACACTGGGAGAGGAGCAGAGACGCCCAGGAAGGGTGGCAGGAGGGGGTGAGGGAGGGGGAAGAAGGGAGAAAAAGAGGGAGAGCGGAGGAGGAGGAGGAGGAGAAGAGGAAATGATAGAGGAACAACAAGGGGGAGAGGTGCAGTCAAAAACGAGGTCAGGGATTAAGAAAGGAATGGAGACAGAGATTTCTTGGTGGATAAGAGCCAGTAAAGGTATTCAAAGTAAAGGTATTCAAAGTCAGAGTAGTGAAAACAAAGCCAAGTACAGGAAAGCTGCAGAGGAGGAGGACAGGGAGTCGGAGAATGAGGAGCAGACATGCACCTCCTCCTCGGAGTGGTGGGGAGGGGGTGAGCTCAACACTGCAAGAGGAGGAGAAACCGCACATTGATCTATATATCGACCTCTGGGGGAGTTCAAAGCAAAAAGGTATCCGGTAGAAGCTTCGGTGGAACAGATAGTTTTTTTTTTGCCTCCCCCTCACACAAGGTGCAGTTCCACCCAGACCACTTAGTCTTAGAGGTAGGAACATCCCAGGGGAACAGCCAGGAGCACACACACACCACTTCCACACACCGCTCAGTCAGGACACGACCACACAGCCATTAGGGGCCTGCGGTTCTGTGTTCGATCCGTATTGTTAAGCCTTGCGTCTTAACAATCTGCACTGGCACTTTGGCAGATCTCACTGTGGGGGAAGGTACTGTACTGGCAGGGGCGGAGAGGTGTCTGGGTGTGTACGGTAGATGGGAGGGAGGATACAGGAATGCTTGGCATGACCACACAGAAAGAGGAAGAGATCATTGCGAAGAAGGCAGGAAACAGAACCTTTTTTTCCCCTTTAATACCAACTCCAGTGGCTGGAAAATTCCCTCCCTCCTGTCTGACTGATCATTTTTACAGCATTTACTAAATGATGTCTGGTTACCTGCCAAATTAGCTGATAAAATTTTAAAGTTGTGCTGGTGCTGTTTCATTGCAAATCAAAACTGCTACATGAATAGGGAATTAATGGTTACCGTAGATTCATTAGGCCTTAAATTCCCATAAAAGTCTAAAGATGTGATTGCCTGTATGAGTCACGAAGAAAGATTGTCCTTCTAAAAAATAATTAGCCAGATGGCTGGTGTTTATTTCCCACCCTTTGTGCAGTAGGATGACTGGGGTAGATCAGGGATTGGAAAAATATAACTTTTCGTGCACATTCTTTCTTACGTTGGGAAGGATGCATGTCGTTTGGCTGTGTGAGAGCAGAGCAGCAGAGGATGAAGTGTAGAGCTGTGATGTCATGACGGCAAGAAAGACGAGGACAAGTAGATGGGAAGAAGCTAGATGTTTAGAGAATGGAAACGAATGGTAATGAGTGGGTAGAGGAGAGAATGAGAGGAGAGAGATGGAAAAGGAACATGGGAATGGATAGAAAAAAAGAGAATGATTGTTAAGCATCTCACTATGAAAACCATATTATATCATGGCTGATATGAGTATATGAGAGTCATTGCAAAGGTGCGTATGGGTCTTAAATGATGAGTAACTTTGCATGTGCAAGTAATGGGATATTTTGATGTTTGCATGAACTTATTTATCTGACTAGCTAAACTTATGACTTGGCTTTAATGTGAATTAGAAAGTAACTTGATGCTTGTTTCAACTGGAAATTTAAAAGAAAAATCTGAGGCTTTTAATCAGTTGCATAATTCAAGAAATGAGCACTGTTAATGGAGTCAGTAGTGAAGGTGTACAGTCGGTAAATGCATAACGATTTAATATTGTCCGTCACTCGTGACATCTTATCAGTCAATAGACAATGAGGTTTGTATATTCTCACCTGGTGCAGGTGGGGTGTGTAGGTACACTTCCTCGCTGTAATCTCCGTAGCCAGCCTTATTGCAGCCCCTAACCCTCAGCACGTACACACTGTCCATCTCCAGCCTGTCAATCACTGAACTGGTCCCGTTCACTTCATCCAATCGCTGCCAGCCCCAGCGGGCTGCAGCCAATCCGCCTCTGACCCCACCCCTTGACCCTCCCCCAGGCACCACCCCCCGGCGACGGTACTCCACTGAAAAGTGCCAGGCTGGGGGAGAATCCTGAGGCAGTCGCCAGCACAGGAAGAGCTGGTCGTAGGCCAGTGTACGTTGGGTGTCGATCACTGGGGCCTGGGGGGCTAGAGGAGAAGAAATAAGATGGAGTTGTGGTTCTGCAGGGTGGCATAGTGGTTAGAGCTGGGCAATTAACCGAAAATATATCAAAACCGATATTTAGTGTGGAGTTTGCATGTTCTCCCCGTGTCCCCTAGGGTAGGCTAACCTGACGCTGCCAGAAGAGGGCGGTATTGCGGAAACATATTCCCCAACACAACACTCATCTGGGATCTCTGACAGAGTTGAGCCCTGAGTCAGATCTGTTTCGTACCGACCAATCAGCGTGAGCTAAAGGCGGGATGCGGATGTGACGGTATATAGACACGTCGATATGATTGGTTGTGTTTGCACGCCCACACGGTGATAGACAGACGCTCCCATCCAATCATCTACCATGTATCTTGAAAAAAAGGAACAGCCCCGTCATCGAATTTGCATCCGCGATCCCAGATCCAAATAAGCTGTGAAACAAATTTGTGTAGCAAGCTTTTTGGATCTGGCAGCGTCAGGTTAAGGGTAGGCACCCTCACAAAAAACATGCAGTAATCCTGGTCTCTAAACTGCCTCCCCCTGGCCAGCCGGGGCACCTGATGGAGGGGAAAGGAACTGGTTGGAATAATGTGTTCCTTTCACATGCTATGTCTAACCGGTAAAACTCCTCCCTGTCAGGTGAGAAGAAGTGTAGCAAAGAAATGGTGTTACAAAAATCGTGGGATAAACATTTAAGTAAAAAATGAATAAATATTTAGAACCAATAACCGGCTTATAACCGATTAATGAAGAAGCAAGTTTATTTTTTGTTTGTTTTGTTAAATATAAAAGATTACACAAAAACATTCCAATAGATTTTTATAATTGACTAAATAGATTAGTTTGAGCTCTTTTCTGTATACTCTATTGTATAGTGGTGTGTAGAAATTGCGTGACCACCTACACTGCCAAATGTTCCCCTAAAATCGACCTCCTCTCTCCCACCTTTAATGAAGTGCAGCTCTGTGAGCAGCTTGAGTTCTTTGGAGACATCCAGCTGGAAGTGTCTGAAGGAAGGATCAGCAGCCAGGGCGAAACACTGGATGTTCTCTATGGACTTATTTAACCTGGGATGGTGAAGGTAGAGGAGACAGGGCCAAATGGGGAAATGAGAGCAGATGGAAAATGGAGCATACTGTAGAGATTATAGGGCAGGTACATGACAGGAAAATATCAGAAAAAATGTTTTGGTGTCCATGCGTTCTTCATTATCATTATTTGGCACTTCATTCTGCAGAAGGTATGGACGACCCAAAAATAGCGCTACATTGCAGTGTGCAGACTGACTAATTCACAGTTTTGCATCATAAAATAAAAAAGAGTTAATCTGTTCATAGATTACACAAAACGTCTGTATTTCTCAATTAATTTCGTATTCAACAGTCTAGTCCCACATTGTGTCCATTTAACTTAAAAACAATGTTCAGGAATTTAGCAGACGCTCTTATTCAAGTGTAGAGTAAATAGCATGAGCCCTAGGCAACAAATGACAGGGTAAATACTGTAATGGAGGGCAAAGAAGTAAGCTAACCTAACAGTCATCAGTTATCCAATGAAGATTATGTAAAGGGACACTTCACTCTTTTTGCTAAAGAATATATGTTGATGACGTTTAGAAGCTTTAGAACACTTTCATGGGGGTCTTTATGTATGTAATATGTGCTTTTAGATATTTTAGATTGTGGCAGTGAGCCCGGTGTCTCTGATGTCATGGACACTGGGCTCACTTCCTTCCTGGACTACATGTTGTCTCAGTAAGACAGCTCTCACCCTATCCACAAGGAGGAGCAGTGCACCAAAGAATTATGGGAATTGTAGTCCAGGAAGGTAGTGAGACCAGTGTCCATGGCATCAGAGACTGTGCTCACTGCTACAATCTAAAATAGCTAAAACCACATATTACACACATAAAGACCACCAGGAAAGTGTTCTAAAGCTTCTAAATGTCATTAACATATATTTATTTGCAAAAAGGGTGAAGTGTCCCTTATGTAACACATAATGGAACTCATAACAAATAAAGTTAATAATGCAATAAAAGAAAAGTATAGGGTACAAGAATTCTGACGAAAGGAAAACAATGATACTGTCCAGGTAGGCTTGCACCCCAGACCTGTTGTGAGTCTGGCGGGCCGCCTGTACAAAGGCGGGCGCGTCCGTTTCTTTCAACATCTCCTGAGTGTACATCATGAGGCCCGCGTGCTCCATCATGCTCCTCCTCTCTACCACCTGGGCGGCCAGCGCCTCTCCTCGCTTCTGACGCGTTGCCTCCAGGCTCTGTGTCAGAGAGGCGTGGCGTTCGGCAAGGGCGGCCGTTAGGTCCCTGACACTCTGAGCCAGCTGTTCTCTGGCGGCTATGCTGTTCACCTGCAGGTGACAAATAAGGACATCTAATGGTTAGAGCAGTGGTTTCCATGGCGAAAATATCGACGGTGCAACCGGTGCAATGCACAGCTGTAGACTATTCTGTCACATTCCGTCGCGCTAATGAAACACTAGATGGGATTATTATGTCATGTCAGCAGTATCAGAAGATGTAACGCAGGTAAAGTAATCTGTCACTCTGCAAGTTTAATTAAAGTTTTTTCCATCTGTCCAAAGTAATTTCTGATAGCCTGCAGCTGCAGCCCTGCAGATACACAGATACAGATTGATTGAAGGTGAAACATGCAAATTGATTGAATATTTTACTATCGCTTAGGTACAGTTCAAAGACGCATTTGGTACAATGAAGCGCGACGCATCATATCACATCGCATCAGCACCACTGTAGAGGCCCCACCACAGGCACCGCTCTAGTATTATATAATTTAGCAATATTACATGAGAGTGTGTGCTTATACAATTGGCTGAAGTATAGTGCATCCATTTCTGTAAGTGTAGAAACATTGTGAAATTGTGAAAATTATAACATAGTATTTATGTGAATGGATAGCTTACCCAGAATACTAAGCTTGTAAATAGAAATGTACCAATGTTGCATCCTACGGAGTGTGAGGGATGACCAGTTGGCCAAGCTATACAGAAAACAGTGATGTGTCCTGTATTTGAAAATTCGAATGAAACGCAAAGCCAAATGATACAAGGGCCCGAGTTTAGCCAAGGTGGATGAACAGGCAATGATATAAACAGTACTGACTTGTTATTATTAGCTCAGTAGTAAAAGTGTCAGCACTTGTGCAGGGGACCTGGATTTGAATCCAGGGGAGGACATGAAGGTCATAGAGTGCAGCTTTAATGTTATACTATGAATCAAATCTGAGTTGACAATTATTTGGGTGCCCAATTGCTATATCCTCAGGTTTGGAATTGTCCTGTGATTGTATAATTGTAAATGTTTGCCACATGCACTCTTGGAAGTGAGCTTGAAGAAGGTATTGGATTAGTGCCAGTGGCAATTATTAGTAATCTCAGAAAAACTGAAAGTACATTCCTTGAATCAGAAGTCCACATACTGACAGACACTAACAAACACAATGTCCGCGTCTGTAGTATTTGTACAGTATGAACATTTACAGCTGTGTGTGTGTGTGTGTGTGTGTGTGTGTGTGTGTGTGTGTGTGTGTGTGTGTGTGTGTGTGTGTGTGTGTGTGTGTGTGTGTGTGTGTGTGTGTGTGTGTGTGTGTGTGTGTGTGTGTGTGTGTGTGTGTGTGTGTGTGTGTGTGTGTGTGTGTGTGTGTGTGTGTGTGTGTGTGTGTGTGTGTGTGTGTGTGTGTGTGTGTGTGTGTGTGTGTGTGTGTGTGTGTGTGTGTGTGTGTGTGTGCGTGCGTGCGTGCAGTAGATCATCTAGGGCTAGGCACATCAGTAAATAAACAGATTTACCAATATAATCTGATCTATTTTGTGTGGGATTGGGTTTACATCAACAGATAATATTTAGTTTGTGTTGACTTGAGACCCATAATTCAAACATGCCTGTTAAATAAAGTGTGTTTTACAGCTATGCTAATGTCTAGCGACAGCAGCACTTACAACTAATATTTCCCGGCAGCCTGGCAACAGTGGTGAGTGATGTCAAAGCTTCAACCTTCAAATTTATTTCCGTTCCAACCAAAATAGATTTTGGATCAGGAAAGACTAATTGAACAGAGTTTGGCTACCTGCCAATGTAGCCATTCAAATTGACAGAATGGACACAGCCATTTTTTCCCCCACTAGCTGACTGGTAGTGTTAACATTGTGATCTACAGTAGTATGTTTGACAGCTGTATTACTCACCTCGGTCTGAGTTATGGCAGACTCCAGCTGGGTGATCTGAGTTAAAACTGTGTCCTGGTTGGCCAATATGTAGTTCATCTCCTTTGTAATCTTCTCCTGTCAAACCAACAGATGAAAGCCAAATTGATACCAAACAGATGTAATCCTAATGCATAGCGTTATATATATATATATAACTATACCTTACTTTATTTTACAATAATATACTATACTGTCAGTACAATGCATTACTATAATTTACTACAGTAAATTGTTCTAGGTTGGTAAAAAACACTGTGCAAAGTGTGCATCTATTTTTTATTCCCTTGAAAATCTGTGTCATCACATCAGTGACAGTGAGTCACTAATTCACTAATATATTATGCACACTGCATGCTTTTTAAGGAAAGGTTCTGACCTTGAGGGCCTGGTAAGCATGGGCAACTGGTAGGATCTTGTGGCCAGCATGGACACGGCGCAGCTTGCAAAGCGAGCACAGCAGCCGCTGACAAGACCTACAGTAGAACTGAAGCTTCTCCTGGTCATGTTCTGGGCAAGTCAGAACCTGGGGAGAGGATTTTTGATTATTAGTAGGGTGTATATACTGTATATATCAAATAGCATAGGATTCTGTAATACAGTTGGTTTCCATAGATTCTTTGCAAATGTGTTTTTGCATTCCAGGGTTGTTTCAGAATTGCATCTTAAAGCACTTTTAAATACAGCTGTTGTGCTTGCCTGTTTGTTTCTCTGTGACCACGATTTTTAATTGATGTCTGGCATCTTACATTACTTATTGACTTTGAGTTACTCTTGCATTATTGTTTGTAAAGCATTTCTTGAAAATTGCTGTATCAAAACGTATGAGTCTAAAACCCCTCTAGTGGCCCCTAGAGGCCGTGTTGCTCCCTACGCCCACCTGCATCAAATTAGTTTAAACAGACATCCTTGTCTTGTTAGAAGAGCACAGGGATAAGAATTAAAACAAAAAGGCCAGAGGGTGGCACTAGAGAAAAGGTCCTGTGGTCACTCAAATGATTAGGGTTCATTGTCCAGGGACCACAAAAGTGCTCAGCTAGTTTCATGGCAATCCAGCCAGTAATTTTCAAGATGCGTTGTTTTGTACCGAAGTGCACGGAAATTGCCATAATTAGAACCCTGCCACTATAAGTTATAATTAACATTGACCATGAATGTATCTATGTATCTGGCCATTACAGCCATAACCAGACCATATATGCTGCTCACCTTGGGTCTAAAGTTGAGAGTGGGCTGGACATGTTCATGTTGAGCCCGTGGCGTGCCCCAGGGGTGGTAAAGCTTAAAGCACTCGTTGCAGAAGCTAGCCCTGCAGTCGGCACAGCCCTTAGTGGCCTCCAGAGTCTGCGGAGGCTTACAGAACTGACACATCACAGCCACACTGCCCAAGCTCACTGTGTGTCTGTACCTGTAGAGAAAGAGGGAAATGGAGAGAGTGGGGGAGGGTACACTACATTGTGTGCGTGTGTGTGTGTGTGTGTGTGTGTGTGTGTGTGTACTGCTATTTCTGAAAAATGTCCTTCCATTTCCTGAAAAGGAACGGTTTTCTACAGACAATTTGAAATGACAGATATAGTATATATACAATATACAAATTGCAGAAGAGCTACAATAGTGTCCAAACACCAGGGGGCCGATAACTGAGCGTAAGCATGAAGAGCATTAAAATGGGAGCCAGCAGCAGCACAATGCTGTCAGACTGCAACCCAGTGGAAGTTGCAGAGTAGGCTACGCCGCCGGAGTCACAATGCAGTGTGAGCCCTACTACTGCATTCCTCCAGCAGCTCAGACCCTGCTGATTAAAAGCAGTCAGCATTTAGAGCACATTCCGTCACCTGCTGCTTCATTGAAATGTGACCTCTAGCATCTTGGGCACTGAAGGGCCATAACGCAGCATGCACAGTTTCATATGCATCTGCAAAATGCAGATGATTAGTCTGTGTGTGTGTGTGTGTGTGTGTGTGTGTGTGTGTGTGTGTGTGTGTGTGTGTGTGTGTGTGTGTGTGTGTGTGTGTGTGTGTGTGTGTGTGTGTGTGTGTGTGTGTGTGTGTGTGTGTGTGTGTGTGTGTGTGTGTAAGGCTACCTCTCGACTATGCGCTCCAGGGTAAGGTTGCGTAAGCACTCAGTCAGGCCCTTCTCTCCCAGCTCCACATCTCGGCCACAGGGGATGCAAGGAAACATCATCATCGGGATGGGCGGGCCTTCCTTACGCCTTCGCGCCGGATACGTACCGTATCCACCTTGACAACAGGCGGGAGGGGGGGGGGGGGGGTAGATGTGAGAAGAGAGACAGAGAATGATAAGAGAGGGACATATCTAATAGTTTTTTTGTATTTTAAAACTTAGTTTGCCTTTAAAAGAAATAATTGTCAAATCGCTTTTTCTTTTTTTTGTCTACCTAGGCTATTTGGGAATATACCATCTTTCAATCTGGTGCAAGACACGCCCTGTCTACACAGTAAATCCTGAGTGTTCATTTAACTCTGAGAGTGTAGTGTACAAATGTAACCCGTAATGGTACATTTGGTGATATTTGGTGAAGTGTTACTGTTATCCTAGTCACTATATGAACACTTTATTTATTTACGTAATTTGGATTCGAATTAATTTAGACTAAGACCTGACCTCTACCTAAATGACAACAAATTCAAATGTCATTGAACAAGGACAGTGTTTAGCTAATGTTGGAACAATCCATTTCAAAATGAGATATTCACTTTGTGCAAAAAAAGGTACTTCCTTTTCTTTATCATCACAGTAAAGGAAGATGATGGGTTAACGTTAGAAACGTGAGTCAGGGCTCCCTAGTGAGTGCACATTATTGTCATGGTGACCTGGATTTGAATCTGGTGCAGGCCTTTGCATGTCACCCTCTGTCTATGCTGCCACACCCTGTCTCTCTGCACTGTCTAAGAAAGCAGAAATACCTCGAAATTAAGCTTGTCAGTGATCTTTTGACTTTTTTTTTAAATTTTAATTAGGAGGATAGGATCACCTGAGTTTTAAATATGAAAAGGTTTTTGTTAATTGAACGGACAATGTTTTAGAAGACAATTTCCGGGCCATGGCTTAATAACATGTGTGCTGTTACCGGTATGTTACCTACTAAAGGCTCAGATACAAATTGAAATCAATTATAAAAATATACATTTTATATATAAAATATATAATTAACAAACAATATACAGGTATAATGGCTTCCTTACGTTATTGCAATTCCCCACACTAATTATCCCCTGGAATACAGAAATACAATTAAGTGTTTGTAAAGCTAAAACATTTAAATTATTTGAAAAAATCACACCCGTGTGAACCGAGTGGTGCAACGCCCCTCTCCCCCCCCCCCCCCCCCCCTCCTCTCTCTCTCTCTCTCTCTCTCTCTCTCTCTCATTAGTAGGCAACAGTGCAGCACTGTCTCTCTCTCTCTGTTTCTGCATGGCACAACAGCGCCCCTACTGGTAATCATACTGGTGCTCATACATAGGTGAACACATACATACCGGTAGGTGAACACATAGGTGTACACGGACATTGCTGGTTGTAGGAGTGGTTGCACCACTCAAAAAGATATGCAGATGAATATAATATATAGCCAAAACTCATCATTGTTTTTTCCACAGTGCTTCCTTTTCCATTTATGGTAAATATCTCAAGCTTTCTGCATGTTGCATTGTCTGTATTTGTCTAAATATGTTCAAAAGCATTAACATAATATTGTTCAGATAGATGCTCTGTGGCGACTTGGGCTAGTGGACTAGCATATGAGGCTCTGACCGTAGTACACCATAGAAGAAATATATCATTCAAACCAAGAAGCAGTCTCTAAAAGTGCTTTGTCCTACATAGATTCAATGACCTACTATAATTTGAAACCAATTATTTAATTAGAAATTTAGCCGATGTGCAAGAACCACGCACCACACGCCGCGTTGCGTTGTGAGCTTAATTGTAGATTGGCTATTTTCTCCAGTCCACGTACGACTAAGTATATAGGTCTAAATTGGTTAAATGAAATTTCTGTCATTTTGGAGAAGAAGAAGTTCTCTAACTAATCCATACCTGCTCGTAGGACACGGTCAATGGGCCTCTGCTCAGCTTTGGGAGCGGGCCTACGTGCCTGGCGTGGTGAACGTGTGTTGGGGGTGGAGGCCGGTGAGTTGGGCTCTGGCGGAAGTTCTGGCGGCGGGTAGCCACTTGCCACCAGGACTTCCGAGGCGCACATGAGGCAGACACTGTGTTGGCATGGCAGGACCACTGGCTGTTTGACTATCTCCTTGCACACCGGGCAGTGAAGCTCACGCTCCATGCTCTTCATATTAGACTGGGAAAGACAGAAGTGAAGAAGGGACATTAACATGTAGAGATGAACAGATATGAATGAATGAATACTATAGCTTATTTTGGTACGTTACAGTTACATGTTAAAATACAGTTGTGTTTGCATAATCAGGGGTGGCACCGAAAAGGTGTAGGCTGAAGCCAAAGCTTATTTTTAAGAGTAACATTAGTTACTGACAAAACAAAACAAAAACAGAGTAAAAAGAAAACAAAAACAGAAACAGAGAAGAAAAAAAAACTTAAAAAAAATATATATATAACATTGTTTTACAAAATGTAATAATATACAGTGAGTCCTTATTTACAAAGTCTCTTATTTTGTATAATATAGCTATTGTTTACTATCTATTATTACACCCAATAATTTATTTTCATATACTCGTTCAATGTCATTTATTGTTAATTTAACTGAATTATCTATTATTTTATTACTAAAGATCATGTATTTAGTTTTGCTAAGGTTCAGTGATAATTTGTTGTCTTTGTGAATAACTATGGGCATGTAGTAAACAAAGTATTTGTATCACCCAGTATTCACTGAGCTCATCCATCCTCGGGCACGGCTGTTGGCTTGGATGGATATCCTAGGTCTTAACTATGCCAACAACACATGCTGTGCTGATAATCTATATACTTTTAGAAGGGAAAATATAAGCATGGCACATGTAAAATGGATAAGCATCAGAGAGACGAACAATATCAATCAAGAATCTCAAAGGTATGATTTTGAGATCTAAAAATACTTTGGAGTAAGCAATGATTGGAAGAAGAGAAGCAGGAGTGTGACCACATGAAGAGCTGACAGAAGAGTCTACATAAATATTTATTTCAGAAGGCCAGTAAGGGGTCGCATCCCCCCATTAAATATAGATAAATAGCGTACATTAATTATTGAATCACTGCAGTCAGTGGATTTGTGTGCTGAAGTCACATCTTCTTATGTGAAACTCTTTGCATAGTGGCCACACATGGTTACTTCTGTGTGAATCATATAAGTAAATCAGAAATTCTTCAATTATACTTTCGACTCAAAGTCCCTTTTTCATTCCTTTTTTTTATGCTTCAGAGCAGGGGTCATCAATGTGTCCATATGCGGACAAATGTGTCCTTAATAAACATTATCTTGAGGCTAAACATGGTCCACCCTCATCTCTGCACTTTGTAGGGGTTGAACAAGTTACCACCACCAGAGGGGGTAACCTTCCCAAATTGCTATCTCAGATTCATGAACTCAACACCATGCAACCACAGGGCCTAAATGATGACTTTGCCTACATTCAGTTCCTGTCTGCCTAATCTGTTTAAGGTTTCTGTGTGTTCTGATTTCCTGATGTAGTTTTCTGTGCCCTTAGACATTTATATTTTTATATAAACTGTGATGCTATGTAAGGACCTCCCCCCTACACAGGTGGGGATGATCAAATCTTGGCTTTAAAAGAGGGACCTACATCCCCGGTATCACTTTTGAATCTACTCTGAAGAAGGCTACTGCCGAAACGTGTCTATCAGCCTTCTCAGATAAACATGAGGAATTGCATCTGAGCCAGTTATTTTGGAGTGCTGCTTTTTCCACTTAGTTGATTTATGAGTTATTTTCAAAGCTGAGCACCCACTGCCTTAACCAAGGGCAGTTTCCAGAGGAAGCGCACCTGCTTTTCTTTCTTTACTTGGTCTTGTCCGTGGCAAAGTTTAGATTTTCTTTTTTACACACCATTGTAATGTTCTTATTTTGATCATGAGACCCAATTACTGAATGTCAAGTCTTTCTTTTCTTCAGGATGTTTGACACTGATTTACTATGAAACAATGGCATATTAAGGGCCTCCCACACCGTCTGTGTCCGACGCGCGCTGACGCCTCGCCTGACGCTCCGATACGCCACTGTTCTATTTGCCGCGTCGCTGCACACCCGGTGTGTGTTGGGCTTTAGAAGTCCAATATTAGGCTACTTGTGGTTCTCAAATGTTTTATTTGCAAGGACACACTTATAACCCCCTTAACTCTGAGAATGTACAATGGGTCCATTTTGTTCCATTTGAACACTCAGAGTTACATACCTGTTATGGTCAAAGCAAGCATGGCAATGACCCTGCTTCAAGATATATCAATTACAGAACTCATTGGTAACACAATACACACAGAGACACTGAACAGAGATGTACACTGTTCACTGACACTGATGAAGACTGACAGCAGACCATACGCATGTATTTGGCTTGGAATTGTTATTGGTCGATTCCCTTTCTCACTGCACTTTATAGTTTATACTATGTCATCATGTTTTCATTTGGATTGCATCGCGTATATTTAAATTTATCTTCAGCTTTATGTAAAGACCTTTATAACTATTATTTTACGTAAATAGTTTATAAATTATACATTATGTTGTTTAAATATATTGTTATTATGGGATAAACAGGAATGTGTCTTTACTCTTTATTCAACTGAAAGACAGATTCTGTCTGGTTTCACCAATGTGGTCAGAAGAACACCTGGTTCAGTATCTTGCCTTTATAGGCCAAGACACACTCAATGTCATCAATGTTGTATGCTAGATCGAAAGGTGTGAGTTAGGCCATAGGCTTCCATTACAAGGATAAAGTGTTTCCATGACTAGCTGCATACTGTTACAGTTAACTTATTATTGTTATTATTGTTTGCTCTGTCTCTCTCTACCTCTCTCTCTCTCTCTCTCTCACTCTCACTCTCTCTCTCTCTCTTGATCAACCGGTCAAGGCAGATGGCAGCTCACCTAGAGGCAGGTTCCGTTCAAGTTTTCTTTTAGCTATCGCCATGGGCATGCACAATTGCACATGGGAGAATTGTAGGAAGTGTATGGTTTTTACCTGCTCTACACGTAATGTGTCATGATATAACTTGTTGTTGTGTTGTTGTTGTTGTTGTTGTGATTTGGTGCTATATTGAATGAAGTAGACTTGACTTTCACAGCGATGCACGTATCCCCTTGACCCCTGTCCACTAGTGGGATGCTCTCTAGCAGCACTGCTACTTCATTGAGATGAGTAACTCAACGAGAATAATCCCATTCTCCAATGCTATAGAATGCTTGCTAGACATATGTCATTGATTGTTGGTAGATACTAGATAGCCATTTATCACATCTCAGTGTGATGTTTAGAAAATAAATATTTGTTAATTTGCTGATGTTCTGCTGTTGATAGAGTAAGGTCCAATTGTTAAAACACCTTGAGGGCCCGGGCCTATTTAATCCATTAATATAATGTGCCCATCGTCAGCAAGTGCCTCTAGGCTGTAGAGCGATGCGATCAGTTTTCATAGCACTAATTTGCTCGGGCACATGACCGTGCACTTGAACTTGACTGTGATTTACGTCATGGGCCCCGATGGTGTTAATGGTGCGTAGACTAGTACACACTACACAGTGCTTTAACTTTAGGCCTCCTGTAGGTGGATGGGTCGATTTCAATGTAACACCTTTGATGAGAGGTGGCCACTTCGTAGTTCGTACCCTATTGGTAAACCACTGACCTCTTTCCTCAATGCAAGGTTTCTATATAGCCTATATCTGCTTTTTTCTGTGATTTCTTCTCCCCCAGAATAGGGATGCTAGGGTTCAAGTGGCATGAGCATCTGGCCAGGAATGGTGACTTGGACATATTTATGATGTATGCATATATCTGATGCTTTGTCTTAGTAAACTTCTTCTAATCTAGACTAAACATTTCACCTGTGTGCAGTGGTATGTTACATAAACGTCATCAAGCTGCCTCTGAAGGTGTCTAGTGTCATGTTAGAGATAACGTATATAAAGATGGTTTCCTTTTGTGGCAACCTTGGCACAGGGCCACTGTGGAAACATCTAAATGTGTTGACCTGTGCAGCTGTTACAAAGTCACCAGCAGCATCACAGCTACATCACTGACACATTGAGTTACCTTAAAAAACAGGGCAGCATTGACTGGCTGGGCCACTCTACTGCAGAAGAGAGCTGTGATTCTAACTCTATAACGTGATGCAACACAGCAAGCGTAATCTAAAATCTGCAGTGTAAAGTCTTATCAGCTTTCCCAGAATTTTCTAAAACACAAAACATATAGACATGCACAAACACCCTATACGCACGCACGCACACGCGCGCACACACACACACACACACACACACGCACACGCACACACTATAGCAAATTTAAATCAGCTGGATTACACAGGAAAGCACTTAGACACTTGGAGCTGAACACTGTGATGCAGAGGGGGCAAGTCAAAGTGACCATGCAGAGAATGACCTTCTGAGGACTTATACGAATCACTGCCTGCCTATTCAAAATAACTATCAGGCTGAATTCAATATCAATGTAGCCGGCTACATATAGCAACTCAGGACCGAAGTCACTGTCATGGTCCCAGCTGCATGCATGCAGGACAAGGCCATTATGAATAAGCACACTTATTACTTAGGCGATGTCATCAATCCATTTTAATATTTAATCCATATTAAACCCATAACTTGTTTCTTAACTCACTCACCCTCATCCTTTCTGTCATCATTTTCCAAATGTGGCCTAATAGGCTATCTCACTCCAGTATCCAGGACTTATTTCAGTCTCATTAAGCACATTCCATCACGTCCAAGCCCTATAGGAGCTCGCGCGCGGTACCCATGCGGGATAATGGGACCTCTGTTGCTGTGCAAGTTACTGTGGCCTGCATGACAAAAAGAACACGCGTTGCGGCAGCGCATCCTTACCTTCACCTGGAGCCTAGGCGCCATGACAGTGGACTAGCGTTCATTCCCAGCATAAAGGACGAGGGGGGGGGGGGTGGAGGAGACGCGCTACATCTGGACAACTGTCACTGTGTGCCGTGTGTGGGTGTGTGTGTGTGTGTGTGTGTGTGTGCGTGTGTGTGTGTGTGTGTGTGGGGACTGTGTGAGTGTGAGACAGTCTGTGACTGGGTCGGGAAAATAAAACTGTATAGCCTATAGCTTTGATGTCGGGACTGAAAACGTATTGATGCGTACGTATAACGTGCGTATAGGCTAATTATTTATTCCCCACGTTGTGGTGTGTGCTGTGCTCTGCAGTAGTAGCTACTATGCTATGGCTACAGCTACACAGCGCAGCGTAGATATAGAGGTTCCAAACGGTGCTAGGCTACACATAGCCTAAGCCTCTGCACATCGCGTACTGACTTGAGATCTGCAGAATTCGGAATTCCCATCACCGTTTATGGATTTGAAATGTTCACACCTCTATACAAACTGTAGTCTAAGCTACAGCATAAATGTCGTTATTGCGACAAATTCTACGGGCCGCGCCAGCGTGGATGTAGGCGACTTGTTCTGTTAGCAGCCTGTCTACGTGTGCCTGCATCTCGTCTCCATGGAAACGAGCAGGCAGGCCCGCAATCTCATCCCATCATCCCCAAGCCATCCTAAAAAAAGCGTGGCTATAATACAGAAACAGAATCACGCATGCAATCGCATGCATTAGCCTACAGATAGATGTCACACAAACAAGACACGTAGGCTATAGGATAAATGCTGTTGCTGGTTTATAGTTCAATTAGCCTATAGTTCAATGTATGCTGTTATAGCCTAACATGAAATAGACTGCCTATCCCATTCTAATGCCCACCAGTGCCACCACCTTCTCAACCAATTAACGCATGTTGTTGGCTATAGACCACGTTGTAGCTCCCATACAATTAACTAATGTCATATGGAGCTATACCTGCCGCCTATAAACCTATGCCAGAGTTCTTAAAAATACACTATTCTGGTGTGGTAGGCTACACATTTGAAATGGATAATATGGATTGAAGTGTAAGTATAGCCTACCTACTGTACATGTAAAGAAGCTGTTGCTACAGTAAACTGAATTAGGCACAATCTCTGGGAATGTGTATACTTTCATTATGGGCCGTGGTTTAGGCCCAGAAAATGGTGAAATAGGCGAATCAGTCAAGGTTCCGACAGGTGGAGACTGGACTCTGGAGCATGGCATGCCATCGTAGATACAATTCGTTCTTTCCTCTGAACTAGGCCTACTCCAAATATAGGCAAACAAAACGAACGGCAACAATGCCATAATTTAACAATGCTTTAATTGATAAGATAAACAGTAATTTCTACTCACACTGATACGAGCCAAAGCATCCATCGCTGTTGTAGCCGTTTTCAAATCCGACTCTGCCATTTTAAAAATTGATTGAATCTCCTGTTGTCTCCATCTTCATCTTCAGCCTACGCCTAGGCTAAAAAACCCGCTCTATAATTAATAGGACTACTGTATGCCATTACATTTGTACGAATATGTGTTTTATGAAATTTAAAATGCTGCAGACCCAAACACAATAGGCTATCTGTGGTATATGTTTGCGTAATGGATATGTAACAGATATTAACGCAGTAACCTATACGCAAAGAAAATAATATTTCCTAACCCATCACGCGCCGCTATGTCTTTTATATGACATAGGCTACAAAATTAAGCGAGAGCAAATGAACGTTCAAAACTGACATCATGAACTGGAGAGCATTTCTACACCGTGCTGCTGACAGACGCTGCTGCTTCTCTTCGCCGCAGACATCCGCCCCCCACCCTTTCCTCGCCGAACTGCACCGCCAAACCATGTCAGTAGAGTTTTACGATTATGAACTGGGTAAATGACATTGGGAAGTGTGGGAACACTCGCTCACGATGCAGCCATGAACTTATTACCAGTGTGATCCTTTGCTGAAGATATGTGATGGAAACTGGTCCCCGTATCTGAATCCCCCCCCCCCCCCGCCCCCCCCTTTTCCCACAGTATATTTGAATTCCTTTATGATGAATTCCTGTTCTGTTCTGTAACTATATATAGAAGTGTCTATTTGTACGTCTCTAAATGTTTTGATGAATTGAACATGGTGGACCCTCTTGTAAACAAGTGTAATGCTTAATTGGGTCGTCCACTCACACTTTGTATTGAGTTTGTGCTTGAAATGTACTGTAATTCTGCAAACTGTTAATAAATATTTCAATCAATCAATCATGGATCACACTGCCATTGTTGATATTTTCTAAAAGCACTCTTAGACCAGAATTTGTTATTTTATAAGAAGGCTATATGTCTAACTCCCCCAGGCCAAGTTAACTCCACGATAATTTGAACCCCAAAGGCCATGCAGGCAGTGCCGGTTCTAGGCCTTTTGAGGCCCTAGGCAACATATTATACAGAGCCCAAAATGTTTATAAACAAATCACAAATGTTTATAAACAAATCACAAATGTTTATAAACAAATCACAAATGTTTATAAACAAATCACAAATGTTTATAAACAAATACCAAAATGTTTATAAACAAATCCCAAATCCCTTGGTCCTACCCCCCCGACCATGAGACTTACTACAGGTAAACTGGTAGTGGTCCTACCCCCCCCATGAGACTTACAAATCCCAAATGTTTATAAACAAATCCCAAATGTTTGTAAACAAATCCCAAATGTTTATAAACAAATCCCAAAATGTTTATAAATAAATCACAAATGTTTATAAACAAATCACAAATGTTTATAAACAAATACCAAAATGTTTATAAACAAATCCCAAATCCCTTGGTCCTACCCCCCCGACCAATGTTGCAGGATAACTTTTAATTATTTGCCCTCGATTTTTAGGTAGGCCTATCTATTTCTTATTTTTCAAGCTTGATTTATTCAGTTTTGTTTGATGGTCTGGCACCAAATTCAATGTAATTGTTTTTCTTGCATCATGTCTTTGCATGCGAGAGGATTTTCTCCAAGGTACGGTGCTATGTTTTATTTTCGACACAAGGTGGCAATAGTGGGTTGTTTAATTAAGAGCCCTGTAGTGCTCTGTGTAGCCTATGTTACAGCATTACAATTTACAGGCAGACCCTACCCAGACATTTGGTTTATAATTTGAGAGGGGTAGCCTACAAGTAGGGCATGACTGTCGTGCCATGCAAATGAAGCTAGATTGACCTTTTGAGGTTAAAATACATACTGTATATCTTCAGGAGTTCAGGTATCACTTTGCTTTCTATAGGCCTGTGTGGCTGTGTGACTTAAGACCCAGCAGATTCCAGATGTAGCCTACACTCAGGTAACATTGAACAGCAAATATCTCGGCTATCATGATTAGGACAAATTATATTAATTATAGTTGCCCTTCCGTTGATTAGATCCAGTGTCATACTTAACCATGCATCCTGGGTGAAATGGTGTTGCAAATGTAGCTTACAACAAACAACACGTTTCGGGTTTGGATAGATTTTATTTTCAACCTGCACAATAAGTTCTTACACCATCACCCCCCAAACATATTTCTCAACATGACATGCATTCAGGTTGTCCCTGCAATAAATTATCATACTATTATTGCAGTTTATGACTAAGGGCTTATTACCTCTTCATCTATGTTTATACATACAAAAATATGATGTTTTTTTTAGGTTACATCAATTATTGTTGTTGCCCTGCTTACTGCAATACATGACTGGAAAGGTCAATGTCACAATCAAGGTCAAGGTTAGAATCAAGAACAGACTGCCTAATCAGTATGCTGCCCCGATGAAATAATCCTTTGAGTGGAAAAGGTCAATGGTTAAGGTGTAAATATACTGTATATGAATGAGAAGCTGTGTATTTACATTGCTGGTTAAACATTTTCAAAATGTTCATTAAAATGTTAGCAAATTTAAGCAGTTAGTGTAGGCCTACAATTACAAAGCTGGAATCTGTTTGTAAAATGTAGTAAGTGAGCACCCAGAGATATCAATGAAATATAAACAGCTGTTATTTTCACACAAACACAAATGTGATCTAAATATTGTCTTCATTACAACAGCTACCTTTTGCTGAAAGCAAAAGCATTTGTCAATTGCTGCAACACGGCTATTCATTTCTGGCTACTATAAGCAGCTTTAAAAATCTGTGGTAAAGTTCCATTCTTTGTACAAGTGAAAATCTAAAGTGAAAACCGTTGACTATAAAATGTTATATCATGTCTGTCTGTGGGATCTATTATGTAGCCCAATCAGCCGGGGGGCGACATCTTGTACTAATGCGTGCTTTAGTCGAATGACCTTTTCCTTTACTTTATAACTTCACAAAGCAGAACCCTAAGCTGCATCAATGAAGTTAAGAAGAACATATCACTTCTCACAGATTCAGTTGTCTTGTGATTCACCTGACGAATCAACCCATTCTCCTCTCTTTGCTGCATTTGTGCACAACTCCAGGCTGAGAAGTTATATGGCCGTCCACTGCATCCAAACTTCTGCCATCCACTGAGACATGACTCGTCTTAACATGAAACAGGAGTTTTAGTGATGGATTTCCAAAGCACTGTTCACAAATTCTAACACATATAGAAGTTAGAATAATAATCAGGCATGTGGTTTCTTTCAGAAACAGGTTTTTTATACTCCTCAAAATGGGTTTGATCATGAAGTAAATCTGTATGATAGTAAAAGATTGCAATTTCCGTGTTGCCAAAAGAGGCATAGACTGTCACCACTCACCACATCGAAATTTGTGCGGCTTCTTGAACAAACTTCAGAGGTAGTAATTTACTATGATTAGCTTTCACAAAGTGGAAAGGTTGGCCAATAACCATGGCTTTATTACTCTTGTAGGTACATTATGGTCCTGTAACATAATGGTGAACCAGTAAAGATAACCACTACATCCCTGATAATAATGATATCAAATAGGTCTGGTTTACATTACTATGTAACTTTGTGTACTCTTCATGCAAAGAGCTATATTTGTTCTTCCAATGGTCCATCTATCTTCCTAGTCCGGTTATCCTGCGCTCCCCTCCTGTTAATTTCTGACTGATCTGGAAAAGACAAAAATGTGTAGTCACTAACATCTGTGTGGATGAGGTTAAGTAGTCTAGAAGGAAAATCACACAATCTGTCCTTGTGCCAAAAGTGTGTTGAGTGTGTTACGTGGCCATAGTTTTGCACTAGGGTAAAAAATAATCACACCTGTGTGAAGTGAGGGTCGCTCTTCTCCTCATACATCATCATACATCATCTCATTCCAGCCAATCACAATTAGCCCTTCACTAAGTCCCTCCCCAACCCATCCTTGTCCAATAGGCACGTTAGCAGCGCAGGCAATTCAGACACTTCCTCAGGAGACTTTGCACAGATCTGAACACATTTGATTTGGCGTTAGGAAAACAGCCGTTGCAGCCGCATGCCCTTGCTGACGTCGACCCCAGGCAGGGTTTGAACCCACAAACATCCGCATGAAAGGCACATGCTCTAACCACCACACCAGCCCCTATAGGCAATTAAGAAGAACAACAAGTCTGAAATGCACACATAATCTCTCAATCTCTCTCTCTCTCTCTCACGCATACACACACACACACACACACACACACACACACACACACACACACACACACACACACACACGTATGCTACAGCAGCTAGGGAAAATGTTCAGTATGAAGAAGGTAGTGAGTGCATGCACATTGGTGTGATACCTTGGTGTGATGGGGACCCTCATCCCAGCTACCCCCCCCCCCCCACACACACACACACATGCACACACACATCTTTGAGTCATTATAATAAGGCCCACCCCCCTCCCAAATATGATGAGAAAGCCTGATAGCTCAAAATTGGATCTATTGTATAGATTATGGTGAATTATAGAAGGTTGGTTCTTTTCTTTTCCTTAAGTTTTAATTATGCTCTTATCCAACAGCCTTTTTCATTTTCTCCTCTTTATTTTCTTCACTGTCTTCTCTTCTCCTTCATTGTGTTCCTCTTCTCCTACTCCTGTCAGTTGGTGGTCCTTCCATCACAAGCAAATATCTAGAAGACTAGCGAAAAGACTGGATTGCCATAAGATTTAATGTACACCTTAAAGCTCCCTGGAGGATGCACTAATTGCACATTACAGATTTTACAGCCATGACCTTTCCTCCAGTGTCACCATTAGGTTAACATTTCCAGTTTACACAAAGGATATTTGAAAACATACAGTTTAGACTACCATGAAGCTTGCTCAATGCATTCATGCTCCCCAGAGAATTAACCCCGATTTCTCTAGAGTCTAGAGTATAGTCTAGCACCACCATAGGGCCAAAATGTCCAATTGCACAAATGCACACAAGATATCTCATAATAGTAAACTCATGACTAAGTTTATATAATATGTAAAGTCATTACTGACCTTTTAGTAAGTAACTACTAGTTATTTTAACCCCTCAAACTTTGTGTTAGCTAGTGAATCCTTATTGATGGGCAAATTAATTGATTGCATACTTCCAAATTTGACATTTTTCATTTATTTTATAGCAGGGCCTGGTCCCTCCATCTACCTGTAGTTGTTCTCAGTGGCAGCCAGAGGGTGCACTGGTTCCCAAACACTTGGTGGGGACCCATGTGGGTAGTGGACACGTTTTTGAGGGTTTTAATGATTATACATTTTCCAAAAATGTAATGTAATGTAATGTTTTCAGTAATTCAGGAAGAAATAAAAGAGAAATCAAATAAATTCTATAAATTAGAAAACAAATGTTTAAGAAGTAGTTTAAATAGTTGACTATTGCACTTGAGAATGTACAGTACAGCTATAAGGAAGGACCCACTCTTGTATACAGTCATACAGATGTAATGGATGTAACAAGAAAATGTTGAAGAAGTTACAATGTGAATACACAATTATATGTACTACGTAAGAAAAGTCGTGTAGGCTATATTATACACACTGCCATATAGAAAATGTCCCTGTCCCTGCCTATAAGCTGTGACAACCAGAAAAGAGATAGAAACAACACAATTATAATTGATTTATTTTATTTGTATTATTACCAGTGTCCGCACGTTACGTACAATAATGGACTCATTGGTCAGCATTGCTTAGAAGCATCACCCATACACTCATTCAGCCCCAGAGCCAAACCGCAGATCATAGCGCAGTACTCCAGGAAGTCCACAGACCCACTGCCATCCATATCCAGTTTGGAAAACGCCTCACAGGCACCAGGCCCCTGCATGATTGGGGAATTAAAAATAAATAAATAAAATTGCATTCTCCATTATAAAGTCTGTTATTGGTTATTCATTATGAGAATAGTATGCTGTATTGTCCAAAACTGTCATTAGACACCCTGGAGTCCGTTTTATGTGCAATGATGTATTCCCTTTGTATTTAGGGTTTCTTCCTGGAGGATGAACCCTTGACAGTCAAACGTGCCAATGAAAAAAAAACAGTAATATAGTGACATCACATACTACCCCTCCCCCTTTATCATACAACTACAGCTGTGGGTGTGGCTTAAGTTCAGGTGGATCACCACCCATCACCACCCACCAGGCAAACCAGGCATACTTAATGAACTGGTGGGGGTGCCCACATAAAAACGACATTTTAACAAACACTGTACACTTTGTACACACCTTGTATAACAATAAGACCTGATGATCATGTTTTAGGGTGTAAAGAAATCATGGCACTCCATCTTTAAGCTACACATACAGTACAGTACTTTTCCCCAAACTATTGTAAGAACCTCTTGTCCTTATTTACTGTAATGCTATGTTGTTGATGTCCCTGCACCAATTACGGCAATCAATAGCCTGACGGATGCAAACCCTACTACACAGTGTATAAAACTTTGCAAAGAAATTGAATCTGTGACTTACAGCAACATGTGGCAGCTGTTCTGTCACAAGTTTTTTAAATGCTTCCTTCTTCAAGGTTGCGTCTTTGCCAGTACCATCTGCATACTTATGGAACACTCCAGCCAGGGTCATCAGCCCCATTTCCAGAGGAGGTATGGCTTTCAGTTTCTGCTCATCCATGTTTCTTTACAGAAAGGACCAGGTGGGTGATGTTGAGCTAAACACAATATTAAAATAAAAAATAAAAATAAAAATAAAGAAGAAAAATAAATACATAAAAATTTGCACTTTCAGTACCTTACTACGTAAGTAGGCTTACGTAGTGCTACTATTCTAATACTGCAAAACTATGCTGCACTGCCAAAAAACATCTCTCAAAGACAAGGCCAGATGTATATGCACAGTATAGGCCTACCTTCTGGAAGAAGAAAAAAAACTATTACAGAACTACAGTATGGCATGAAACTAATTATAGGCTCTGTATTATTGTACACATGAGTTGTACAATAATAGAGATGAGGAAAAACATGATTTTTAAATACTGATCATCATTGTTTTCAACCAAAAACAGATAAATTGCATAATGTAATAAGAAATACAAATGCCTTCATTAATATTCATACATACTCCCAATTTGCTTTCCTACCTGTGAGATGAAGGTGAATCCAGCTAGTGAAGAGGAGAGAATGTGGACGGCATTAAATAGCTGAGTACCCAGCAAAGACACCCTCCCACTATTCTCCGTTGACAACACCTCAAATCTTCCCGCATCAAATCCATCCCAACATATTTGTCGTGGGTGCGTGGGTGCAAACAAAGGTTCTTGCAATGTCACACAGTCACACCCTCACGTGCACAGGTTGCCAGTGCAATAAATGCTTACAGATTTTAATACTTGTATGGCAGTTTATATATTTTAAGTTGTACACTGCATGTATATTCTGATGGAAACGTTATATCGAAACGTTTCAGCCTGGCGACTGGGTTGTCTGATAGTAGGCAACTAGGCCTATTCCACAATCTCTGAATGCTATATAGAAGCATTTGAAAATGTTGGCTTCGGGAGACTATCCTGATATAGTATCATTGCTGTTTGTTCAAGGGTGTCCTGTAGGGGTTACACCACCTCACACTAAGTTCAAACTTAACCCAGTTATAGCTTAAATGGCTTTTAGTATGCATATACGTGGAAAAGTGGAGATATTTGACTAAATACGCGTTTTCGGCAAGAACTTTCAAATGAATATAATTAAACTAGTCCCCAAAATGACTCCAAGTCTTATGAATGAATTATTTGGAGACCACCTGATGACCTCTCTTCCAGGCCAATTAAGGCATCCATTAGAAATGGATTATATTCGCATCTTTGATGTATTTACAAACTGAACTCCCTGGGAAACCAGTGACCTCCAGGAAAGTCTGGATGGCAACCGAGGAAGGTCGGTGACGCTGGAAAGACAGCTGACCTCCAGGAAAGTCTGGCAGGGCAACAGGGGTTAGCAACCTCAGTTGCAGCACTCGCTAGATGGCACCACGCAAACAGACTGTACAAATAAGCAATACCCCAGAGTCTCCAGAGAGTGACAACTGACAAGAGACTCGATAGGACTCGATAGGACAGATGGAATGATCTGTAGGCTGCCCTGAAGAGATGATTATGTTTTGGGTTGAAAACGTCAAGGTGTATAGATGTCCACTCTATACCCCACAGGGGGAAATCATTTTGCTCAGGTCAATACAGACAATTAAGTCGATAAGACGCACACACAATCATAGGAACTTGGAAGTGCACTATTTGCATTTTATGTCTATAGTCCATTATAGGCCTAATAATCTTTATCTATATAAGTTTACAGTATAGGGAGTAGGCCTATAGTCTATACTATATTCATATATGCTAGAGCTGTAGGCTATATATAGGCCGCGGGCCTATATATAACACACACACACACACACACACACACACACACACACACACACACACTCACGCGTTTTGTAGAGATATCCACGCTGTGGGGCGAGATATCCACGCTTTGGGGGCGAGCTATCCATCCGGGGGGAGCCGTCTTCACTTTTCGCAGGGCGAGTTGGCAAAGGGGCGAGATGACCTGTTACCTTTTGGAGGCATGTGTGATGTCTGTGCATGGCAGAGGTTAAATCACTGTGGTTAGGACCTGTCCTAAACCACACCAAATATAGGCTAAACCTATAAGCAACCTAAACTTTAGGTTGTTTATAGGTTTAGCCTATATTTAATTATGACATTTAATTTAATCATCTTTAAAATAGAAGATGCTATTATATTGACAGACACGTATACGTAGGCCTAGTTGAAAAGGAATCAGCTTTATTCAAACTGATCAATTATGTCGTGATCGATATTGGCGGATCGATTAATGGGAATAGGCCTACATGTGTCTGACTCTGCAGTCTTTACTCTTTGCGCTACAGAATAATCTACAAACCGTTGCTACAGTAGGCCTACGTTGTCCAGGGCGGCGCCTATAAAATACCGACGGCGGCTGTATTTCTCAACTTCTGCATTTCAACGTCTCCTCCAGTCAGAAGTCAACTTCCAAACCTCGCACGGTAAGATATTGATCATAACTGGTCTGTACTGTCTAACTGGTCTGAGTCTGACTTTGCCCCACGTAAAAATGTAGATAAATAGGAGAGTTTAGCGGCAAAATAAATATAGGCTAGGCCTTAATCTCTAGCCCTTTCAACAAAGTGTATAGGCTTATACCCTCTGGCATTCTTTGTATTAATTGAAGTGCGCTGCCTGCAGTCTGACTGGCAGACTGGCAGCGCACTTCAATTACTTATATATTAGCCTAGGCTACTTCTTTCTTTTGTGCGGAACATGCAAAAAAAACGAAATGTTTTCTTGGGCGGGGGGTATGATCTAGGTAGGACAAAATAAGGCTAATAAATCAATACTGATGAATTGAAAACGGTGGAGCTTTATGGTGTCGTCCGTCCACTCACAGTTTTTGGAGTTGTGCTTGAAATACATGTACAGATGTAGGCGGCGGCCTACTGTAATTCTGCAAACCTAATAAATACTAGGCTACTAATAATATAATAATATCAATCAATCACATAATACTTTGGTCCGGAGTCTCCGGACACTTCTGGAAAGTAGAAAATATAGTTCAAGAATGCTGGGCAGTGTAGGCTACAAGTTTATTTCAGCGTCCTAATCTTATTCCTGTCTAGGTAATTTATTCTGAGATCATGTATCATTAATAGAGTGAAGTCCAGCCAGGTTTCTGTAGGTATTGGTACAGGGTGTGGCTGGTGTTTTTCAATGAATGGGAGCTGAGTTGCCTACACACTACAGGCACAGGCACATTAGGTGGATTGTTGTTGGATTTGCGCTCTCTTCCCACCTGGTTCAACTAATACTCATTCTAGCAGAATGAGTAATGAACTTGACGGACGGAAGAGAACATTTGGTAGAATGATTCTACCACATTTTCCATCCCCTGATAGTACCAATGATGACCCAGATACCCTATATTTTTCTCCTTAGCCACTGCTGTTGTTGTCCATGTAAAACTATGTAGCCTACTGATTTTCTGTAGGCCTATATTATGCGGCTTATGTAGCTATGTGTGTATTGGTATATGTATATGTTGTACAATTTACAAAACTCTGCTCTTAAAACAATCACACTCATGTGAAGTGAGCGGCTATAGCACAGCTCCTTTAAATCCAATTCTAACCAGAATTGGACACAGCTTTCCCAGTTATTAATTCCAGCTGTAGCCTACATGCACAACAATGTAATGACACAAATTCTCGTTCCAATTTCCATTCTCCACTTTGAAAATATCTATATTTGACCCAAGAACCCCTGACACGAGTTATGACCGCTAGCAATCATATATGAATCCTCTCATTGAAGGACTTTAGGTCACGCCACAAGATGCCCAGGGTGTTGGATTTGTATAGGCTCCCACTCCAATCCCTATAGGAGGATATAATGTACTATTGACAATGTTAATCATATAGGGCCCGGGGGTAACTATTTACTCTTGGAGGGACACGACAGGGACATTCTCAGCATCCTCCACAATTCTTTATTCTGGGATGTTTGGAGGGTGAGCTGGAACAAAAGTAGCCTAATAGAAATATCTACATTTTCATTTTCCTTCTGTGTCCCTTATAGTGCAACCACAGTCCGCACCATGCCTTCAGAACTGGAGACCGCCATGGAGTCCATGATCAAGGTGTTTCACCGATATGCCTCTAAGGACGGCAAGCCTGGCACGCTTACCTCCCGGGAGCTCCGAGAGCTGATGGAGAACGAGCTCTCTGGATTCCTCAAGGTAAGGAGAGACCACCCCACCCCACCATGCTGATGCTTTCTTTTACACTTTAATATGTGAAGACATTCTTTTTGTGGGGTGTGAACTATTCTTAGCGTCTAGCTCTGCTTCTACTGTAGATGTCTTTGATCACATATTAGTTTAAATTGCATTGTATAATGCTCTGAGCCTCTGAAAAGGCTGAAATATTAGAGTCATACTATGTAGATGACTGACATCACAGGCTGGCCACATTAAGTCTAAAATCCACATTGGAACCACACCATTCCCATGTGGATACCAAGATCCACATGATTCTATTTTTCAAAATGTTTTTTTGCAAGTTGTGAAATCTTGTCCAACTCTCATTTTTTATGAAGCTGGTTTCCTCCATATTGCCTCACTGCTCATTGTACTGTTGCAATTGGTCATTCTCAATAAGGGCGTCTGCTAAATGCCTGAATGAAAGTACGGTAGTCAAGTGTTAATATAAAAATCTGTTATTTACAGTAGTGACAAGTGGGCCAAGTTTAACAGTCCCCTGTGTCCCCTCTGTGCCCAGTCTCAGAAGGATCCCTCTGCCGTTGACAAGATCATGAAGAATCTGGATGCCAATAGAGACGGCCTGGTAGACTTTGAGGAATTTGTCTCCCTGGTTGTTGGACTTTCGATTGCCTGTGAGCAGTGTTATCAGATGCACATGAAGAAGGGCGTGAAGTAAACGATGAGGGGAGGAAGAGGAGATGAGGAAACATTTCAACTTTATTAGGAAAAAAACCCTTTACTTTATTTCAGAAGAACTTTTCTACCTTGTAAAGATTGCACAAATTCCCATTAAACAATGCTGAATGAATTCCCAACATTGTGAAAGTTGTCTTGTGATTGTTGCATGGATGGGTGCGTACAGGTGTGTCTTTGTCTGTTTGTGTGAAAGGTGTAGCATACATTTGTTATTTTATCCACCTCTTGGTTTCTATATCGGCTTGAATTTCTTGTTTATGACCATACTGGCTAGCCATAGGTTTTAAATGTTCAAATCATATACTTTACATTACTTTGAAACAATTTCCAAATTCATTATCTTTTTTTAAAAAATATACGTGTATATAGCATTTGGAAACAATTGCAACTTTAACATGGAGATACACACTTCTCCGGTTACCGCTAGAGTCGGTCCTCTGGGTGTGTATCAGAGAATACTGTGTGTTTAGAGAATTCTTCTAATCTCAGCTCTGTTGGCACTCTCCACCTGTCTTCCATGCTGAGGTTTAAGAGGGCAGAGGAGCCTCTCTCTGCCAGACTGATAAAAATCAGCTTATCACCATGCTCAGGAATCCTCACATGTTCACTGAATGACCACACCTTACATTAACAACTCTAGTATACTGGTCTCCAGTCTCCACCTGTGTGAGCCTGGCTGCTGGCACACCAATAAAGGCATGTTCAAAATAT
This sequence comes from Protomyctophum bolini, assembly GCF_963924005.1. NCBI lineage: Eukaryota > Metazoa > Chordata > Actinopteri > Myctophiformes > Myctophidae > Protomyctophum > Protomyctophum bolini. The sequence continues at coordinate 19,002,946 of NC_137878.1, forward strand.
GTATGTATTCAAAATAATTTACGATATGATATGCCTTGTTTCTGTTTGCAGTTTTACTTTTAGACCAATCTATGGACTAATTCCACTGTACTCAACAGTATTCAGCACAGTCTTTCGAATAACTGCGGAGAGTCTGAGTCACAGGACATAGCTGATGAGTGATTTGCAGATTGTTATATTTACACAAGGCCCCTTTCATTGTGCTTCATGGTTTGGTGGAAGATGTTTGGATCTCTCTCTCTCTCTCTCTCTCTCTCTCTCTCTCTCTCTCTCTCTCTCTCTCTCTCTCTCTCTCTCTCTCTCTCTCTCTCTGTCTGTCTGTCTGTCTGTCTGACCGTCTGACCGTCTGTCTGACCGACCTTCTGTCTTCCTCTATTTTCTGTCTCCCTTTCTCTGTCTGTTTTACTGTATAGTATATCTCCCTCCCTTCATACTTGGGAAGGGCCTAACTATGTGGTCAACCAATGTTACTGGTTAAAGGCAAACATGGTGGTTGCTAGGATACAGTTGCGTGGGTGTGTGGATAGAAGGAAAGTTTCCATTTAATACCAGATTTACACAAGGGCCACGACACACCCTTGTGACACATAGGAGTGGTTGAGAATGGGGAGTTCCTCTTTTTTGTGTCTTAAAGGGGAAAATAACTTTTCATTTGAGAATTCACATGTTAGTCATATGTTATTCCACATTATGTTCTAGTTTGGAAAAAGTTACAGGAACAAACTGAATTGAGCGTACAACATAATAATCTGAATTTGCAAACATGAACATGAGAATATATCCAAAAGCAAATACTGTTCAGTGACGTTCAATTAAAGAAGAAAATCAAATCTTAAACATTACTCTTCATCTTCAAGTATTAAATATGAATTACTTTATGCAAGAAGCAAGCGCAATATTTATTGATCAATCATGCGTTCAAAATATGACTGACTGAAAGAATATACGGTCACTCTTTATAATATATATTATATATTGGGTCCAGTTCTGGACCTTCTTCTCTCTGAACACTAGATGTCAGGATTACATAAGAATGGAGCAATATGTTAACAATACTGTCACAGGATGAAAGCATTGCTTGCCATAATATTGTAATAATCCTAATTATTAACAAGACAATTATTCAACCCTGCAGGCACTGGAATTGTTCAACAATGTTTTTTGATATAACTTCACTTCCACATTTCTTTCAAATAATCCTAATTATTGTGCCATTGCAAATGTAATCAAATTATTGATTATAATTAAAACAAACCCAAAAACAGCATAGGCACCTATATAGATATGTTATCCCTATTACTTTGCTGCTGAAAGTGGACGGAGGAAAAACAGAAGATAGACGACAGATTTGAAAGGACCAAATTGAGAAGCAATGGTTATGTATTGTCAGAGAGGATAGTCTCTGCTGACGGCAGCTTTCCAATTACTAGATTAAGACGTTAAACCAAGTATGTGAATAGCTGAAGTGCGGAACATCCAAAAATTCCAACAAGCAGAAACATGTTACAATTTGGATAGCTTCCATTCTTTAAATATGTGAACAAAACTGTGTCTGTATTCAGTCAAAATAAACGTGCTCGCACGCATACTCTTCTGGTTGCCATGGTGGAGATGTTTTTGCTGGTATATCAGCTCTTTTAAGGCATGTCAGCCGTGTGACTCATCAGGATTCTGAGTCACACATTGAACCACCAGAAGAGTAGAGCTGGAGGGGATGCACGCACCATCTGACAACCCTGAAAACACGAATAAAGAACGGCTAACTTATCCTCATCGTTAGTTTGATTCATGTGCTCGTGTTGCAAAGCATTGGAAGTCATTGTGAGAATAATATCGCATAGTTGTAACGATAATCAACTTGATTTTGAAAATAGCCAAATAGACAATCTCTCGTTGTGAGCTTGTAGATCTGCTATTTTTGAAAAGATTAAGATGACTTATGCCATATCACAATATTATTATACAACATTATAGTCTTAGATCCTGATAATATCATCAACATATTGCCCAGCCAGCCCTAATTTGAAATGACTCTGAATAGCACACATTTCCATTCCAAGCGCTTCCTTGTCTCATAGGAGGAAGTAATCAATCCATGCAGGCTGCTGTGACAAATTTGTTTGTGATATGGAGTAGTGCTGGTTATGGTATCCATAGCAACAAGTGTCATCAGGTCTCCAATGACATTTACCTAATAATTGCTTATATGGTGTGGCTGTTAACACAGAAGTAGGGGGCTTATATTGTGTGTGTGTGTGTGTGTGTGTGTGTGTGTGTGTGTGTGTGTGTGTGTGTGTGTGTGTGTGTGTGTGCGTGTGCGTGTGCGTGTGCGTGTGCGTGTGCGTGTGCGTGTGCGTGTGCGTGTGCGTGTGCGTGTGCGTGTGCGTGTGTGTGTGTGTGTGTGTGTGCGTGTTTATGAACTGGATGCATATATGGATCCAGTTTACTTGTTAATATACAAACTATTTTAGTTGCATAATATGTCTTCAGTCTAACCCTTTGCCCTCATAAAGATCCTCATCCAGGATAGTGGGTTATATAGTGTATATAGGCAATTGCATTGTACCAAGTTGGACTTAAGTTGGACGGGTAAACAGCGAGTTTATTTGATTCAATTCTATTTTAATATTGTACCAAATCATAAGTTGCCTATAGTCACTTCACACACAAGATCAGAGATGCAATGTTTCCCCCCTCAGCACTTTGTTGACAGTATAGCTATAGGAAAAACTCCCCTTTAATGAAAAAAAAGGAAAATCTTTGAGCAGAACCAGGCTCTAGGGGTGGGTGGCCATCTGCCTTGTCTATAGCCTAATAGGAGGTAAACCCAGTTACAGGTGGGTTTTTTTAGGTACAGCTACAGTGAAAGCTGTGTTTTTTTTACACTCTCAAATTAATTTTCTGGATTTTACTGTGTAGTGTAGGACTGAAGTATATCTAATCCTCTTTGATGGATGATGGATCATTTTGTAAATACCCTATGCTGTATAGGTGAACAGGTGCAGTCATTCATGTACCAATGGTCTGACTCTGGGTCATGTTACAGCAGCTGCTGAAAGCAACCTAATGTCCCCTGTTGTTTGTTCCACACATCATTATTCCCAAACCGTTTGGTGACATCCTGTCAGTGCGGAGATTGCATCTTAAACCAGCGAAACCCTACAGAATATACTTTGTCCATTAAGGGACTACAGGCCTGCTATTTGTTCCCTACAACAAATATCTGATCTACAAGCTCACGTGTTACAACCTACAACGTGATAGGGCAAAAATATATGCACACCAAATAGCTCCCAGCGTTTATTAAATGCAACAATGTTTTGTGCAACACAGGCTCTTCCACAGGCCTCTTGCCTGGTTCATGCATGTTCATGCATTCAAGGGCTGAAGTCATGATTGACACTCATGACACAGAATTATACAGATTTTCTACACTGTTTTTGCTGCCCATGGTGAACTGACTCATGCTGTTAAATATGGATAATCCTGCTATGACAACAACTGCAAGATGATAGATTCCACGCAGAGAGCTATATCTTGCCACCTGTTGGAGAAATGCAGTTGCAACATATTTGGCTAATAAGAATTAACTAATTGTGACTAATTCTGTCTCTATCTCTATCTGCACAAATTATACAATGCAAAGTTAACATCTCATTGAATAGCAAGAAAAAATACTTTTAATCTCACATACTAGTTTTAACCATAGGTTAAAGGCTTTTGTCATTAACCTTCATAACCAACTAAACAGTGAGTATAAAATATAAGATTTTGTTTAATATTTAACCCATTTTTATGACAGGATAGGATAACAAAATCACCCAATTGATAAATATTATAGAATATCCAGTCCAGTTGGCCAAGTGGTCCAGGCGCATGTCAGGCTTTGGCCTGACAGTGTGTCGCGTGTTTGAGTCCCGTTCATGATGCTGCATGTCTCTCTCCCTCTTTCCTGTTCATCTTCACTATACTATATCAGTAAAGGCAGAAATGCCACACACAAAAATCAAGTCCAGTGTCCAGTTTTGTAATCTGAATCAGATTTCTGTTATCCTATCTGATAAATTTAGAAAAACTGGGAAAAAGGTCAGCCAGTGAGCACTCTAGTAGTGCTCACTGGTGTGGTAGTGTGGTAGTAGTGTGGTAATTTCTGGCAACCATAACATGCTGCTGTACCTACCTGTTCCTCTGAGCTTGCGTGAAAGGTAACTTGTTTTATACCCCAATTCCTGCCTACTCTTTCCGGTGCTTGAGTCCTGCTTAAAACCATGACACAGCTACTGAACAATATATGTCAATACAAGCTTATTGGTCAGTTAGTTAGTTACACTGAATAATTATATTTTGTGTAAGAGTAATGTGAGATGGCAAAGAGTTACAAAATGATATTGAACTGTGCGTTTGAGGAGATTACTTCTTGGAAAAGGAACTGTTAAATGACCCAAGGTGACATTCGACTGATAATTAAATCTGTTATTTGTACTTAATTGCGAACGCAGTGAGCACTTACTATGAGACCTAGCAGATCATGTCTGTGTGTGTGTGTGTGTGTGTGTGTGTGTGTGTGTGTCTGTCTGTGTGTCTGTCTGTCCCGCTTTTGTGCCCATATATGGAGCTGAGTGATTACGTCACCATGACTCAGCCATAACCATATAAGGAGTCCCCAAAGCAGCTATACGTCCAAAACCCAAATATGTACGAGCTGCGTTCGCTTCCCGCGTTTGCGCGTCTTACTGGTGTAAATCGCTTTGGATTAAGATTGTACATTTTGTAAATTTTAAGCCTGTGCGCAATATTAGTGTGTGTGGAACAGTGAAGTGCCAATCTGGCTGCTTGAGTTTTGAACAAGTTGTAATTTGTTCAGGTCTGTCTTAGTTGCCTGAGTATCATACCACTCTGAAACAGTCATCCATTCATTATATTATCACCACTAGCATCAGCTAAACTGAACAATAATAATAAAGAGTGAGTGTTTGCGTGAGAATGGGATGTGTGATATTTTCTTAAAAGGCCCCCATGAGAATAACTTGTGACCAAATCTAATTTTGCGCAAAGGAACCAGTGACTGTTGACGTTTCACAGGACATTTAAGTGATACTGCATGACTCAGATGAGGTGGGAGAAATACCAAACACCAAATTTGTATTATTTTTGTAGTCCTGCATAATGAAATTATCCTGGTGGTAGTTTACATTACAATAACCCAGACTAAAGCATCCACTGTCTGAATCAAGATACGTTTTTGATAAAACACCACAGTGTAAAACACAATAATCCTAAAGGAATGTGGCTTTTGTACATTGGAACCAGATCAGTTCCTTGTCCTGAGTGTCCTCTGGTAGGAAAATTATTGTCCAATATTGAAACTTGGCCTGGAATTTAAAGGAAAATATGAGTACAGTATTGTGTGCCTGTGGGGGCTGTATGGTGGTTCAACTTCTGTGTGTGCGTGTGTGTGTGTGTGTGTGTGTGTGTGTGTGTGTGTGTGTGTGTGTGTGTGTGTGTGTGTGTGTGTGTGTGTGTGTGTGTGTGTGTGTGTGTGTGTGTGTGTGTGTGTGTGTGTCTGTCGGAGGAGGAGGAGGATTGAAAGTGGGCACCTCCCATCACAGATGTTTCAATTACATTCAACAAACAAAAAGAGAAACTATGAACGTTTGAATGAGCTACATTTATTAACGTATTGTATATTGATCATGAAATAACATAACAATGGGTTGTTTGTAAAAGGTTAAGGCAGGCAAGAACAAGGGTACAGGAAAGAGGGATGGCAAGAGGGAGGATCCCTTCGAGATGAGAGGACCCTCTCAGAGGGAGGGATAAAGGGTGTGGTGGTGGTGTATAAAATATCCATGACGTCCTTTTCTCCACACTCTCTGATTTAACCTTCCATCCTTCATCATTCCCAACAAACCAGCCTTGGTGAGTAAATAATTTACTGAATGTGATTTGAATTACAGATTTTCAACACTAGCGACTGACATTTCTGCAAGTCGGAACGTTTGTATAGAAGTTAATAATGTGTGTGCTTGTGTTAGCTTTTTGCTTATAAACTATTAGAACAAAGAAAAATCTAATTTGTCACTCAAAAGTCACTTGTGAGACTTGAGTGTTATTTGTGCCCGTAGTTAATGTAATCTGTTACATTGAATACTTCATGCATTTAAAATCCTGAATACATCACCCAGCGGTTTTCACTTCTTTCAGAGGAGAGCATGCCACTCGGTTGTCTCAAATGATTTTATGTTTAATCACAAAATTACATGGTTAAACTCAAAAGAATGTGAGAACAGTAGCTTAGAGTGCAACAAGTAGCAACGTTACTTTTCACATTGAAAGAGGAGAGCAATCGTGATTCCAATCTTGCTACGCTGTCCTCTTCTATGTGAGGAGGAGTTTAGAAAGCCCCTTGGCACCACAAGGTTCCTCTCTGTACCGTGCCCTGTAGCGGATGAGTGTCGTTAGTTGAGAAGAGGCTGTGAGTGGAATCGGGCATTCAAAATATACTGTTCCAAAGTGCACTGTAAAATCATGTGTAAAATGTAATCATGTGTAAAACATTTACACACATTTACACACTTATACTAATGGATAAATGAACACTGAGGATTTTACTTTGTGTGTTGTTAGGGGGAAGGACGTGGGCGTGGGCGGGGGGGGGGGGGGGGGGGGGGGTTGGTGAGCTCTGTTCACTTGTTTCCTTACCTGGCTTTGGCTGAACAACCGTGATACATGAGTGGTTGCCATGACAATGGCAGTCTCTCTGCTGAACCAGAGAACCTGAGATGCGTAACAGGACTGTAAAAGAGGCTGAGACCAGCCAGGCCCCGATGGAGACCCAGGGTTTATTTTTATCCAGCTCAGTGGAAACTCCAGAGATCACAAACAGAAAACAGAAGTGACGTTGACACCTGATTACTGCCTCAGCGCAGCAACCAGATGAAAAAGAAAGTGCATTGAGCATTTCTAAGTTTCTCCCTTTAGTTGTATTCCCCACATAGGTGTGAATTAAACGTTGAAAGCAATTTTGCACATGACAAAATAGCACCATGCACTGGTGATAGCATCAAGAGTTTGTGAAAGGAGTGTTCTCCATCCTCTGGAAACCTCTTTTCATGCTCAGAACAGATACTTTTTATAGGCCCTTGAGCATGGCACGCAACTAACTGTACCAAAATGAAGGCCCACATTGATGTGGTCTTATCTGTTGTATCAATATCCTTAATGTTTATTTTTTCCTTATTTAATTATGAGTTACCGAGCTTCCCTTTCACCATAGAGCTTGCAACCATAAACTCTGCCATGTGGCTCAATTTCACTTCTCACTTTTGTTTCTCATGGGATTTAAAGTTACAACACAAAATGAGTGCACCGCCCTTCAGTGTTTTAGCTATTTGACCTGATAATTCCCTGGAGACTGACAGGAATAAGAAAGAAAATATGATTAATTATATATTCTGTATAGTACAACATACGTAGGTGACAAATACGGTATACTGTAAGTGCAGCTAGCTCAGTCACAGTGCATGGACTGAGTACCGTACTGAATGCATGCATCACAGTAAGATAGTGTGGGCATCACTATAACATTTTTCTTAACCTGTTTCCCCCTGTTTTGTTCTCTGGACTCCCTTGCAGCAGCCACCATCATGTCTGGGGTTCAGAATGCCATGTCCCTCCTCATCTCTTCCTTCCACAAGTACTCTGGGAAGGAAGGAGACAAATACACCCTGAGTAAGATGGAGTTAAAGGAACTGCTGCAGAACGAACTTGGGGACTTGCTCGGGGTAAGTGACCTCTGGTCCATTTCTACTCTGAAAAATCCTCAGTGTTAATTTAACAACTCAAAAGTGGATAAATTACGGTAATATTGAAGATTTTACTGTAGGTTATGTGACACAGGGTGGTTGATATATTTATTACATAAGGTATCCTGTATCCACCATGCAATTTGACAGTGTCCAGAAAGGTCCCAGGTTCAGAACCAATAAAGCCACATCCTGTTCAAGTGTCTGAGTGCAGAACAGGAAACTGGTCCTACTGCCATGTGATCATGTCCTGTGGCAATTTATTTATTTATTTATTAACATCACTGACAGCAAGAGTTCCGCTCAGCTGAGCTTTATTCTGTCTGTGTGCTGGCATAAACAAAGTCATGTCTAATGACAACGTGTATGTACTGACACCATAAATACTAATTGCATTGTATGTATGCATTGTGTCTATAATTTCAGTTCAGTGTCTTGAGTTTCAGTCCAAAATAGGGCATACAAAAGTATTGTTGGCGGCTAAAAAGCAAAGTAGCCTACATTAAAGGGTTAATATTACAGTCATTAGTTAAGTGCTTTGCTTACAAAATAGACATTCTTTTGAAAATGGAATCATCTAGGCCAGTGGTACTCAAAGAAAGCGAAAAGGAAAGGACATTTTTTTTAAAAAGCAACTGAGCTGTGCATTTGTGTATAAGATGATATTTGAAAATCAAATATTAATGTGAAACAAAATATCCTAAATGTCAGTCGGCTTTATCTGTTTGTCCTCACTCTTGCAGAAGACCAATGACAAGGCAGCAGTGGACAAAATTTTCCAGGACCTAGACTCAAACAAAGACAACACTGTGGACTTCAAGGAGTTTGTCACTCTAGTCGCCTGCCTCACTGTGATGTGTAACGACTTTTTCATCAAGAAGAAATAAGAGCACTGATGCCATCTTGTGGCCATTATGGGAGCTACATAAGAGTGAGAAGGACAAAAAAGTCTGTTTCTTCACAGATCCTGTCAAATATTATATTAATTGAACAGTACTAAAATGCACATTTGAATTGAGTGTGGTGGCATAATTTACTGTAAAATTAAACAATAAATGTTTAGAACTAGACTGTTACATTTTCTCAGTGTCATGTAATTCATATTTGTGTTGTGTTGAGATGCTTATTCTTTTTCCATGCATTTCTCCTCCCTGCTTTTTCAACAAGCCCTTGTCTTTTGTCCTGGCTTAATTTCATTGTGGTACAATCCATAAAATGCCTGCAGCTCAACACCAACACAATGATCTGTCTGTCTGTCTGTCTGTCTGTCTGTCTGTCTGTCTGTCTGTCTGTCTGTCTGTCTGTCTGTCTGTCTGTCTGTCTGTCTGTCTGTCCGTCTGTATATCTATATGTTTGTGTGGCATTACTTGAAAGAGCTGTCTGTTCTTATCAAAACTATATTTTTGATGCTGATTATGTAGTTCCATTGTTACAAGTAAACAAGCCAAGGGCTATAACAACAACAGTTGGAAATAGAAACACACAGAAATGGCTCTGGAAGTAAACATAAATGTTTTTCATGACAAAAAAACAAGCAAAGATCTGTCAGGAAATTGGTCCTGACAGATACCAATACCATGTGATAAGATTCTTGAACACAGCATGCTCTCCACACCTATACATTGGGTTAACCCTATAGAACACTAAACGTAACTTTTGTCAAACCATCACTAAATCCTGGTATATTTTACCCAATGTAATATATTCCACTAAAAAGATTTCACATCACAATATATTGAAGTACAGCAATACATGGCAACTTCAGGTACTCTTCTTTAAGTCCATGGCGCTGGATGAGTTAATCCAGAGTATGGCAATACATCACATACATAAAAAGTAGTATAGAAACATGCAACAAGTATACGTGACAGTGGAATATCTATATAATGAAACACATACTATACTATCCCAGAAAGCCAAATGACGTCATGATAACGTTATGATGACGTCCTCCAGTGACGTCCTCCGACGTTCAGGACTAGGTCAGATGGGGATGATCTTTACATAATTTCCAGGACGTCTAAATAATATAGCTTATTCTGGCCTCGATCGGACTCTCTCTGATTCATCCAGGGACATCTGTCTTAATGGGCAGAATTTATGTCGGTTGAAATCAGATGATATTCTGGGCCACAATCGAGACCTCACTAATTCGTCCAGGTCCTGACTCCTGACCGTGCTTTCTGGGATACTATATACATATACTATAAAGTGCTATGACTACATAAAATGCAATTCTAGTGCTGTCTACGTAACATGCTATCTTAGTCTACATAAAGTGCTATCTAAGGGGCTAGGGCAAGTGCTACGGGCCACACACACACACACACACACACACACACACACACACACACACACACACACACACACACACACACACACACACACACACACACACACACACACATTTGAATTATTTTATTTGGATCTGCACAAGTGGCGTATACAGAATAGACCCAAACACTGGTCAGAATAAGGTTATACATTATATGGTCCAACCAGGCTGCTGCACATGCTTAACACACAGAGGGAAAAGAAGAGAAAAAATAAATAAATATATATATATAGCACATTGTTGACATACTATATACTTGATACTACTAGACAGGATGTTTGTTTTGGGTTTTTTTAAGCCACCTAGGGATAAATGAAACAACGCCTTCTCCAGACAGACAGACTGCCCATAGTAGCTGAGACAGAACAGTATTTAGCCAGCTTTTTTGCATTTGTTTTTAGCAATCCGCCCAATTGCAAACCCCTGAGCACAAGTTTATGGACATGGCCCAGACTTCCAAATACAAGGACAATAAGTTGACAGTTATATCCAAAGGCCATAATACGTTCCACCAGAAGCTGATATTTCATAAGTTTGGATGTAAAACAAGTGTCCATATACAAATCAAATGGGCAGCCACACACACACACACACACACACACACACACACACACACACACACACACACACACACACACACACACACAGCTCACAAATGCTTCTGTTTGAACAATGTTCCCAGGTGGTTCAGAGCTTCTTCTTTCAGGCATTCTTAATAACACACTTGTTGTTAGTGTATTATGAAGTTAATGGTGCCATTTTTTTTTTACAGCTGCATGCATGGCTCTCATGACCCAGAAAGAGAGAGATGGAGAGACACACAGACAGAGGCTGAGAGGGGCATAGAAATTAGAAAGGGGAGGGGAGGGGGTGACTGACTTGTAGTCGGCTATCTCCGGAAATTTTCGGCGCACGTCGCACGACGACACTCACCGTCGTACGCCGAAGTATCCGCCCTCGGCGAGTGAGCGGCGGCGGGTCTCGTGATGCGTCGGAGGGGCGGGTTGTTCACAGCGGCCAGCCACTGAGGCACACAGAGCCACTGTGTTGTTTTGAATTCGCTAGGAGGCACCGACCGACCGACCGACTGGAGGAGGGGGTAGAGTAGAGAGAGGCAGGGTCCTGTGTGTGTGTGTGTGTGTGTGAGTGTGTGTGTGTGCGTGTGTTTGAAGATGGCGGATGTTGAAGGCGAAGAGATTCGGTCGGCCCATCACCACCCCTCACTGGCATCCCGTAACGGACCCGCCGCGGTGGGCTCGACAGTCGGAACAAGCACCGCAGGCCACAATGCGACCACGGTGACGTCAGGTCCACGGATGGTGAGGATCGTCAAGTCGGAGTCCGGCTATGGATTCAACGTCCGCGGTCAAGTTAGCGAGGGAGGGCAACTGCGGAGCATCAACGGGGAGCTGTACGCTCCCCTCCAGCATGTCAGCGCCGTCCTGCCCGGCGGCGCGGCCGACAGAGCGGGCATATCAAAGGGGGACCGGATCCTTGAAGTGTGAGTTTTTGCATTGAACGTTGAACGTTCGTTATTGGCTAGTTAGTAAGCTAGCTAGTTAGCAACCCCCTCTACCCCTGGACTCGAATAGCCATTTTTTTTGCTATTTAAATACAAACGTTACGTATTTCTGCTGTCACCCACAACAAACTGTGCAGTTAGAATCATAGTAATGGCCATATTTTCCCAACCAAGTTCACTACCTGGCTTGGGAACGTCCCTACTGTCGCTGGCTGGCTAATCAGCTTGCATAAGTTGAGCAACACACGGGCTATGCATGCTGATTAGCCGCAGCCACTTGGAGCTAGCTAGCTCTGTGGCTAACGGCTTGTTTTGCGCAGTGACTGACTGATCTCAGCAGCACTGTGTTGACAGTGAGCACAGCAAATGAAACGTTGACATGAAGGTAAACGCTCGAGAAACACTATTGTGATGCGTGTCTGTTTGCTGTTTCAATAGTAAATGGAAGACAGAGGTGCTGACTGCTGAGGTCCATCAGATGTGTGTGTGTGTGTGTGTGTGAGAGAGAGTGGTCATGTTGCTTCTTGGGTCAAGACGACCCAATGCACATCATACCCATTATTAGACAGACTGTCCCTCGACCCAGAGACATGTAAAACCCTAGCTCTGGTCCATAGCCTGATGCAACGGCATTAAGGATATGGACCAGCGCTAGTAAAACCCTAATGTTATTTCTACTCTGAAAGTGTAAGTTTGGTTGCATTGGTACACTCGGAGTTGCTAATGGCTCAATTCTAACGCCAATGATTTTACTGTGTAGTCTTCTTCATGTTGTTGTTTTTTATTTTACTGCTGTCCATTGTACATGTTTTAAGGGTGGAGTTAACAGGCATGGCTGGACCCCAGAGACATGGTACAAAAGTGTTTTGTGCGTTGGGCAAGGACAGCGGCCAGGGAAAGCCTATTCTTTATGAAAAACAAACAGACTTTCAGACAAGAGTGCAATAATGTATCACTGCATGTAGCAAGATTGAGTTTATAACTGTGTGTGTGTGTGTGTGTGTGTGTGTGTGTGTGTGTGTGTGTGTGTGTGTGTGTGTGTTTGTGTGTGTGTAATTGTGCATACATACACACACAAGAATGGAACAGTGTTGCAGATAGTTTATGTATGACTTAAATTGAGTGTTTCCACCAAGGGCAGAGTTCGCGCTTTTCTCTGCATTTGAAATAATATAAAATAACCTTAATTGTTACATTTATAGTGATGGAAGGGCCTTGAGCGGGATTAATGGATTGCGATTCAGTGTGAGAAATGGAACAGTCAAAAGGATAAACTTGTGTGAGTGACTGTAGAGTGAAAACGGCCACAGGCCAAATTTAGGTTAAAATGAGGAGGGGAGGAGGTAGCAGAGCACACTGACCTTCACTGAGGAAAGCCAACTTGCTGAGGCATCAAAAAGGCTTCATCCTAACCTATGTTTTCTTCATTTTAAGAGCTAAACCCAAGTTGTATGACCTGAGCAGAAGTTTCCATGTGACATATTAACCAGCATGGCTGCTTGTCAAGAGCACAGAAATAGTGCTGAACCCAAGAAACTCGTCGGGTAACTCGGGTTGCCTATTTCACGTGTCAACATAAATGTGACTTATGTTCCTTGACCGTAGGAAACAGAACTATAGTATCTTAGCCTATTCTCGCTAATATGAAGGGAACAATCAACAAATGTCTTGTTTGAAGGGTGAGTGGCGCCTGCATAAAATTGCTTGTTTTTTGGTTTGTTCTGAGAAATGGAAATAATGGGGGTTTTTGTGCATTAGGCATGGCGAATGAATTGGGGTAGGTAATTACCGGTATGCTTATTCTGTGGGGTCTCATTGTTTGTCTCCCTTTAGTTTGTCCTAACCTAATTCATATTCCAACAACCTCCTTTTTGGCTGAATAGCAACTGTGGCTGTGTTCTGGCAGAAGTCCTTCTGTTTTTTGTTTTGGCTGATAGTGACAGGAGGATGATGATGAGATCAGAGTGGCTGTAATAATACCATGTTCCTTTTAATCTTCATATTGCTCTTCACCACACAAACACAGTAATTATCACTTTTTAATTATTCACTTTCACATGAATTTCCCCAAATCTCCTCCAGATTCACATGTCTTCACTCCCATTTCATTGTTGACTTTCTATGCCGTATTTTCCTATGCCTGACTGTTTGTCTCCACTCCCCTTTTCACATTGGGTATTGCTGATATAAATGAATAAGTAATGATGGAAACATGGCACATGGCAGACAGCCCTACACTCCTTCGCCTCTCCTCTCTGCTCTCCTCCCTCCGTCTGTCACTTTGGTTCTCAGAGGAAGATTAGCAGAGACACCTGATGCTGCTGCCATCTGGCCATGGCAAAGTGAGCTAAGGAGGATTCTACTTGTAGCGGCTAGCCAAGGGATAGGTATCGGTATATGTCCGATACAGACCAAAACAATGGGTCCAATATGATCCATTTGCAAATCTTTATTCTAGCCTGAAACTTGTATCCTAAATGCTTGTAGGCTTGAACTGTAGCATACTCTGAACAACAGGCTGTAAAGAGAAGTAGCATCATGTGTCATGTGATAACAAGGCACTAGGCACTGAGGTCAGACATTCCTCTGAATCTTTGGGTGGCAGTTCCTCTTTGAGGGCACATAACCTGGATGTATGCATTATATATGGGAAATTGTATTATTGTTCCAATTATTACGAAAACAGCTGAAAATATGGTATATGTGCTTGTAAACATTGCATAAACACCTCCTTTGGCCTGACTATATAAATAGTAGTGGAGCACTGCCCCTACGTCACGTGCATGCACACGCGCACGTGAGCGATCGCCGATTAAAATAACCTCTTTAATATGTATGCCTTTTAACCCACAATATATATTGAAGGTTGTTCTGTTTACTTGCATAATGGGGACACTTGTGTTGTCATATAATTTACCTGGCAGACATCACCTCTGTAATTTAATTCATGATCCATTATCAAAACGTCCTCTTTGGACTGCTTCAGAACATTAATGTCTTTACTCTGACTAGTTGTCTTATTCTAATGTCTAGTTCTCTAATTTACTTATCAAGGAATGAATCAATGAAGGAAAGCATTTGATATTTTTTACTGTATTATTAGGCCCTCAGATTCTATTAGGAGGAAGGAGGAAGAATACCTATTTACATTTAAAGAAATAAGTCAGGAACAAGTAAATGTTTTGCAGTGTCAACTGCAAAGAAGCTAAATTATTGGGAATTATCAGCCACAACATGCAGATAATTTGGTAATTCAATATGGGTGCATAGCTGACTGTTGCTTTGCATAACTACTGCAGACATTTACAATTACAATCATACTGTTTATATTAACATTTTAACACATTTCCTTTCCTGCAGTTTTTGATAATAACATTAGGTTAACTTGTCAGCCCTTAGTCAGCCGTTATGACTGCTATTGCCATGGAGAGAGGTTTGTTGCCCTGCAGATTTCTTTGCTCTGATTTGAGAACTTCATCTCAGTCTAACTGGTACACATCCAGACAATCTCAGAAGGCTAGGCTTGACAGGTGAACTTAAACCTAACCGTTTGTTTACTGCACTGGCTGCTACACAGCCTGGGACTAGCGCTGACTAGATGCAAATAATAAGTCCTTTAACCACGAAGGCTGGTCGCACCTGATCACTTGAAGCTCTGGCAGTGAAACTACTTGGACTATTGCATTGTCAGCGGGTGCAATATATCCTGTACAAGTTCAAGAATGTGTTTAATAGAACACTTTTATAGTTGTCCACCATTTGATTGCTGGGGCTTGTGCACATCCACACAGTACACACACATCATGCTCTAATGATGCATATTCATGGTAGAAAACTTACTATGCAATCCAAATGTAGTCTTTCTACACATTTCTAGCATACATAACATTTTCTGTCAATTAAAATAGGAATGGCCTTTTTATGCCCAGCACAAATCCGATTCACACTATGGTCCCGGGTGCGCACTCGGGACCACTTTGCAGATGTTGCGGTAGTGTGAATGATGCGTACCGTTCCCGGGAGTGGATCGCCTAACCGTACCTGGGATCTCGGATACGGATCAGCTAGGACAAACATACCAAGGGTTAGTCAGTGAGATCACTGTTAACATACCAAGGATATGTACGTGACGTCACCGCCATAAAGACGAGAGACAAAGTTACATTGCGCTGTTTAAGACCATAAGCGCACACTTCTTTAGTTGTGTATTGTTATGTTAATAATATAACTCAGGAACACAGACAAACTTTATTATTTGCTCTAAACTACGAAAGTGACTCTTTTTCTGTGACATGACATTTTCTGTCCCCAAAGCCCCATAGTCCACAGCGCCCCTCTGAGGCACATAAGTTGAATAAAGTGTACCCGGGTGCACCCTGGGCAAGACCTACGCTGTAGAGGCTATCATTTGTTTGGGCGGAAGTTGCAGGATTTTAGCGGAAGTATCGCCCAAGGAAATTACGTTGATGCTTTACAAATCAGTTTACATTCTCCGTGAATGAAACGAGAGTTGTGATTGGTCAGGAAAATATCGTATCCGGGGGAACATACCGCCGGAGGAACATACCGCCGATAGCTTCTCTGCCCACTTATCTGCGAAAAGAAAGGCCTGGTCACAACCTAAGTGACCAGGCTTTTCTTTTCGCAGATAAGTAAGCCTGGGACAGAGGCTAACCCGGGTGTGCTGTTGACTCTCGGCCAATGTGAATCATGGACAGCGGGGACCAGGCAACCGTGTTTGGGAACGGTTGGAACTTGGAATCAAACGGACTCAGTCCGTCTCAGTGTGAATCCCCCATTAGAGAGATACAAGTACTGTATCACTTGAAGGTTACGGGTTGAAAAAGGAAACGGAGCTCATTTGTGTGGACATTGTACCATGAAAGTCACATGTTGGCCCCTCTATCTATCTGTCTTTCTATCTATGTAGTATTATGTACTATGAAATTAAGCTAAACATCTGTGAGGGTGGGAGATACTCGTGTTTTTCAAAAGGGTAAGGCAAAACAAAACCTGGGCACTTTCTTCTGAATTCTGTCACCTGGTACTGTTGAAAGACTGCTGCTGTATGTTATGCACTGTCCCTAGGGACACAAAGCATCGAGTAGGCTATGTATTACGCTTGGTGACAACATCAGAGAGAGCACGATCAAACAGTCAACTATTGGAGGCTCTTTTTCATTTAGGCCAACTATGAAACAATAAATAACAAGGACAACGTCTTCTCTCACTCTTCCTACTCTCGTCACTCTCCTCTCTCTATCTCTTTTTTTTCCAGTAATGGGGTGAGTGTGGAGGGCGCCACCCATAAGCAGGTGGTTGACCTGATCCGGGCTGGGGAGAGGGAACTGGTCCTGGCTGTGCTGTCTGTGCCTCCCCAGGAGGCTGATGGGCTTGAGGCGGGGGAGGACACCGCCATCCAACCCAACTATGACTACAGCGACAAGCAGGCTGTACCAATCTCCATCCCCACCTACAAACATGTTGAGCAGCACTCGGAGAGGTTTGTGGTGAGTACCGTTAGCCTGCGGTTAACGTATTTTTGAGTGGTGCAACCACTCCAAGGAAAAGCAATGTCCGTGTTGCTTCACCTATGTGTCCGCCTATGTTAATGAGCACCAGCATGACTATTAGTACCAGTAGGGGCGCTGTTGTGCCAGAAACAGAGAGACAGATAGTGCTGCACTGTTGCCTGCTAATGAGAGAGAGAGGAGGGGGGAGAGGGGAGTTTCACCACTCAGTTCACGGGTGTGATTTTAAGATATAGATTTGGGCTAAGAAGGATCAGCTTGTCCCTATCGTATGCCACCATACATTGGTCTACCCTAGACACTTCTCTGAAAGAAAAATGTATATTGATCATCACCCGGCGAGCATTCACCTGAACTTTGGCGAGATAAGAAGGGCAACGACGAGTGTCGGGTGATAATTTTCTGTCACAATTTATTCACAAACAAATTAAGACAAGTTAATTGATTAACATTACTGTTAATGAGGCACTCTACCAGTGAAAGACATGGATTAGAGACTTAAGGTCTGTTTGACGCAGGCAGATTGAGCCTGTTATGATCACACCTCAGAGGGCGAGGACAGGATGGTATAGCCTTGGTTGGAGGGAGCTACCATTACCAGCCAAACTGACAGTGAACATAATCCACCGCTTAACTGCTAATCAGAATATTGCGAACAAAACATTTTTGTCATTTAATATTAATAATGAACTCAAAATCTATTCTGACTGTGTGGAGAAATGTTTTATGCACATCAAGAAGTGGATGTCCACTGGGATTCTCCAGCATTGGGGCATGAGTCAGCTCAGAACACAGTTTGCTGCTGGCGTATCTCGCGTAATTCGTCAAAGGTTGCTGTTTTCTGCTCTGTTTCGGTAACTTACTTTTGCCCGTTTCTTCCCTCAGCCATGAATGTGTGCGGATATCAACTGCCAACTTTATTTGTTAAAAGATTTAATGTAATTTATGAGGTTAAAGGAGTCTGCACAGTAACATCACGAGTGTTCATTTAACTCTGAGATGAATCGATCCAAAGGGACCCTTGCCCATTTGTAACTCAGAGTGTACAAGTGTAAGCGCATTTGTTTCCATTTGTACACTCATGGAGTTACGTTTTAAATTGAGGAGTATGTTCTGCTACAGAAGTGTCTTAAACCCATCCAACACCATTTGGCATCAGTATTTTTTTACCACTCTTTCCTTCCACATAATGGCTCCACCCCTCTGTCTCTCCACCTGTGGCCACAGGTGTACAACGTATACATGTCGGGAAGACAGCTGTGCTCCAAGCGCTACCGGGAGTTTGCTATCCTCCACCAGAACCTGAAGAGGGAATATGCCACCTATAGCTTTCCCAAACTCCCTGGGAAATGGCCCTTTTCCCTGTCAGAACAACAGCTGGATGCTCGACGCAGAGGTGTGGAAGAGTACCTGGAGAGAGGTGGGACACAATGCATTTTATATTTTCCTTTTAGATAGGCTGTCGTCTGGTTAATGTACATTGAAGACGAATAGCGG
The DNA here is from genome assembly GCF_963924005.1 of Protomyctophum bolini. Classification (NCBI taxonomy): domain Eukaryota; kingdom Metazoa; phylum Chordata; class Actinopteri; order Myctophiformes; family Myctophidae; genus Protomyctophum; species Protomyctophum bolini. Next base: position 19,021,636 of record NC_137878.1, read on the forward strand.
CTAGCTGACTGTGACATGACATCAGGTACACCAAGGATACAATAAGGACTTTATAAAGGACTTTTCTGATTTCTTGGCTAGCATTCTGATTAAATACGATAAATGCTTATTTGTTGGTGATACCAATGTGCACGTTTGCTGCATCTCTAAGCCACTAGCTAAAGATTTCTTGGATGTACTTGATGCTTTTAACCTTGTCCAGCATGTTAATGCACCTACACATGAACTTGGTCACACGCTAGATCTCGTCTTTTCGTATGGTTTGCAAATCTCTAATGTTCAGGTCTGTGCTCCAGTTTGTTCGGATCATTTCCCTGTACTTTTTGACTTTATATTGCCCTGTGACACGTTTAAATCATGCACTTCTACACGTCAGTACCGTGTGTTGAAACCTGCCACCGCTGCTCTCTTTTCCTCAGCTTTTAATAGCGTAGCGCATGGTGACACTAGCCTCTCCGAGGGTCTAGACACTGAGCAACTTACATCCTCGTTTCTTTCCACCTGCACTGGCATTTTGGACAATGTTGCGCCTTTAAAAGCCATGCGTCCCAAACCCAAGTCTGAGCCTTGGCTTAATGACACCACCCGCGCTGTCAGGAGAGAGTGTAGGAGGGCTGAGCGCAGGTGGAGAAAAGACAGGCTCCATGTGTCACATGACATTCTTAATGAGTGTTGGAAAAAATATCAGAGGACTGTCAAAGAGGAAAAATCAAGGCATTTCTCTGATATTATTAAAAGAAATATGGATAAACCACGCGTTCTTTTTAAGACCATTGAGCAGCTGGTAAATCCCCCCCAACCCACCTGTCTGGAAGCTTCTCTTGATGTCTGTGAGAAATTTCTCAGCTTTTTTATTGACAAGGTCACTATGATCAGAGCACAAATTTCCCCCCTGCTTTTGACCCCTCCATGGCTGTCACCTGCACAACTACACTTAATCATTTCCAGCCTGTATCATTCTCTAAACTTAGTGAAATTGTCTCTCAACTCAAAACATCATCCTGCCCTTCAGACGCTATCCCCACACACCCTCTTTAAGGAGGTCTGGGAGACCATTGGGCCTAGAGTCCATGCTATCATAAATAGCAGCCTTGTCTCAGGTATTGTACCAGCTTACTTTAAAACAGCAGTGGTGACACCCCTGATAAAGAAACCTAGTCTGGATACCTCTATTTTATCCAACTACAGACCCATCTCAAAGCTTCCGTTCATTTCCAAGATCCTTGAGAAAACGGTGTTGTCTCAACTCCAGTCTTTTTTGCAGCTTAATAGCATTTTTGATGTTTTTCAATCTGGGTTCAAAGCGTTTCACAGCACAGAGTCAGCGTTGTTGAGGGTTTTCAATGACATCCTATTGACCACCGACTCTGGGGACTCTGTGATCCTACTACTCCTAGATCTTAGCTCTGCATTCGACACTCTCGATCACAATACTCTCATATCTCGTTTGGAGCTTTGTGTTGGTGTCAGAGATACCGCTTTAGCCTGGTTCTCTTCCTATTTATCGGAGAGATGCTTCTCCGTTAAATTTGGTGACTTCGTATCGTCCTCCACCCCCCTGTCCTCTGGAGTCCCCCAGGGCTCGATCCTTGGGACAATTCTATTCTCTTTATATTTACTTCCCATTGGCCTTATTTTTAAGAAACATGGCATTTCGTATCACCTTTATGCGGATGATTCGCAAATATACATGCCCCTTAAAAAGGAAAATAACGGCTCCCTGTGACACCTCTGCTTGACTGTCTAAGTGACATCAAGGCATGGATGGCTCTTAATTTTTTAAGTGTCAACGAAAGCAAAACGGAGGTTATAGTGTTTGGACCTAGCGGTCCTGGGATCGTTCCCACTGACCTAGGTTCCCTGCAGCCATATGTGAAACCTGTGGTCTCAAACCTTGGCGTCAAACTAGACAATGCCCTTAAACTTGACAAACAGGTCAATGCGGTAGTTAGCTCTAGTTTCTATCATCTGAGGCTGCTGGCCAAAATCAAGTCTGTGCTATCTTTTAGTGATTTTGAGCGGGTTATACATGCCTTTATATCTACGCGGTTGGATTACTGTAATGCCTTGTACGCTGGTTTAAACCAAGCCTCCCTTGCTCGACTCCAGCTAGTCCAAAACTCAGCCGCTCGTCTGCTCACAGGGACTCGCAGACGTGAGCATATCACACCTGTCTTGGCCTCCCTTCATTGGCTCCCTGTCCGCTTCAGAGTGGATTTTAAAATTATTTTATTTGTCTTTAAATCTATAAATGGTCTGGCTCCTCTTTATTTGTCTGAACTTATTGAGGTTTATACTCCTACTAGGTCACTGCGGTCTGAGGGCCAGCTAAACCTCAGGGTCACAAAGAAGACCCGCTTGAAGTCCAGAGGCGACCGAGCCTTTTCCGTTGTAGCCCCTAAACTATGGAACGCACTCCCCTCCCACGTCAAATCGGCCCCCTCCATCGAGACTTTTAAATCTCGCCTAAAGACCCACCTCTATACCTTGGCTTTTAACCCCGCTTGAGTTCCTTCGGTCCTTGTATATGTTTGTCTTGCTTTTCTGTTGTTTTTTCTGTAATGTGTCTCAGTTGTTTTTCACTGTTTGTACTTTGTTTTCTCGCTGTTGTTTTTCTGTGTGGTAGCTGTAGTGCATTTGTTTTTATTTTTCTCCTGTACAGCACTTTGTAAACTCTGAGTTTTGAAACGTGCTATATAAATAAAGTGGATTGGATTGGATTGGACCATGCTCAGGCAAACGAGCAGCAGACGTGACACTCTTTGCCTCATTGGCGACTTTCACATTTAGACCTCAGTTTAGCGTCTCATCTGAAATATGGCATATCCTACAGCACAGTGTCCCCATCAATGCACTTGGGCATTGGCATATTTCATTTGGACCAGAGGGAAGACTGCCCCCTAATGGCCCACCAATACCACTTCCAGCAGGAACTTGGTTTTCCAGTAGAAGGAGGGAATCTGCCATCTCAAGTACAAACCAAGCGTACACCTGCTTACCTAGCTTCAGTTACTCAGCAGGGTAGGGTACATGCTGCTATTGGCTGCTCTCTTGGTTGCTATGGCTCTTCACATGATAAAGACAGAAGCACATAAATCACAGTTTGTAGAAGTGAAAGAGCAAGTATGTCACAATCCAAGGAAGGGGAGGGGGGGTTCTTAAAGGGCCACTTCTCTGGTTTCTTTTTCCACCTTAAGCTTTTCATTCTGTTGTGGAGTACATGTGAAAATCTGACATAAGAACAGTGTGTTCTGCGCCCTGGGAACTCAACCTCCTGCTTACAATAAATAAATACATAGGACTCAGGTTAGAAGTATTGCAGTATTTACCTGTGGAATGTACTGTTTGTCTGGATGGAATGCCGTTGCATCTTGTCTGACCTCAGAAGCACAAATCATGAGGACTGCATGTGAACACTGAACACTTAACCACTGCTTCCTCCTCTTGCTTATTACTTTATTGATTTGATTTCTCTCTAATCTGTCTCTCTCTGTCTATTCTTTCTGTTTGGCTATTTCTTTATCTTTACTCATGTTTGTCTCTTTTCTAGTTTGTTCGGTGAGGGTGATTGGGGAGAGTGACATCATGCAGGAGTTCCTATCTGAGTCTGATGAGGTAAAAACTACTCACTTGTTGCTTTCTGTGCAACTGTATTTTGAGTTTTGTGATATCTGTGAGATATGTGATCTATTTTACAATTGCCAGAGAAGGTGTAACTCTATGCGGCTGGTTATAGTTAACCCTAGACCCCACTTTGAGAACCACTGTCCTAGATTAATTTTATTTATTTTTTATTACACACTGTTATCGGATCGGTACTGAGGGACAGAAATGGGTCGCTGATGCTTTGGATTCACTCAGGTCAAATACACTTTGGAGGTTTCCGCCAAAGTGTAAGTGGGGTTTTCTAGGCCAGATTTTCTGCACAGCGGCAGAATATATTATATAAGGGGTCGAATGAAAGACCTTTCCTCTTGAGTTGAAACAAAACACAAAAGTGCAGCCTCTTCCAATTTAGAATTTGCAGTAGTGATTTTCCTATTTTATCACGTAACAACCCCCCCCCCCCCTACACACACACACACACACACACACACACACACTCCCATTTCTCTTTCACACGGAATCACATGCAAATCAGACATGCATGCTTCCTGCAGTAGCTGACTATGTGTTTTTCCTGGCTATGTAGAACTACAATGGGGTAACAGATGTGGAGTTGCGAATAGCCTTGCCAGACAAGACTACCATCTCCGTCAGAGTCCGCAAGAACAGCACCACAGACCAAGTCTACCAGGTACACCACTGTTGTTGATGATGCTTTCAACAACCCAGAGTACCATAGTTAAGATGTATAAATAACAGAAACATAATATAAGAGATTCAAGTCATTGTAAAATCTACGTAGGTAAATACCAAGCAACTAAATGAACAAGTTTGATTGATTTTAAAATACTGTATGAACTGAATGTCAATACATCCCCTCTTTATAACAATTTGGTCTCTCCCCCTCTTCATCCTTTAGGCTTTAGTGATGAAGGTTGGAATGGACAGCATTATGGCCAGTTACTTTGCCCTCTTTGAAGTCATCAACCACTCCTTTGGTAAAAACTATATTTTATGTGTTTTTCTATATTTGATGTGTTTTACACACAGAAACATTTGGTCAAATCATTGCCCTGTCCGCCATATCATTATATATGTATACCCTTGCGAGACCAGATGTATAGCTACACACCAGCTACATGTATAGCTACAGCTATAGCTAAGTATAGTACAAGGCGGAGCATGTCGTGATTATGTTATATTTCCTAAGTTTCCTGTGCTTAATTTGTTAGCAGCACGCAGACGTCCTATGACTGGTAATAATATTATGTCTATGGAGCCTGGTGTCAGATTACCCCTTCCATTAGACAATAAAAGCAGATAATGGTTACAGTATGGGAGTCCATTACTATCACTCTCATCAGCCCTAGGGATGGGTACTGAGAACTGGTGCCTGTTCCTGATTGGACGGACACAGAATATCAATACGCTCCTGGACAAATGCTGGTGCTCTCTGTATTTGTCAAATTTACTTTAATTAATCCTACAAGCATGTCCCACACATTGCAGTGCCAGGGCGGGCTGCACAAGTACATTATTGGTCAGCAACGTATATTTTTGGATTGGATTTTCATGTTCATAGTCTAGAGATCTGACCCGAATGGACAGTCTCATTGTAATTGGCTAGTTGATAGCGGATAGATCCCATAGTCCAAAGAGATGGTTGTGGTGTAAAATTGATATTTGGTTGACAAGCAATGGTTGAGGTGTATCAGAGTTGTAGGTCTTGAGGCAGTTGAATTGGTCTTATTGACTGTAGCTCAGTTCATTAGTTATATTTAGAGATTGCATGGATTAATAATTTCTCACAAAAAACAAATCGCATTATCAAAGACAAAGACAAATTTCATTGAGACAATAAAGTACTATATCATATCATTGATATCTAATCTTGTTAGATAAAGTTTATTTTGTTGATAGTAAGGAACCAGCAACAAGGCACACTACCAGACCCTTTATCTACTGTATATAGCATAACCTAATTAGTAAGAACTGTCTGGTAAGAACTGGGCAATTTGTGGACATTTATTGTTAAATATCGGTATTATTAAACAGCATAGATTGTGGTATATCTATATCAATAAAATGCTGATGATTCCCATCCCTAGCTGCTCTTCATGGCTTATCTCTCTTAACAGTGCGGAAGCTGGCACCCAACGAGTTCCCCCACAAGCTGTACGTGCAGAACTACACATCGGCGGTCCCGGGGACCTGCCTGGCTCTTCGCAAGTGGCTGTTCAGCTCGCAGGAGGAGGAGCTGCTCAGGGACAACCCCCTGGCCCTGCACTACTGCTTCCATCAGGTATTTACTGTTGTTGGAAGTAGTTGGGGAGGCCTTTGTTAACCCTGGGTGGTTATAGGAGGGAGCTGTTAGGCGTGCGTTTTTTGACTAGGGACATTTGATATGGGCAGGTTGGGAGGCGAACTGGTGGACTTCTGATTACCAGACGACATCTTTACCCACTAAGCTACAGCTGCCCCAAGCAAGTAGTATTACACTGTGAAATTGTGAGTGTTCATTTAATTCGGACTGTACAAATGTAACCAAATGAACCCACATTTTCTTACATTTGTACTTATTAGTTATGAATGGATAAATTGACACAGGATTTGTGTAGCGGGGCCATACAAAGGTGATGAAGCTTTTTTGGGTTGTTCTTGAGCCTTTATTTGACAGGCACAATGTAGAGAGGCAGGAAACGGAGATAGAGTAGGGGAGTCACTAACATGCAGCAAATGGCTGGCCAGAAATCAAACCAAGCACATGCCGTCATGCAATAGAGCCCATGTGGTACACACCCTAGCCACTCGGCTATCGGGATGCACATACTGCCATGAAATGGGGAGCAGGAATAACATGATACTATCATGATAATTGAAACACTGTCAGGTTTGTCTTGTGAAAGCTAATTATTGATCACGTCATATGAAGAGCATGTTTGAAATCTGTGGGAGTTTGATTCTGTGACACTTTGGTAGAGGTTTGGCCAATTGGTCAGATATTTAGCTCTCTTGCGCCGTTGATTAGAAATTAATAATCCAGAAATTGTCTTCTGATTGACTTGCATTGTACAGTGAATCAGCTCTCAAAGTTACTGATACTCATTTAACAAATGACCATAAACAGGCTGAGGCACTACTAGTGGCATAATTTGTGTTCAGGTTGTCATAGTAAATGCGACCTATGGTTGCAATCATTTATAGATAGAATCATATCAAATTATCAGTCTGATACTGGACTTTATTCAATCAAATAAAGAAGTTTCCCTGATACAAAATCCAACACCAAGGATCTATGTTCTAAATACATACAATACACATCACGTGTAAACCCATTTAGACAGTTAAAAGCAAATCAGCGTACGATAACCCCCTTCTTTATCGTATATATACTGTAGAAGCATACAATTCTCTAGTGAAGATAAAATAGCTTCAGCCAGCACTTGTGTCACATGCTGTCCCTCCATCTCTCTCTGTCTTCTCCTCTCCTGTCCTTCCATCTCTCTCTGTCTTCTTCTCTCCGTCTGTCCCTCCATCTCTCTCTGTCTTCTTCTCTCCGTCTGTCCCTCCATGACTCCATCTCTCTCTGTCTTCTTCTCTCCCTCCATCTCTCTCTGTCTTCTTCTCTCCGTCTAGGCGTTGGATGATGTGAAGAAGGGATTCATAAAAACGGAGGACAAGTCCTACCAGCTGCAGAAGCTGGCAGAGCAACGCAAGATGGCCACGGTCAGTCCCTACAGAACGGTCTTTGTTCAGGGAGGGGGATTGGGATGATGGCGCTGTCTAGTTTCCTCCTTAACTACCACTGCTATCTACCTTCTAACCAGGACTGCAACTATCTAATTATTATTCTACCCATTACTTTTCAGATTAATCAAATAATTTTGAAGTGTATATACGGTATATCTCAATGAATATTGATGATTTGTTTTTTTAATTAAGTCCCATAAGCCCTATTTATATTTAGCATTAGCATTACGGAAAGCGAAAATAGCCCATCTACAAGCTTCATGAAGTACAGTGTGATGTGCCTGTACAGTAGCTTGCACACTATTTTCGACATAACATTTCCTCCCAGAGTGGATTGTTAAAAATAGCCACAGGGGGTTCACAGACACACTCATGGTTCAGAGTGAAGGTGCAGTGCAAAAGGAAGGCAAGTGAGATTGATCACGTCTGTTGTGTAATTGAAATGACGTGTGTTGTCACAGTACCTGAGCCTGTTGCGGGCGTGCGAGGGCTACAACGAGGTGATGTTCCCCCACTGCTCATGTGACTCCCGGAGGAAGGGCCACGTTATCACCGCCATCAGCATTCATCACTTCAAACTGCATGCCTGCACCGAGGATGGCACACTGGAGGTGTGTATCGATACTGTAGTGTGTAACACAGTATAGGCCTACCGGTATTTCATAGCAAAAGCACAATTGTTCTGTTTGCATTTTTGCAACAAAGAAATGTTGCAACACAGCAGTGTAATTTGACATACTTTTAGTTTTCCCACACTTGCGTTGATAATGTGTAACTATGTTTTTCAAACCCTTTGGAATTCATTTAATTTAATTCTTTAAAAATGTAAACTGATTTCTAGAACCACTTATATATAAGTGTATACACATTTATTTCTTATATGCCAGCGAATCGACAGAATAATTCAGATGCATCTTTTTATCATTGACCAAACCAATTGGTCCGATTCACCACTTCGTTGTACAATGGTTTCATTGAAAAAAGTGAAAATGGCATCCTATTTTCACTTTAAAAATAAATATATATCTATATATAATCGTTCAATAATTATTATCAGACCGTTTTGCACCAGGAACCTTTGCCGTTTTCCTTTGTGCCAGTATGAACTGGCTATGTACAGGACGTTACGTTTCCTGTGTGACTTGTTGTTCATGATCTTGAGTTGACTGCATGGATTATTTTCTTAACGACTCTCTTCTAACCCTCAGAACCAGGTTATAGCGTTTGAGTGGGGAGAGATGCAGCGTTGGGACACAGACGAAGAGGGCATGGCCTTCTGCTTTGAATACACCAGAGGAGAGAAGAAACCCCGCTGGGTTAAGATCTTCACTCCATATGTAAGTCTGACTACATCTCCTCCAGTCAAAACAACACACACATCGTGTGTGTGTGTGTGTGTGTGTGTGTGTGTGTGTGTGTGTGTGTGTGTGTGTGTGTGTGTGTCAGTCCATGTCAAGTGTCGTTTGTAACTGTATAAGCCTTTGTTTCTCAAATGACTAGATGTACATTTTGTGTAACATTTTCAGATACAATATGCAGTGTTGCCCTTTGCCGAGTAATGCACTGTGCTTGTTTTAAGTTGCATTGAGTATTAGCTGGGTGGGGTTTCACAGTGTTGGGACATTGCAGATAGTCCAAGGGAGGTTATCTGTCACAGTCAAGTGTACTTTGTCAACTTTCAATTCCTTTCCTGTGATTGTCTTAACCTCCTGGCCCTCCCTGAGTGTCTTGAGTCATGTTCCAATGCTAACTCCACCCGCCTGACATGGGAGCAAAAACTGCAAGATTTAGTGAAGTTAACATAAGTCTGGTTACTATAAAAACAGTCTTTTTGAGGTTAACAAAATTAGCATAAGTTACTGGATTGTCATTGGTGGGTGTTTGTGCTATATTGAAGTCATTGTTCTGTCTCTTGCCCCCAGTTTAACTACATGCACGAGTGCTTCGAGCGGGTCTTTTGTGAACTGAAGTGGAGGAAACAGGTAGAAACCACACCTTTCCTTTTTCCACTCATGCCAAGTCTGAAACGCTAAACTTAGTTCAGACAGTTGGGCGTTGCCAACATGATAAACCTCTAATATTTTGTGTGTGTATCAAATGGATGCCTGGGAGTTCTTGTCAGATTTTTGACAAACTATTAATTTGTCCTCATTCTGTCTTGTCAGGTTGAAGAGGAGGCATCTGACAAAGACAACAAGAACTGCAGTAACAATGGTGAGACGACAATAACTAATGCTCGAATGTTTGGGATATACCTCATTAAAAAAATATATATATATATATTAAAAAAAAATATATATATATATATATATATATATATATATATGGGTCTTATAAACTTCATATATTATACAGTACTATGAGGAAATGGTCTACTAGACATAGTTAAACATTAACTTGTGACTCCTAGTGTGAAAGGGCAAAAGGAGAACATACTATAAATCCTCAGTGTTCATTTAACTCTGAGCGTGTGCGAAGCGAACCAAATGTTCCATTTGAGTTAAATGAACACTCAGGATTTCACTGTGCAGTTGTCAATGTGCACGGTTGTGCATTTCTATTAAACAGAAATATCCGGGACATAAAGCATACACTACTTCCCATGTCAGCTGCACATTGTTTCTTTAAAGCAGCAGTAAAAAAGGCTGCCTTCATAGTGGGGCTGTTCAATGTTTCCCCATAGCCTTTAGCGTGATTTCATATGTTAAAATTGGCTTAATTAAGGGAGGACTGGTCGGCGGACGTTTGTCGTCATGCTCATGTTACTTACTGTCCCAATGCAGCTACGCTCTAATATGGAGTGTGTTGTGTAACATTGATGTGTCGTCATACATAGCAGCGCCACGCACAAACACACCTTTCAGCTCCACATATGGGCACAAAAGAGGGCATGCTCATATGAGCATATGCTGATATCGGCGATAAAAGATACGAGGACTGACATACAGAGATCCGGTTGTCCAGACTCGGAGCCAAAGATCCAACCACTATGCCCACATATGGTCATGTCAGTCATGTGCGTAGCCTTCTGAACTCGGTGCGCAGCGGCAAGGATGGGCGAGGGCCAAGCGATGTCGAGTACCGGTAGTTTGGATATCCAGTTGTCCGAACTACCGGTCCAACCAATATGCGCATAGGACACAGGTAGACGGACAGATACAGAGATCTCCATCGCATGTCAGAAGATAAAATGACACGGACAGAAATGGACGTGCATTTGTTTAGCAATTCAGACTTGCAGTATACTAAAGTGTAATGGGAGTTAATTGTCTCCCATGGTCCACAGCGATGGTATCACTCTGAACAGTCATTTTAATTTTGAGTACCACCAGTTTGATATGTGTTTTTAGATCACGGACCCCCATTTGATATGATTTTTAACCTCAACCCATTTTGGGTGGGAACCTCTTTTGGTGTGTTATGCTTTAGCTATTGAAAAATAGCAGATCTACGAGCTTGTAGGTCTGACATAGAAACATAGCTTTTTCAGAAAACTGTCAGGATGTAGAAGACATTTTTAGAATCTGATCTCAGGTCAAAATGGGTTAATTGGTAATTTAACGCAGAGAATGTATGGATCCATTTGTTTCCTAAAACCCTCGAACGAAATGCTGCAAGCAAGGGGCCTCCAGTGAAATATCAAATACATAAATAACAGTAACAGACAAAAGGTGCTGTGCAGATGTGATTGAGACCACCTCCACTATAGGTCCACGAGGCAGTTGATACAAGAAGGTCCCTTTAGGCCAGAAGAATCAGTGAATAACCTTGGGAGTCATAGAAACCGCATATAAATCGCAAAGATCATCCCGGAGACATGATTAGCAAAAGGCACTTGAATTGCGAAGGACGAAGACAGGCATCTACAGATAGAAGGCAAATGCAAAGACCTCGGCATTTAGTGACACCGAAAAGAATAACTCTCAACCTCCCAAGAATAATGAATGCACAGCGATTCGTCTTGGTGTCTGGCGCAACTTTCATCAGTCTGTAGTGCACTTAGTACGTATATCGATGCATAACACGCTTCTAAAGATACACTCTATTATGTTTATATACAGTGTACAGTTCAAAGGGATAGTGTATGATACACTATTGACAAATAAGGCGAGGACAGCGGCCTTGATTAAATGTACAGAACTGTGTCTCTGTGACTTACTATACATACAATACTATACATGTTATCCTATGCCTGTAGTCCTGTATACTGTTGATATCGGTATGATGTTGAAGCATTGGAGCCTCGCTTTCCAAAGTCACTGAGGCTGGCGATTTGGTGTGCAGCAAATCATAACAGGCAGACACATGAATCACAAAACACAGTAAAAAAAAAAGAAGAACATGGTACACATAGAAAATAAAAACAGGATGGCAGGTTCACGAGCAACAAGGAAGAGATTCACACAACATGTGTTTTCACTCCCCAAAACCATGTCTCTGTGTTCCAGAATATCAGCAGCCTCTGTTGGAGACTCAGCAGAAGGCATGGCGCCACCTAGGGGGTGAGATTGCCACATCCTAATAGAACAAAACCAACCTTCCGGTCAACATCCCAACTACAATTGGTCCACTCATGCCATCACAGCCACAACAGAGAGCGCCCATCGACAAATCACGGAACTGCCTGACTGACTGAGGTGATTCATGACCCCCACTCTCCACAAAAACCTGGAAGCGATCAATTTGAATAAAATTAAAACACAGTAACACACAAAAATCCAGGGAATACACAGCAAAGAAATTAAGGAAAGTTCAAAAGAAACATTCATGTCATTAACTAGATGTCCGTTGCGTATCTACAATTGGTCAGTGGTCAAAGTCAAGGCATCGCCATTTTGGACAAAAGAAAGGAGCATCTCGACGACGCGACTAGCTGACGCAAAATGCCACCTGGTGACGCCGCCCACACCCATTGTGTTTGTGACAGCAAGGTGTGTAAACAAGGATCTGCTCTGGCCAATCACTTCAATGTCCCTCCAACTGTACTGAACTCAGACGGGTGTTGGAGAGGACTGGGGACAGGAAAGCAGGGGGGGGGGGGGAATCTAAGAAAGGGGGATTACACTATTTTCAGCGATATGGAGAGAAGCGTAAGCATTATTTACACTAATGCTGGACATTAAGAGAAGTTTTGTTTTCTGTTTATGGGTATAAGTGACGTCATGCTGTTCCTGTCATGAAGAATTAAGGCAACGTAGGCATGTGGAACTTTGTGGAGAAGCATAAAGGGGTATAAGGGAGGGGGAATTGGGCACTAATGCTGGTACATGATAGCTACTTACTGGTAGGTTGCTTTACAAGTCACTGGCAGGTTCCCAACCATCACTTGCAGGTGGCATTCTATTGTAAAAATCTCGCTGGCTTCAGGCAATGGAAATAGAGGCTGACATGGATGTGCCAGCCCACACTGGCCAGTGGCCCAGAAAAGGTTTCTTTACCACCCTGTTAATATGCTACGCTTAAGAGATCTGCTCACGATTACTTAGAGATTAATATAAGAGCTATGATAATTTCCTTGATCTCACGGAACGAAACGCTAACTGAATTCTTGCTCCATTCGCTCTCCCATCCTTTCACCTTTTCTCGTAATCTCACATGTGCCGGTCCAGAGTGATGTCTGTTGGCAGTCCACCGCTAACAGCTTGGACATTTATACGCCCCTTTGTAAGTGTTTTATTGTGGCGATTCAGCAGAACTCTGGAGCTGAGAGGAAACGGTGTTCGTCATTGAGACACAGTCTTCCGTCAGTGCAAAGGGAGTGGGGGTGGTTTCCAAAGGAAAGGTCATAGCGTTAGAAACCCAATCTTAGTGGAAAGCTACACATTATATGTCAGAGTTTGACAGATGGGGGGGGGGGGGTTAAGAGATTTTATTAAAGTATGCTGAGCTGCAGTTCCTAGAGTGGACATAAGAGTGCAGTAGAGTTTAAGAGAAGTTTGTGTGTCAGTATTGAGCAGCTGAAAGGAGGGGTTGCTTTGGGATGCTTCCTTTGGTGCTCCCTTTGGCTGTGAAACTCACTCAACCAAGCATCACTCCTCTGCAGTTTGACTGTTAACCCTGTAAAGCATTGTTTGCCAAAAATACCATATTTTCAGTGAGTTATCGTTATACGCCTGGAAAACATTGGTTGCTGGCAAGTCATACGGTCTTGAAACAAAGTGGTGGTGACAGATTGTGCTCGACACGTGTGTGTATAATTGTTGACAGTGGAGAGTACTGTAAGTGATCCTGTAATCACGGCCAAGATCAAGTGACAGTCTGTTGTCCCTCTCTGCACTTAAGGCTTTCAGTATTAGGTGTGTGTGTGTGTGTGTGTGTGTGTGTGTGTGTGTGTGTGTGTGTGTGTGTGTGTGTGTGTGTGTGTGTGTGTGTGATTGTGTTAATAACTTTAATACTTTATAGCAGGGTCAGGGTTGTGATTATGTTATTTTTCATTTATTGTGTGCAATAGATTTCTCCATCAGATTTTTAGGTTTTGTTTTATTTTCAATCATGTTTTTATTTTCAATTTTAGTATTTCGTTTGACGCTTACAGGTTTGTTGTTGGTTGTACAGTTTTCTGTAGACCTACTTTTGGATAGACATGTCTTTAGGTAGAAATTAGTGGATGTAAATGTAATGGGCTAGGTTTAATTGATTCAAATCTTATTTAGTAGAATAATTGTTTACACAAGGCACCATTTAATTAAGATGATCTTGTGTTGAGCTTGCCTTTTAACAGTATGCATAAAAAACTCCAAATCAACCCCTAATCAACAGAGAACTTAGATTAATATTTTATCTATTGGAGCTTGAGCCGAATGCGAACGGAAATAAAAGCCTGGGTACCGAGGCTAGTAGGCCATAGACCCCACCTGGGGTACCGAGGCTAGTAGGCCATAGACCCCACCTGGGGTGCCGAGGCTAGTAGGCCATAGACCCCACCACCTGGGGTACCGAGGCTAGTAGGCCATAGTGGTGCAACTCCTGTAAGGGTTGTGGCCTGATGGGCTGTCAACACAGCAAAGCTTTAGCTAAGCAAAGCGTTTGATGTCCTTGTCTCTCACATCCCACAGATTTTCCTAAACTAATGGGCTGCAAGGGAAAATGATACGATAATCTTGAATCAAATTAGCGAAGGAGAATATTTTCTTTGTACCATGAAGACTACTGCTTCATCATGTAACCATAGTGAGCAGTCATTTAGTGAGGAAACATAACCCTATAGTCTTGGTTGACCAGGGTCCCCCAGGGGTCTATACTAGGGTACCAGGGTCCCCCAGGGGTCTATACTAGGGTACCAGGGTCCCCCAGGGGTCTATACTTGTGAGTTGGTTGACTTTTTAATACACATGGACATGTTACTGTGGTATTTGTGGTCTACAGGCTGGAAGATGCGTTTGCTAACCTTGCAGACATGAATACCACAGCAGTTGTTTTTTTTTTAGATGCAATTGTGAACAATAGCCAAGTAATACATAGTAAGATACATATCCATTGGCCAATCAAATGGTTCAGTTATAGGAAGGCTTGCCATCAGACGATGTTTCCCTCTTTGGGGGTAGAACCTGCTTGGCTGAAAAGGGCTGTATAACTCATGGATCACTTGTGTACAACCGGTCTTGCCTTTAGAGCAAGGAAGCTGCAGTTCTACACTAGGGTGGCACTGTTGTTATTCCCTGCCAGGTAACCAGAGAATCTGTGTAATCTAATTACAATAACATGAGTTCTGCTATGTACAATATACTGTATAGGCTTAATTGTGGGAACAAGTTGACAACACCATCACTTAGAAGAGACTTGTATTTCCTCATACATATGGAATGGACATGTGTCATGGACAATTCCATCTCCAGGCCAGGGGCATGCAGGATATGCAAATCACTACTTAGCATTTATTCTGAAAGTGATTGAAATCAGTCCTGACTCCTAACCTTAAAGACAAACTGACAACTCAGTGATTGAAAACAGTCCTTACCTTAAAGACAAACTGACAACTCTTTTACCGGTTTTACTTATTTATTTACTTGGCATTTGAGTTAATGAGTAAATCGTGCCTAAGTTTAGTTTCTGTTTATATATAATATAAACCTACCAGCTAGGTTCTAACTTTGAACAACCTTGCTCTGTCTTGGCTAGTATGTATGCGTGTTTAATTATGTATGTGTGTTAGTGTGGCTTGTGCGGTATTGGAGCTGAATTGGACATGTCTGATAAGCTGTCATTGTGAGGGCCAGGAGCTGAAGAGATGTGGCTGTGTGTGTGACAGCAGAGACGGGGACAGATACTTTTCAAGTTGGGAACACCGCTGTATGTCGTTAGCAACATAAATCTTTTGAATAACAATTCAGTCAGGATTTAGAAGGCATGTTTAGAATCGGCCTCAGGTCTAAATGGGTTAATGGCAGACATTCACTTTTAACTCGCATTGCTCTCCTTCAGCTCTGTCAGCATGACACACACACACCTTCATCCAGTGTTTCTACACCTACAGTACATAGGCCTGGGAAGTAGGAAGCCGTATTTGGACCTTTCTGAGCCTATAAAACTATGGCTGAAACACCAAAGAACAGAAGTGCATAGATATACCACCACAATTCACTCTTTCTGCCCAGTCAAATGTATTCCATGAGTAAGTCAAAACTATTTACAACTCTAAAACAAATAAGCACAAACGATTACCAAAAGAAATGATGTCATGTTACAAGAACACTCCTAGCTCCAGCCTCCAATAATATTTTCTTTCTTTAGTTTGTTCTGTTTGTTGCTCGACTTGCTCTCCTGCTATCTTACCATGTAAGGCTAAGTCTAAAAACCATGGACTGGAAAAGTAAAGAATGTTTCAAATGGGGAATGTATATAGGCTCCCTAATTTTCCATGTTCCCTCCATACTTTCCTAAGCGGATTTGTCTCTACCAATGTATAACAGACCACAATATTTTGCTATTTCTTGCATGGCCGTGCAATGATTGTCTCCCCCAAGGAGAGGCCTCAGGCAGACGACATTGAGGCACAGAACTACAGTGTAGTAGCAAATTGCCCGTTCTCTGACACCAACAAAACGTCTGCATCAAGATAGAAGTGCTGTGTTGACATGCAGGGGGAGAGCGCCCTGCAGATTCTGACAAGCAAAGTAATAGCCAATTTAGAGATAGGTGACAAGATAAGAATGGGAGGTGTTCGACCATTAAGTGTTTTTTTGTCAGTCATAAAAGGAGAGGTGGTGGCAGAGATGGCGTATGTATGTACATTCGTATGTGTTGGCATGGCAATGTGCTCCTCTCCAGGTTGGTCTCCCATTATGGGGGGGGGTTGCCGTGGCAGCAGCACAACATCAGCTGAGCATGCTCAACCTGGTCTCTGTTCCCAACGCATCGTCAGACTGACGACTGACTCACTCCCTTCCTATAATGTATTCAGAGCGAGTGCTCCCTTCATATACTTGATGTCTGTTTCTGTCCCCGTGGCTCTGCATCTCTGTGAATAAGCATCATACAGTTTGTCTTCATGCATCCCCTGACTGCCGCAGGTGCCGACTCGCAAGCTGGCTTTCATTCATTTGAAAACGCTCCACGCTCGCAGGTGGGTATCCTGCGGCAGGTGCAGTTATTTTTACTGTCAGCGGTGGACTGTTGCAGCTATTGCTGAGGTCATTGTCATAGTAACTGGTGCCGGAGCAGACCCTGAGAGGACTAGGGTTCAAAACAAAAAAGGAAAAAGAACGCTGTTGTATGGCAGCCCCCCTACCCCATTTTGTTCAATGTGCTACGCCGCTGCCCACCTGCGCTGAACATTGAAATGTCCTTATTGTCAACTAAGATCATAAACGAATTATGTTGTTTTCCGAACAAGAATGTACTTTAAACCCCACCACCCACCAGCGTGTCAAGTGACATTTACAAGACCACTCAGCCAGTCTTGTTTTCTTATGAGTGCAGCTTGACACTGTTCCTTGGGTCAGCCACCACATTACTCTTGGAAACAATGCTTTTGTGTAGGTTTATATGTTCGTCACCCTCTTGAACCCAGATTCAAGGGCATTCGCTGTAGGCTTTCCCGTTGGAGCTGAGGCGCAATACACGACTAACATGGAGGATGGATGTAAGTGCTGTTTTATAAGTGTTAGCCTTTGTGTAGATATGAATTAATTTCTGTATGTTACGTTTCAGACCAGCAGGGCTTTTTCACCGCAAGTAGGCAGTGGCATTATATATATATATATATATATATATATATATATATATATATATATTTAAAAAAATGACTTAAGCCTTGTTTGTCTTTGTCTTCAGCATAACTTGTAAATTATTGTTTCAAAATGAATATATGCTTTGGATAAAATGCACTCTTTGTTTCTCTCTCTGACTGACTTTAACTTAATTTATTTGAGCAGAAATGATTTTAAAAATAAAATAGGGGGAAATCTTATTGTAGTGTCCTAGGGTCACTGTCTATCATTAAGTTTGTGTCTGAGTAAAACGGTTCTACAGGGGAGGAAGAGCTACTGTAACTACACATCTACAAGTCAAGCTTTGTAAAGAAAAACTAAAAAGAGAAGCAGTGTTGCATTTACTCATCAGTCTCAAGACATGAATTAACACCTGATACTGAACTGCAAAATGGAGAGTTTTATATCTAAAAGAATAAATGAAGGTTTACTAACCAATGTAAGAAAAAAATATATATAAAAATACAACCCAAAAAAAGTTTGAAAATGTCATGTAGAGTAATAAATTGTAACATTATTTTAAATAAAGTTATATATTGAAGAACAAAATGTTTGCTGTCATGTCATATACTGTACATCTATAAAAGCTGATCTGTGAATTAGTTCTGTTGTATTGTAATTTCCACGTGGCTAATTACACCAGTTGGTTTTGAACAAAGGCTTGTTAGGGGTTGTCATATTGATAAAGTACTCAGGTGGTGCTCATCAATGTTATGGATCTGTCCGTTCCACAGAGACAACACAGGACTAGATCTCTTCAAAGACTGGCAGTGATGATGAATGCTGTAGATGGATACAAGCAACAGTATTGGGTGTTTCACAAAGAAAAAGGTAAAACTAATGGGATTGTACAGCCTAAAATTGTAGGTTATTGTAGAAAATTTGAACACTCAATATCAAAGTCTTCACTGTCAGTTATAGTGAGAGTGAGACTGTGTATACTATGTGAAATAATTTGTAATTCTGTTGCTGTCAAATCATTGTGTAAGATGGTTTTATTGGCAAAGAGGGGCAGATCTATATTTTATGCATGGGACATTCAAGCAAATGAGATTCATGGTGTCTAGTGATAAAATGGACCGTTGAATGCAAAATACTAGAGTGTGGACTGGAATAACGAGGTCATGGTGGCATTTATTCTTGATTATATATAATTTGAGACATTGTAAGGCATTTTTCTGAGACAGGACGTGGGTCACTAAGGCTTTGTGCATGACACAGAACAAGCCACACTCAAAAGCCCATGCATTATGCTTTCACCCCAGCCCACTGAACCATCGCAATACTTTATTCACAACATTTGATTAGCTAATGACATAATGAAAACACACTTGGGAACATAATTTATATACCGGTATTAAAACGGTGCCAGTCTATATGCAATGGAAATTGCTCAAAGTAAAGTGGGGTATTGATAAAAGCTACCTGCCAAATGCTGGAATTCTGTCTACTTAACAATGGTCCTGGACACTGAGATAACTGCTGGTTTTCATTCAAGCTAGCTATATTTTCCTACTACTACATACTAGTTTCCTTTCCTGCACAATGCATGACAATCACTGTATTGTGATCTTATTTTCTTTCTTTGTTCATTTGTTAGCATGGTAACGGTAACATTTTCATTAAACTTGGAGGGAATGATCAGTAGACTGCCCTGAAGACATCATTATGTTTTGGCGCTGAAAAGGGCCAAGGTCAGTGGTCCCCACAGGACCAGAAAAACCCCATTATTCCAGTTCCCCAGGACCCAAGTTGAGAAACACTTCGCCACTTTGAGCCTTAACCAAACTTAATTTGGCCTACTTTCTCTGTCTGTTTCAAAGATAACCAAACTTGTCTTGGGGGAGTTATGTTTCAGTCTAAAACATTGACATATTTCTCTGCATATTGAAAGCTACTGGAGAATTCTGAAATCTAACATCCATTTGTGGCTGAAGACAAAACTACTGCATTTCTAATTAACACAATTAACAATGAGCTGATTGATGACGGGTGTGACATAAGTACTATAGTCCCGTCCAAAGGCTATTCACAAAAAAGTATCCTATGGCTGTTCATTACAATCAAGTGGGACATGGGAGTCTCAATTCATTCAAAGCTGTTGCCCTTGAAGTCATACCTGAGAGGTTACTATAGAGACTAAGAAAACTCCCAACGAGAAACATTTTGGCTTATCGCACTGAAGTGACTTTGGTCAATCCATATCTTACTGTCACTCACTTGAGGAAAATGTAATGTACTTCGAGCTGGCAAATTTGGATGTGCTTATTGCGAATGCAGTGATTGCGAATGCTGTGAGCACTTACTATGAGACCTAGCAGATCATGTCTGTCTGTGTGTGTGTGTGTGTGTGTGTGTGTGTGTGTGTGTGTGTGTGTGTGTGTGTGTGTGTGTCTGTCTGTCCTGCTTTTGTGCCCATATATGGAGCTGAGTGATTACGTCACCATGACTCAGCCATAACCATATAAGGAGTCCCCAAAGCAGCTATACGTCCAAAACCCAAATATGTACGAGCTGCGTTCGCTTCCCGCGTTTGCGCGTC
Organism: Protomyctophum bolini; assembly: GCF_963924005.1. Lineage (NCBI taxonomy): Eukaryota > Metazoa > Chordata > Actinopteri > Myctophiformes > Myctophidae > Protomyctophum > Protomyctophum bolini. Next base: position 19,041,742 of record NC_137878.1, read on the forward strand.
TTACTGTTTTATTCCTTATACTTGCCAACCCACATTTGTAATAGACTTACACTTGCTTTAATTATCTGGTCAATCTGCAGTGGACTGTCAACGTTTGAGAGTGTTAACAAAGTGAAACCAATAGTTTGACAGTCAAACTATTTGTTTGTCTTCACTTGAGACCCTCATGAAATCCGTTGGTCCATCCATCCATCCATCCATCTTCAGCCGCTTATCCGGCCTTCCCTGAGGTCTCCTCCCAGTGGGGCGTAGCCTGGGTAAACCCACTCCCCCTGCTGGACAACATTTCATTCAAATCTGGCGAGGGGGGAGGGGTTTACCCAGGCTAAGTGGGACGTGCATCGAGGACCTCCCTAGGGAGACGCTCGAGAGGCATCCTAACCAGATGCCTTCCCAGGCGAAGAAGCAGAGTCTCCCTCACGTGACTGAACTTCTCACCCTATCTCTAAGGGAGATGCCAGCCACCTTTGCCAACACATTTCGGCCGCGTGTATTCGTGACCTTATTCTTTAATTCTTCAAATGAGCGCATAACGTACTAATAACAGATTTTTCTATAATGTAATACTAATAATGTAATAATGTGTTACATTATGAACGAACACATAGCAGCTCATAATGTAATAAAAGTTCATAATGTAATAATGGCTCAATAATGTCTTACACTGACATATATATTACCTCTGTTGAAAAATATAGACTTTCTTATGGCCCATATTATTGAGAAAAGTCTTACACTATCATATTTTATTTATTACCGCTGTTGACAAATGTATACTTTAATTTCAAAACTTGCTATTTATTCCATGTATGTCTCTGTCTGTCTGTAATGCTAATTTACTGAAGACATATATGGAGATCTAGGGTTTCCGAATTACGTGGATTACAGACATAAAGAGACTTGGTGCATTTATAGATAGATACTAGAGTGGCCTACTTGGAACGATGCAAGTTGGAAATGAATGCCCCACCCAGCTATTACTTGCGCGAGCATAGCGTGCGCAAGTAATAGCGGCTGCGTATGTTGCTGACACCCTCGGCCAATCAGGGCACTGCGTGCGTACGTCGGTGCGTTGCATGGCCAATCAAAGCGCGAGTTGGCAGCTTGCTGCGTATGTCGTGGTCCCTTTGGATCGCCTCCTTGTGTTGATGGTGTTGCTCGGCCAATCAGTGATGAAGTAACTGTGTTTATTTAAAAACATGTTTAAGTTGACAAGAGTCAGAGATAAGTTGCGCGCTCTGCTTGCGCACAAGTAGGCCATTCATGGCCAACTTGCGCAACTTGGCAGCTCGACAAAGTGCATTTCTAGTTATGTGTCCTGTGCCCATATATAGAGTTTATGTAACGATGGAAGTTGGAGATCCATGCAATATCTATTGAATAGTATATATTGTACCCGTGTCAATATATGGAGATTTCTGTATCTGTCTCTCTGTGTCTCTTTATTCCTATATATGGAGTTCTGTGTCCCGTTGTACCTGTTCCACCCATCTGTCTGTGTCCCTTTTATGCCCATATATGGAGAAATCTCATGTTGCGTTTATAGACTGTTGTGTCCCCCTCTCAAACGAGCACTTGTCCAGTCGGGCAAACTGAAAGCGAACTCCATCTGACTGAAAGTTTTATTTACCTGCCAGGGGCAGGTGGGCAACCCTTAGTGTCAATGCCTGGATACATGTTGCTATACATGCGCAGCTGCAGTGCACCTGTTGTCCTATTTCACACAACTAGTATTACTATAAATGATGTCGGCTAGATGCAGTGAAGATACTGTGGCTTATAACTATTTAATCACATTGCATCACATTGTCTTAAACAATTTCCGCCGCCATTAATTAATAGCGTATTGCCAAGGTTTTATCGCGCGCAACATTTACTTTGAAGAGCCAAATATCTGTAATCGCATGTTACAATGACAAAATGCTGTGTGTGGTGTATTGACCGGTATTGACCGGTTGATCGGTCGGTGGTGGAAAAACCTGACCACGAGTATCACAGCGCCTGCTACAGACCGTTGAAAACATGTCTTCCCCAGAAACGGCCCCTCAATGTCGTTTCTGAGATACAGGGCTTTGAATCCAGGGATTGCAATGGAAGTGGATGCGCGCATCTTCAAAATGGCCGCGGCCACTGTCCCACTTGGTCTGTTGTGCTAACGAACGGTAGCTAATGATTTGATCGGATAAAAACATGGATTGAATAATATAAACCCTGGAAAACGGAGATTCCGGGTTTGGCAGGCTAGGGTACTAACCCTCTGTACTCCGTGTTAAATGTGTGAAGAGTCATTGACAGCTTCAATAATTTTGTGTATGATAATGTACTAACAACTAACCATACTACACAACAAAACCCAGAATGTTTAAATTGACACTCAGGACTTTGCAGTGTATGACGAGTTGGCGACCACAGGATTCCACGTACTACACAACATCCGGGATTAGCAGAGTTTGGCACAGATCGAGTCCGACACTGCCATGTTAGAGATTGATTTACCATTTGCCTCACAATCCTTTGGATGGCTTGATAGTTATCCATGTGAAATATTATACTATTATTGTTTATCATTATTTTGTGTGGGAGGTTCCTTTTCGGTTCCCGGGAGGGTTGTATTCGGTGCTCTCTAAAATCTTCCAGTGACCAAAAACTACTTTCTCTCCTCCATGTGCAGGGAATAAAGAAAACTGCAAATAGAAAATCATAACCTCTAAGAAAAGATGAATTACTGCACACAATAGTCAACACTGAAATTGATTAAAACACATTTCATTTTGTTGGCAAGGAAAGATCTTCCTCAACATTGCGAAATTTCATTGCAGAGGTAATTTAGGTAAACAATGTGTGCATGCAGGAATTCCATTTTTCAGTATACAATGGGGTGCCACTCTGCAGACCAAAGCAATAAAGCGTGTCTTGCAGAATCCCATTGTGCATGCTTCCACAATGACACTCTGTTCCAGATCAATAACTGTCCAGACTCACAGCTAACCTTTTCAAAAATTCAGAAAGTCTGCTTCACAATCTCCCCATGTCTGTAGGAAACACAACATGTTTAGGGGCAAGGAGCATTAGCACATTATACATACGGTTAAATGACGTATAGCGGCTATACCTACAGTATATACATACACTATAGCCTATTCCCCACCACAAAATAATTACCATAATGACACTTTGATGATTACATGATGATGGAGATGTTTATGTTGCAGCACGCAAATTTGTGCTCACACTGCCCTTTAAATACTATGACAACACACCTTTGTCGCAGAACAAAATCACTAAAGGGGCTTTGGGGTTAGACAGTAGGTACTTTGAGGACACTGACACTGTTGCCCACTTTATTTCGCTTTAGTTGATACAGTGGAGAAAGAAAAAAAGGCATGCAACATTGCAACTATAGAGTACCTAAGTCCTGATGTTACTCCCGCTACCCCTGGGTCATGGAAGTCTTTTTTCTATAGAAATTCTCCAAACTTCAGTTCTCAATAAGGGTCATAATTTGCCGTTGTAGTCAACATATTGCAAATATACTGTATCAACGCTGAGGCACTATTGCTGTGGTTCACAGTCCACAGTGGTGTGCTGTGAGACATGTCCAGTTGTGTCTTGGTATTTTGTGACGACCGTTGACCACACATTATTATTGCAATTTATTATACAACTAGACAAAATAATATTAATTCGTATTTTATTGAATATATTAGTACTTTGTTTGCACAATTATTTTTAACCACTTTCAATCTGGTATTTCTATTTTGTAGAAAATGGTACTTCTACAAGGTCACAACGTGTCACATCGTGCCATGTGAGATTGTACTGTAGCTATGAGTACACCTACAGTATGAATACAGGTGTGCCTTCACTGCATTGAGATTTTGAGTTGCCCCTTGGTGTGAGTTTACCACTGCAAATTCTGCAATAGTGCACTACACCCAATCAGAAAAAAACACCAATTGTGAGCTTGTAGATCGACAATTTTTGGCATGCGAAACCGCTGTACGACTAAGTATGAATTTGGCATGACTAAGTATGAATTTGGCTTACCGTTATGCATGTGAGTGTGCATGCGTGGGTGGGTTCATTGAGAGAGCAAGGGCAATTGCTTTAAAAGACAGCTCACAGATATAGATACAATAAAAATGGCCCACAAAGGCTGCGCGATAATCAAACTAGCAGCTCTGCAGAGCCGAACAAATAGAATGCTGTCTGCATCGCTGCTGCTGAGGTCATAATGCTCATCTCGTTAGAGCTGTCCCATGGTACCGTTTTCTGCTGACTGCAGGTCGGCATACACACCAGCTCGGCACGTTCTGCGTTTATCTCTGTGCAATTCATCAGCCAAATGCATTCAGATGAAATGTTTTCATTCCCAAATGTGACATAAATAGCTGAATAAATTAAGGGAAATAATTATAATATGTACTGTATATCAATAATAATACAAAATATTATTATTAATAATAAAAATAATAAATCATACGTGAAATTGTGTGATGTCCACAATTTTGTCAGTTACCGTGAATAGATATTTTTAATTTGGATGACAATGGTAATTGTCAATAGAATTTCCTATGAGCTGGTTCATGTTTCTACTTGCACAGGTTGGCTGCTATCACATTTAATTAGAATGGAGAACCTTTATTCTGGGCAAAGAGGCACAAGGGAGGCAAGTAAAGCTGCTAATAATGTTCCACTGGGATGGTCCACCTCTGGCAAGCTGACCTACTTCTGCCATCAAGGTCGGAATTACTGTAAAGCCCATGGCCGCAGAGAGCAGTTACTTAACGGCTATAGCAGAGGAGAAACTTAACTAAGTCAACAGAAACTAGGTCACAGTTGGTAGATTCATTGAAGTCTCCAATCCATAATTATTGCTTTTCCATCCAGGTAGCATTACACTTTCTGTTGCTGCGTGCGAGGTTGATTTCCGATGGGTGGCACCCTGGGCTGTGTAGGTCCTTTATGTCAGGGGTCAACGTTTTTGACTGGGATCCCTGGAAATGCTTTGGCCGTGTCTCGCCAGCATCAAATGTCTTTCTGCCAGCAGGCCAAGGAACACAATCCCAGAAATATCTGTAAACAAATGACATGACAATGAATTTATCATGTCAGCCGTAAGGAAATCCATATTTGGGCAAGACTGACATCAACAATATTCTGTCAGAGACTCACAGGGTCGCCACAGACATGCTGTTATTTTTCATAGCACCATGACTTTCAGTCCGGTTATACTTCACAAATTCTACTTGGCCAGTAATATTGGCCTAGTAAGTTAGTAACCAATCAGTCCTAGCTTAATATGAAAGATACAGGGTGTAAATGTCAATTGACCAACAGAAATACAGCCAGGCAAACGTTGACATATTGTGGGTTGAGAGTCTGCTGCGGACAAACGCCTGGTGTCCACTTAACCTTTTGACCGAGGCAGTCCGTGCTGGCTAAATGGTGGTTGCTACCCTGAATGAATGTGGCTTGGCAGACTTAATCAGACTTAACGACGCTTCCCCAGGTAGGCCTGGCTGAAGAAGAGAGAATCAATCATTGTCTGGAGAATCCCATCTCTCTCGCTCTCTCTCTCTCTCTCTCTCTCTCTCTCTCTCTCTCTTCTCCCGCACACATCATTCCTATGTTCTCTCTGTTTTCTATTCTTCAAATCTGTTTCATTTTAAATTCCTCATCCTCTCTCTCCCTGTCTCTCTCTGTCTCTCTCTCTCTCTCTCCCTCTCTCTCTCTCTCTCTCTCTCTCCCCCTCCCTCTCTCTCTCTCTCTCTCTCTCTCTCTCTCTCTTTACATCAGCTGTATCGACCATTGCTTCGGCCCCTGGTAATTAAAAGGCATCGATCTGATCCAGCAGTAGAACATCAGGGATATGGCCTTACAGTAGAGCAATGAGATGCTTTAGGAGGAGGCTGGGCTTTTGTGTGTGTGCGAGCATTTGTGCATGCCTGCTTTAACATGCATTTGTACACGCCTGCTTTAACGTGCATTTGTGCATGTTTGAAGGATGTGTTCAGGCTGGATCTCATTTCACTGTAACACAAGCATGCATTTTGCATGCATGAACTTGTTGTTTGAGATGGATCTTTATGTGTCCTTTAAATGTAATGTGTCCACCAGTATTCATTTTATTGTTTGTACAGATAATCCGTGTGGGCGTGACGGGATTGCAAACGAGTAATGAAAAAAGCAGGCACACAACTTATATAGCCACGATGCAATGCAGGTTTAATTAAACAAACACCCAAGTTTCGACCAAACAGTCAACTGCAGTGTACAACGTATAATGGGATATATAATGTCATTTCACTAGATTTATACAGGGGATGGAACACATGGGGCTACATTTTCGTTCGATCTTTCTAAATACACTGTTTGGGGATTTAAAAGTGGTGTTCCCCCACTAAAGTTGGTATTTTGGTTACCTGTCTAAATCCCTAAAACACCTCCGTTACCCTTTATATTATGCATAGGTGTGGTTTGGGCGTTAGAATAATTAAACCAATCACCGGTCCACGGTCCACTGCCTTTAAGAGATCCCATATCCGTTGCCCGTTATGCCCAGTTCTATAGTCTTCATAGCCTTACGGTCTATAGCCCATGGAAGAGTGATGTGATGCTGCCTTGACTTGTGATGCACCCTGCTCCCCTCCCCCCGGGCCCAACCCCGCACAGAGCCAAGAACACACCTCCTTTCATTGAGTCACAACTCGCTCAAATCTCGCCCATTTAAAAAAATTGGGGTGATGGGGTGATGAACTAAACGAACAAATGGAATTGCACACGTCACACAATGCCTGGCACAAATAACTACTTTGACTACACAATTATATAAACACAATGGACACAAGGAAGTGGCAGGCACTCACTTCTGCTGATTATAGGAAAATTACAAAGAGATGCAATAGGAGAATAAGGAGAGATGAGGCAGCCTGACTCTGTGCCTGGACATCTCCATTGAGGCGCGCCGCTCTACCAAACTAATTTGGCACGGTTTACGGGTGCTTCTAAACTCCACTATCGCCTTCCCAAATGTATGTGACCAAAATAGCAATTTAGGGGAAAGTGTGCCAACACGCCCATGACCACACCTCTAGGCGCAAATACTGGTGTCTGCAAAAAAGCGAGAAAAATGGAGCCCATGGTGTATTGTGTGTTACGAGAGATATACGGTATAAAGAAAAAAACAAAAACATTGGGAATATTTATCAACACATCATCTTATTATAAAATAGTTGAAATAAAGAGAATAATGTCTTTAATTCATCACGAAAAACACCTAATATAATTTTAGGCAGGCAAAGTCAGTTTACAAAGCCAGAAACCAAAAGATTCCTAGCTGCATATGAGAGAGAATGCTATAGGAAGTAGAGGTGGAATCTCAAAGGTAGATTAATGTATACGTTTATGATGTGCACATCACAAATAAGTCCAAAAATATTTGATAAAAAATTATATAGAAAAATAAGTGATAGAAAAACAATCTAATTTATATAACGCAAAAATATATTAAATAAAGCAGTTAGGAAACAGAGAGAGGGAAGATGTGTAGGCTAAATTGTGCTAGATCATAATACACTTTCAAAAGTTAACATTAAGGCCATTGCTGGCAAGGAAATGCTTCTCTTGTCAAAAGCATACTGTCAAAATCACCTCTTCTAGGCACATGTATAGGTAGGTCTACTTTCTCTATACAGTATGTAATGGACAGTGATGAAATGCGCTGCATTAGGATAACGGGTGTTTTTAATAACACTGAGTGACTCCTCAAAAAGTATTCTCACCAAGCAGAAAATTGAGAGATGCATTAGTCCACTCTGACCTTCCTCTTTCAGTTATCACACCACAACGTGCACTTAATGCAACAGCAGATGAACATGTACTGTCTTCAGTTCAAACACCCCTATTCAGGCCCTCCCAAAAGAAAACACCTTAAATATAAAAAATTGCTATGGACTGCATGTGCAAATAAAAAACACCGTAACACTTCCTAAGGTTAATAATCAATATTTTAAATGTTTTATTTGCAAATGGATTTATTTGCACGTACTGTATATTCCATAGGGCTGGACCACACATGGGCAAATGACATCATCGAGTTGGGATAGGCATTGTCTCGCTTGAGTACGAGATGAACGTTTTCTAAAATAAATACAATATTTAAGGTGTTTTTTATTTATTTATTTTAGTTAAAGAGGGCAATTATAATGTATTAAAGCATATAAGGCTTATTAGCCAGGGATCCTTCGCACTTAGCAGAATATTGCTCTAAGTCTAAGAGATATAAAAATCCTTATGTTGCAGCACATTTCACTGATGCTGGTCACTCAATTTCTGCCCTTTACACACTGTAGGAATAGAGAAAGTACCTGTCACTAGAAGAGGAAGCGACTTCGACACTATAATGCTTTTCTAAACAGAAGCTCATTCGATTTGTTTTTCTTTAAATACCCTTGCACCCAATGGCCTTTTAATGTTGTTGACTTTGATTTAACTTCCTCTAACAGTGTATAGAGATTATGCCTAGCCAAGCACAATTATTCACACATACCCCACTGTATCTGGAGTATATGGAAATAGCTGATATACAGTACAAGCTTACAATGAGTCCAATGCTCGCATCGCGACACGTTGCAACCACCACCCCTCATAGGGCAGAAGTTAAAGTTACTCAGATATTAAAATAACATGATACATGATACAACCAGCATTGAATTATATGAACCAGCATTGAATGACATGCTGACATAGTGAAGACCTACTGTAAACGTTGCTACAGGTGAAATGTGCCGGATTAAAGACAAAACAGAACAGAACATTGTGGCACAAAGGATTGACCAAGTCGCCTCTGTCTTGTGCTAGGGTATGATGAATCTGTAACTCCATACTAGCTTATCATATGGCTTGTCATCCTCCTGCTGTTTCCTCCTCAACCTCCCGTTCACAACCACCTCCAGATTGTTGTGTTCAGCTCCTCACCAGCTTGGTCAGTCCCTTGTGTTGATGTTACTCCCTGAACTGACCATGGCAAAATAGGAGGACAATGACTACTACTACAGACTGGTAGATCATTTGTTGCAGCCTGTTGCACACATTGAAGGCCCTGAGGAACAGCTTGAGTTGTCGGTGCAGTCCAGTTTATTGTTCATGTGTACTCACGTCACAGCAACTCATCCCCACAGATGGTGATGTGCTACTTAGCTTGGTCCTTCCAATGTTGAGCTGGAGGTGATTGTTGTCACACTTCCCTACAAAGATCATCACCAGGGCTCTGTACTCGTCATCATCCGTGATGGAGTTGATAATGGAGGAGTCATAAGAGAACACTGGTGTTGGCTCACCGGCACATATGACAGACTGCACTGCAGGCTGCCGGAGAGGTACCTCATAATCCAAGGCCACCTCTGTTAACTCCTGAGCTGGCCAGCATGGATGGATCGGTGTTAAAGGTGCTGAAGAAGTCAAAGAACATGACTCACACACAGTGCTGCACGGCCTCTCCAGGTTGTGTGTAAGCTCTGTGGAGCAGATAGATGATAGCATCATCCACACCAATTTTGCAAGACAACTGCAGGGGGTCACTCACCAGGGGCTTCAGATACTGCAGTGCAGGACCAGTCACTCATAGAGCTTTGTGACTTCATGTAGTCATTGAGAGCATGCATGCAGCATCCTCTCCTGGACACTAGTTGGAGCACCTTCAGCCTCAGCAAGTGGTTGAAGATGTGGTGGAATGCTGCTGCCAACTGCTCTGCGCTGTATTAAAGCGGGTTTGTTATTGACTCTGGTCCTAGCTTCGATGTCCAAATAGAGAAAACAGTGCAAGCAAGCAAACTGTGACCAAAGTGACATTTGCATTTCAATCTACGGGAAAGACAGCAGAAAGTTGTGAGGATAAACAAGAGCAGCTCTTCATCAGGTATAATGTGTGAGAATGTCCATGCAGTATGTGATCAGCAATAACAGTCATAACAGTCAGTCTAGTTTAGTAGTACAGAGAGGGATGCTATTGTAGGGTTGCAGTGCATAAAAGATAAAACCCTCATTACAAAGGCCAATGCATAAGTACGTTATGGTCAAGTGTAGACAAGTGGGCAAATGTGTGGCTTTCACCAAAAGATCGGTTCAGTGGTTCAGTGGCTATGCTATGCAGTGGGGGAGGCATTTACCTGGCATGGTATGGGTCCACTTGTCTCTTGTCGCAGCCACAAGATCTCAACCCAATTGAACACCTACGTATGGGAGATTCTGGACCGAAGTGTTATACAGCGCTTTCCACCACATAGTCAAAATGCCACATGACGGAATATGTTGTGTTAGAATGGTTCCATCCCTCCAGTTCCAGGGACAGGCGCATTGAAGCTGTTCTGGCGGCTTGTTGTGAGTGACCTTACTATAGACATTTAGTCGTTTTCCTTCTATGTGTCACCCGTCTGTGTATGCCTGTATTTATTTCACCGTATGCACAACTGCACATTGTGGTGTCCAGTGCACAGCTTGGCATTTCTGTGAGCTTGCCCTTTGTGTACTGCATATAACTTATCTATCTGAGACGGCAGTTCTCTAAATATTACATTTACCGTATACTGTATGTTTTGCAGTGTTGCCATCTCTAACTGAGACCTTGCTATTCCCATTCACACACACACTCAGTTAGCATGAGGCGTAATAATGCGCTGCCAGTCGAGTCTAGTTAAACCTCCCATCTGGTGAAATATCTGAAGCCGACCCGAGTGTATTACCTCCCAGCTCGCTTATTAGGCGAGTAAGGGAAAAACAAACAACGGATTGATTCTGTGCAAGTGTGCATACACAAGCCCAATGGCAACCTCCCACCCACCCTCACTCACAGATACACACACACAGGGGATGTTCTCGCAAGCACGCACGCACGGATGTACACACGCACGTACACACACACACACACACACACACACACACACACACACACACACACACACATTTTTACCTCATCTACTCTCTACTTTTATTCCATCTGAGTGAACACAGTAAATCTGAGTGCTCTGTGATTGCTAGCACTGCACATTCCACAACCTCACAAAGAGATGGAGTTAGCCTCTGAGATGGCGTACGCTTTGTCTTAGCTACAGAAGAAATTATAAAAATCTAACCGTAAGAACACAATACAAAAATATAACCATGGCTCTTATAGTAGCCATGGTCTGACACACAGAGAGTGACTTTGTGACACGCACGCACACACACATACACACACACACACACACACACACACACACACACACACACACACACACACACACACACACACACACACACACACACACACACACACACAGAAAGAGTTTATTCACTGAGTCCATGGATTACTGTTGCACGATATACAATAAATTAAAATAGTTGCACGAAGCATCTGTCTCTATATGAGTTCTATTTCTACAGTACATATTTTCCATTGTGACATGATCTAGTGTGGTGGCCTTTCATATGACGCCGTGACTGAGTTATGCTTGTCTGAGCGCCCATCTCCCCGCTCCCGTGCCTCATAAATCCATTGAATTACCCAGCATACCCCTTCTCTCCACCATTAGCCCCCTCACCCCCCACCCCTCTTCCCTTCTTCCTGAACGAGTGATCAATTAAGGTCCTGTCCAACTCACACTGCGCGTCAGCACTTTCTCTCTCCCTCTCCCCCCCCCCCCCCCCCCTCTCTCTCTCCCTCGCTCTCTCTCACACACATTTTTTCTCTTCTTGTTCGGGTGTCAGCCCAAAGAGTGTCATTCAAGAAACATAAGGCGGCACACGAGCAATGGTAGGAAAAAAAGAAGCTCAGAATCCTTTATTTTCAGGATGAGAGATGCTCTTTGTACAGATTTGAGTGTGCGTTATGGGGTTGTGCGACTCCCTACGTGGGATGGGGTTGTGTGTGTGTGTGTGTGTGTGTATGTATGTGTGTGTGTGTGTGTGTGTGTGTGTGTGTGTGTGTGTGTGTGGGGGGGGGGTTACTGTTCCACCTCAGTGGAGCCTTCACAGGCAGGTTAGAGAGAAAAGACACAGAGCATCAGGAGGGGGAGGTAGAGAGGTGATATACAGTATTCCCACAGCACTCCCCAAGTCTCAGTGGGATAAATGGATTGGTAAATACACTGAGCAACGTACCTTGCTATATATATATATAATATATATATATATATATAATTATATATATATATTCCCATACCACAGATGTGAAGACACTTATGATGAATTTCACAGTTAACGGCTCTGACATAGATTTAACAGCATGTCAAACTCATTGGTACAAAGGTAATTTTAGGATTTTGCAGAGTCCTTGTCCTTGTTCTCCTAAACATAACCCGAATCCCCCTCATATCACCCCTACCACAGTGCAGTTATAGAGTCCTTAACATGGAGCTCAGTGATATCACAGAGTCTATTAGGATCTGCCAGATTCTATTAGGCGACCACTCAGTAGGCCATTATTGGTGCGGCCCTCAATTGTAACACAGTTACCAGCCATTACGCTGTTTGATTACAGGTTAATTGCAGTTTCCGCGGCCGAGATAAGCGCCCGCTCGCTCTGGGGCCCGACTTTGAAGGAACCTCCCAGTGTTGGCTGATTGTTACAGATTGACACGACACTCGGAGAGAGATAAGGCTGTGGAACATTGGAGTGGTGCTCTTGGGGCAGGGCGGAGGGACTTCATCTTTTTAAAAGGCTTATTTGCCTTCAGGGTTATCCAAGGCCTTTGCCATTGGCAGCGGTCATTAGGCGGATAAAACAGAATGATACATGAGGTTCCTTTTATGTTTCCCGAAGTCTTCTGTGGCATTGTTTGATCGTTCTCATCCACTTTGAAAATCTGCACGTTTGTACCCACTGAGCAAGCAAGCTTAGTTTTGTAGTTTTGTTTTGCTTTATTCTCTCAACGTCTTCGCAGCTCCATCAAACTCCTTGTTTGTCACGCAGGACAAACTATTTTTCTTTGCACCTGCATTTCTTTGCTTATCTCCATACAATCCCCAATGCCCCCTCCCCGTTTAAATGATAGACTCTTCCCTCAGCCTGTTTTGGGGATGTGCGAGTCAAGGACAGTCACATCGCTGCAGGCAATAAAACAGACTTGTATGTCTGTCTTATTTATCTGCTCTATCTATCTACTTGTCTCTTTCCTCCTCTCTCCCTCTCTTAATATCTCTGTCACTCCAAGGGCTCCAATCCTTATCTGTGAAGGAATTGTACTGAGTTCTTCTCTTCTAATTGCCCCCTCTCGCTCATCTTTGCCTCAGGTCTCTGGGAAAGTTTCTAATTAACCATAATCCATTTCACCTTCTCAAGGAGCTGATAAAGCCTTGCCCCTTCTCCTAACCTCATCAACGTTTCTTCTATCTTGCCTCTTCGTTTACCTTTTTTCTCTTTATCTTTCAATTTACCATAAAGCTGTATGCATGGCAAGAGGGAACCATTTGTATAATAATTTTTTGCCATTCTCTGGTCCCTCACAAACAGATTATCGTGTCTATGCTCCTTGAAAATCGTATTTTCTTGGATGCTGGCCCACTCCATCTCACAGCCTAAACCTAGTTTCACACACCTCTTCAAATCTCCCTCTCTCCCTCCCGCCTTCCCTCCTTCCCCTGTTTTCAAACGTAGTCCTTGGAGACTGCCTCCACAAAGTTGGGCGCGGACATGAGTATAGAGATGGTGCATATGATGTTGAATATACTGAACGCCACCAAACACAAACGATCGATTACAGCAGCCGCAAACTTCCACTGGTCAGCCATGCACTCCGCCTCGTCCTGCTCTCTGAAACGGTCTGCCATGTAGCGCACCTCCTCCAGTATGGCCTGCAGCTGAGGGTCTCCCAGTATGCCGGCCGAGCAGCCGCCTGCCACCCCGGGCCCACCGCCGAAGCCCCCGCCGCTCGACACAGTGCTGCTGGGACAAGGACACCCACCAGGGTCCATGTTAGGGGTGGGGGGTGGCGGGGAGCTGCAGAACTGGCCCGGTAGGTGAGGAGGTGGGCTGGCCGCCACGCGCGGAGGTCCCGTCGAGATGCTGTTCCGGATGTTCTCCTGGAGGAGCGACGGCTCGTCCAGGCTCTGGAAGCCCAGGTAGAGCAGGTTCCCGTTGTTGTTGGTACTGGACTGGGAGTGGAGGTGGGGATGCCCCGAGAGGAGCGGGCCGGTCTGCTGGAACGGAGTCAGGTTCTGGGGGTGCAGCGGGTGAAGAGTGGGGTCCGGCGGGTTGGGGATGCTGCCGCTATGGGAGCCGGATGAGCAGCGCCGCAGGTGGGGGGCACAGGGTGGCCGCTCGGGGTCATCACCCTCCCCCGGACGTTTCATGCGCAGGAACCACGCCACCCACTGCAGCAAAACAAGTTGCACCTGAGAGAGAGAGAGAGAGAGAGTGTGCAGAATATATGGGAAGAGGCAGGGAGGTAGAGAGGATAAGGGTTTTAGAAGGTAAAGGTAGGAAGGGAGGGAATGAGAGCAGGAAAGGAAAAGACCACCCACGTCCATTGAACCTGGCATCACGCCATCGCTACACTTGAGCCTAATAGCCCGCTCCTGTTGATGACTGAGTCTGTGGCTGGTGCTGGTGGTGGACTCATGCTTAGCATAACAGTAATCCTCACCGGGATACACACAATTAATGTGCCTCTAGCAAAGAATACTTAACTGATCTCTGTGCAGTTTACTCTTTCAGTGCAGGAAGGCTACTTGTGCTATAAAGCCTGATTTTAATCCAAATAGTGGTATTAACAGAATTGAGTGGCAGGTTACTGCGGCATGACGGTAATGGGATTATAGCAAGGCTTAAAAGAATCGGGGGCATTTAGTCAGCTAAATATTAGAATATCCTCTGGCAAGGAGCTGGAAATTGCAACGTTGTTCCGCTGTTCTATTTTGTTCTGCTCCGTTTATCCAAAAGTGTTCTGTTCTGCTCTGTTCTGTTGTCATGGCGAGTTCTGTTCTGTCATGTTCTATTCTGTTATGTCCTACTCGACATGTTATTTTCTGTCCAGCTTTCTCTGTACAATTACGGTATTTTCTGTTTTTCTGTTCCATTTTCAACTTATCTTTATATGAATGCTCCTCTACCGAGATTGGTCAAGTCCCCTGAAAGGGCACATTAGCCTCACAGCGACCAGATGGGTGTTTGGCATGTAATGACTAGCTATTGTCCAGATGACTTCTCAATTACCCCCCCCCCCCACCCTCCCCCATGAGTTCATTAGCCAGGTAATAGTCCCTGTTGTTGTTGTTTTTGTCCGGTGTGCAATTATGAACTGTGCTGGTTCAATATCGTCTTCTGGACCCCATCAATTAGCTTTTTAATTGGCCACTGGGTTGTCTAAATAGGGCCATTTATCAACAGAAAGGCCTTGCAGATGTGTCAATCAATACAGCATCTGCTCATATGTTTTCTGAGCAGTCATGAAAGATTTGATAAAACGTTCATATTCAAAATAACTTATATGTACAGTTACAGTATGTCATAATTTAGTTTTATTGTAATGCAATTTGCAAAATTTGTGATAAGCTGCAACCAGTTCTCCGTTTGTGCTTGACTGTCCTTGACTGTCAAGAGTGGCTTACAATAGCTGTGTGGTCGCAGAAAATCAGAAAATGTTGCCTTTTTGCAAGGAAAGGTCTTAACTTAATTTAAAATAATTGGCCACAATGTTTACTCTTATTCCACTTGTTTTAGAACAAAACATGTTGGATGCTCTTTTGAAAAAAAAAAAAATACTATCTGGCATTCAACACTGCTAAATCTGGAGGGTGAAAAGAGTCGAGCCAAATCCACCCACGGATGCAGGCTGCTTTGAAAATATACTCCAGTGAAAGTCAGATGTGCTGTGTTTGATGAAGACACTGAAATATGCAGAGAGAAAAAAGCAGAGGCGGTGATGACTGAGAGACGTAAAGTTACCGAAAATGGCAGAAAGGTAGAATCATGTTACTATGGTGCAATGGAACTGATGGGATAACGCCTAATATTTAATAACTTAAACAGAGTGTGTGTTTAAGCTAATGAGTTTCAGATAGTTGTATTAAATTATTTATGTGGCTGGTACTCCACATGACATCATCTATCATTAAATATATATTACGTTTTTTTGTTCCTAAATGAGGCATCACAAAAACAAAATGCAGCTTTCTCTGACAAAATGATTGATTGTACCAATGTAAAGCAAATTATGTCACATCTTAAAGGGGCGTACCCCAAAGGGAACATTTGATGCTTAATTGACATAAAATGTCACTTTTAATTAATATTTTTTACATTTTACCTAACCCTTACATTGAGGAGATTCGGATGATTGTGCTTTAAAACATGCAAGTAATTGGTTTGTAATGAATGTAGGTAAAGGTAATTACAAATGTAATAACGTATAATGAGCTCCAGCCTTACCCATTTGGGCATGTTTGTTCCGTTGGGGTCATGATGGTGATACTGCAAAACCAGCACTGTAGCAATGACTGACATCCCTACGATGATCATAGTGCTGGCAAAGTACTGGCCTGGGAGACACGTGGAGATGGAGGGAGGGGGGAATAGTGTTAGGCTGCATCATCGGGTACAGTAAGTGCATCATTTAATAAGTAAGAGGCATCTTTAATAACAAGTATAATGCTAAAAGCGCAGTGCTGAGCCACACGACTCTGCGCTTTTGGAGTTTGTAATAGTCAGAATTTGTGTCTTTAGGCACAAAGATGGCATCGCATCTGTCGATGGCTCCAGTTTGCCTGCTAAACCTAATTTGTAGCAGTGAGCCCATGCGATTTATTTACCCAATTAAGTTTAAGGGCAACCAGATGGCCAGAATCACCCAGCCTCAAAAAGCAGTTCATTCTGACACCAAGCAGGAACAATTAGTTCAGGCACATACAGCACATGCATACGATATCCCTGCTGTTGCGTGGATGAACCTTGTATCTCCAAAAAGTGCACTTTTAAGAAAATTACATCATTTTCACATTTAAAATGTAAATACATGGATTTTATTTAGCTGTATGATACATTTTATAGGTTTCTTTTATGGGTTCGATGTAATGAAACTTGCTGATGCCATAAAGGACAATTTGCCAAATTCAGGTCAAACAATGTTAATCACAGAAAGGTTAATCCAGGTTGGGTTTCCTTTGTAATCCTGCAATATACAGTACACTCACACACACACATACGCAAACTCGGGCATGCACACATACCTATAAGAGGGATGGAATCAGAAGTTGCTGGCATAATCTCCGCCACCAGTAACATGAATACAGTAAGAGACAGCAACACTGTGATACCTGGTGAGAGAGGGGGGAGAGAAGGGGTTATTGAGGACATAGGGAAAAGAGGGTAGGACAGAACAGAGAGATGCAGAGTGAAAGATTACAATAAATGAGCCCTCACACTGTAGCCATATTTGGCCAATGTTTTGTTAGGTAATTTATGGCATCCCACACTTGCTTACACCCACGACAGGCTCTGTCGTGGGTGTAAGCAAGGCTCTGGCTCAAGGTTTACGCTCTGTGCACGAAGCACTTTCCCACAAACAACTAAATGTGTTCAGTCAGTGTTTTGACAAATGGTCAAACCAAAGATAGCTGACTTCATATGATTAGATTAGGCTTGATTTATTTGGATGCAAATGAGTATGTGTGACAGACTAATGCTTGCTAAGTAAATTACTTATGGATATACTTTTTACACTACAGTGTCCAAATTGCATCTGTGCATGTACGTAACGTGCACAGACAAATACACCCATGTACTCGCTCTCACACTCCTGCACATGTTGTACAATATAACAATACACAATCTCCATTTATCTCTCTCCTATATACTCACTCACACACTCTAAACCTACATTAGCTCCATCTTCATATGTCTTCTCTTCCATCCATCTCACTTGTGTCACAGACCAAATTTTAAGAGTGCTTTCTTGGCATAACTGGACTCATTCAAAAGCACTCAGTTACAGATCTGTCAAACGTGCAAGCCCACACAGGTCAAGAGATACAATTTATTTCCGATTGGGGTATTTCTTTCAAAATTAATGAGTGCTTCTTTTGGAGGTTTTGGTTTTTGGAGGTTTTGTCTAGAGAAAGTATTTAAATGTAATTGCATACTCCTTTGCTACCAGTGACTGTCCCCAACCACACACCCCATGGACCCTGTAACACCCCATGGACCCTGTAACTCGTCCATCAAGTAGTGACACAGTATATTCCTGGAAGGCAGTACTGTAAGCTCTCTCTCTCTCTCTCTGGCTAATCAATTCCTAGACCTTAATTACATCAATAGGTTAATTGGCCGCGTGTGAGGCTTGGCATTTTTTCCTGTAGCAAAAAAAAGCTGTGTAATGCATCCTGTATTTGGGTTAAAGATATGCTTTGACATCACTGCTGCGCTGGCACGGTTTCATCAAGTATACTCTCCATGCAGCCCTACCTCGACCTCTTTTGGTCATTTTCCTGTGCTTTCACTTAGACCTGAGTCTAATCGTATTTGTAATTAACTCTGAGTGTTTTCAGCCTTGCTTGTGGTGAGGTCCATCCGTCCAACTCTTATACAAAACAAGATATGATTAGATCCCAAATTAAGCTACTGGCTGGGGTGTGGTAGAATTTGCTGTGCACCGTCATGCTTCCAGAAGATGACACCTTAATGGTTTTGGTGACTCCCCCGACCTTTAGTCTAGTACCACAGTTTAGACGTGAAGAGCAGCACAACCTCTCACAATGCGATACATTGTGATCTTGCAGATCTGTCTTTTGTTTATTTTTAACATATATTTGAATATATTTAAACATTTTAACAACATTCATTTATGGGGGTCCCTGGCACGAAATATTGACATGTCCTTGACATGAAAAGGTTTGAGAACCATGGCTCGCTAGAGGGACAATTTACTCTTTGATTGATTGATTGATGATTGATTTTAGATTAGAATGAATAGACCCTATATTTAAGATGTGGATACTTCTATAATACTTGATATCCTCTTGCATGTGATCCTCCAATAAACCTTATTAAAATATATAAAAAAAATCTAAAATAAATCATTCATAAAGAATGCTGGCCTTTTTTTGAAAACGGGGAAAAAACGCTGTAAAATGCACACACAAAAAAACAGCAGTCTGTAAGAACCTTAACCCATGGTTAAAACAAATTGTGTTAGTTCATGCAGGACACAGGAGTCCTATGCCCCAGCTGTAATCAGCTGTCAGTCTGCTGTGCTGACTGAGTACATGTTAATCCGCCACACATTTCTGCACACAGCAAATTCTCAGAATAAGGTGGTCCATTGGAGTATGGCTCCCTCCGCAAAGCTTTGCCACCCCAGCCTCCACCTTTCCAGTTCAGAGTTGCATGGCCAAACCAAAAAACAAAATTAAATGTCTTGCATGCCTCTAAGGTTAAACTGAAATTAAATTTCTTGCTTTCAGCCAGCTCTTGTAGAGGGGAGGGGTTTCTATTGTACATAGCTGACTTAAGCTCAGGGAGAATCTGAAGAGTGGAGCCATCAGCACCAAGTATCCTTCTACCCAATCTACCCTAATGGAAAGGGGGTACACGAGCACATGGCCGTTTATCCTTCTACCCTAATGGAAAGTGGGTACACGAGCACATGGCCGTTTATCCTTCTACCCTAATGGAAAGTGGGTACACAAACACATGGCCGTTTATCCGTTCGCCCTTCTCCTACCAAACCACTCCGTTAGCACACATCTCTCCATGCACAAAGAATCCTGCACGCCACCCCAATCCATATGCACTACATCGCTTCCCCACAACTGCCATATTTACTGTACAAATATGACATTTGTCAGACACACTGTTATTGTGCAACATTTAACTGTGATGCAAATTACATCACACAATCCACCTTCCCCGCCCCCTCCCCTTTTCACTGCACACACACACACACACACACACATACACAGGGCGCAGCAGTACGGTACAGCACAGCATGCTACAGTACAGTACGGTACAGTTCGCTACAGTACAGTATGGCACAGTACGGTTCGGTACGGTACGGTACGGTACAGTACAGTACAGTACAGTATTCTTGCTAGGTTGCCACATTTGCAACATCCAAGCAACTTGGTATATAGAACCACTTGCTTGCCTTTATCCGGAAATAGAAACAAGCAAAACAAAAAATAGGGCCACTCAGTCAGGTTGCCAAGTTTGCACTTTCCAAACAACTGGGTATATGAAAACAACATTAGTTGCCATGTTTGATTTTCCAAGGCCTACTGCCCTCCCGATATTGCCTTCTTTCCATTTGCGACGCGTGGCGCTAGGATGAGCGGGCTGAAGGTCCACGAAATTCTAGTAACGGTAATGTGTTTGCAATAAATGGTTAAATCCATGGCAAGATTGTTTCTGACTGAAATGGAAATTATTTGCAGCTATTATTCTTCCAGGTTTGCGTCTAGTCCCTTCCAAAGTTTCACTTTCTGTTTAGTAGTCTGCAGCATCCTTTCCTCTCTCTCTCTCTCTCTCTGCTACCACCACCCCTCTCTTCATCAGTCTTCTCTTCCTTCCCTTATGCTTTCCCCTCGCATCCTTTATCAATTTCTCTCCCATCTCTCTTCCACTTTGCTGTTTTCCCATATCCATCCATCTCTCTCCTTCCTTCCTCTACCTTCAGTTGTGTCCCTTCCCTTCCGATCGTTATATTTTGTGCCGTTACTGCCGTAAGCCCTCTCCACTCCAGCTGTAAACCCTCTTCCTCCACTCTTTCATCTCTCTGCCACAGTCTTCTACTTGAACCTGCAGTCTGGGACTTATTGTTTTATGAATAAAACATTATTTTATCCAATCTTTATGGTATGTTAGTACAATATGCAGTGGTTCTCCCTACTCTTACATTGATGAATTTGGCAATCGATGAATCATTGCAATTGCTTCTCTCCATCAGGAGAGTGTGGCAAGTCAAAGACATAAAACGTACAAACATTTTATGCTCAGCCAAAGGGCAGTCCCCTTGGTCAAGATAAGGCATCTATGCTAACGGCAGGGCTACTTTCTCCACCCCATTGGGTATGTTTTATTGAGCAACGTTTCGGTCGTCAGACCTTCATCAGGCATGGCTGATGAAGGTCTGACGACCGAAACGTTGCTCAATAAAATCTAAACTCAAGTGAAGACAGTGTGCGGGATTATTTTTGCTCTACTAGTTCCAGTTATCCGACGCACCTGTCAATTGTAGTTGTGCAGAAGGACTTTTTGTTATAGTTCTAGAGTGCAAGCATTTCAAAGAACCACTATGTAGTAGTAGTATAGAGCAGACATTGACCATGAGTCATGACAATAAGTGGCAGGACAAGGAATAGGAGACGTTTAAGTTGTTGTCCTTGGTCCACTCACCCAGTGAGATCTTCTCTCCAGAATCTGCAGGCAAGACAAAGATGAGGAGGGTCATAGAAGACAGCAGCACACACGGGATAAGCAAGTTCAGGGCATAGTAGAGGGTTCGCCGTCGGATGGTTACGACAAACGTGACATCAGGGTAGGGCTCCTTACAGCAGTCGTAGAACGCCTCATTCCTGGTGCCTGGAACTCCTGGATGTAGACACAGGGAAATCCAAAGTTAAAACAACACAAGGCAGAGTATAGTAAGGGCATGGCCTTCCTGTTCAATCTTTAGTTATCAATAGTACGTTGTAGGTAAGTCACTAGCTTTCCAGTTTGTGAATTAAGCACATCTGTATTTTACAAACATTAATGAATGAACATATCCTAAAATCATCCAGATCAGTCAGCTGTAGCACAGCGATTGTTTGAATGACAATCAAGTTTCCAACTAGCCTATTCCATCACTTCCAGGTTAACAGCTGATAGGAATGTTCCTCCTGGCCACCTGCTTCGAATGTTATCAACCGATAATCACCAGTATTTTCTTATTAAGAGTTTAAGACTAGGCAATGGAGTAATATGGACATTTCCTTCATACTGCCTACCGTGAGTAGACAACTAGGAAACGGCGAAGTGAAATTACTGCCGCCGTAGTGAAAATATCATGAAACTGCGCTATACAACAACTTCGCTTTATGTTTACTTACGTGGCCGGTTAAGACTGAGTTTAGGGATAGGGTTAGAGTTAAGGTTAGATTTAGGGTTAGTAGTCGGACAACGTGCCAAACGCGACGTTGGACAATGGCTGACAACGTCAATATGTAGGAAAAACTGGCTTGATAAGGGCTGATGACGGAGATTAAATCATTTGATAACATCCAAAAAAGAATGTGTGTGTGACAAGATACATGCTGTGAACCATCCGACAGCATTGTTGTTTCTAAATGCTGCATGGATTAAGAGTGTTGTGATTGCCATTTGGGACTGCATTTCTCTCAATTTGGAAGGGCATGACAAGTTAATGCATGAGTGAAAATAAACAGAGAAAAGCGGCGTAGTGCCAGATAACTTTAAGCCCAGGATACATTGAAACGAAGGGCAGGGTAATCAATCCAGGATTGTGAAAAACCAATTTGGTGATTCTCGGTTGTGTCAATATTTTTGCACAGCCCTTCCCTGCACTGACAAACAACTGGCTGCTTGTGGGCAAATTAACTAGTGAGGTTCATGTCCTTTTATACTTAACAAAATTACAAAAGCGCATCAAAAAACAAAGTCAATCACAAGAAAAACATTGGTGTAAGTGATTCCTTGTTGTTCCTTCCAGGCGGTTTATGGCCAGGTGTGGTTCTGTTTTGTGCGCAATGATTGGTCTGCACAACAAAAACTGTTCTAATCTAGACAGAATGACCTTTGTCCATGCCGTAAAAAAAAAGGGGTACTGGGGCAAAGAAATAGGAAGGAAAGGAAAGATATTCCTGACATTAATAAATGTTGAGTTGCTGGTTATACCATAGCCCGGAAAATATATTAATGAAATTTCAACACGATGGAGATACTCAATGTAGTGTGACTTATTGCTCAAATGTAAATGGAGAACAGCTGAACACAGACATTTAACGGACCACCCTGTCCGTTCACCCCTACACACACACACACACAGTACACACCCACTAGGTCCCACTCTCCATTGTGCATATAGCCTGAGGTATCAGCTTCATTCATCTGAAGGTCCAGCAACCAGCCGTCATATGTCCAGGAGCCAAACTTCAGCTCACATTCCTGGCTGTCAAAAGGGAACCAGCGAACATCCACATTGCATGTACTCATGAAGATCCCTGAGAGAGAGAGAGAGGGAGGGGGAGGAAGAAAGATTAAACAACAAAAACTATAGAAAATATACACTTTGGAGTTGTTTTAGATATTAAAAAGGTCTAAAAATCCTTAAATGTCACTTTACTGTCATCTGGGGACCACCCCAAAAACTCTAGGCTCTAGAACCACTACCAGTTGACCTGTAGTAAGTCTCATGGTCGGGGGGGTAGGACCAAGGGATTTGGGATTTGTTTATAAACATTTTGGTATTTGTTTATAAACATTTGTGATTTGTTTATAAACATTTGTGATTTGTTTATAAACATTTTGGGATTTGTTTATAAACATTTTGGATTTGTTTACAAACATTTGGGATTTGTTTATAAACATTTGGGATTTGTAAGTCTCATTGGGGGGGTAGGACCACTACCAGTTGGCCTGTAGTAAGTCTCATGGTCGGGGGGGTAGGACCAAGTCTCATGGGTTTTGGGATTTGTTTATAAACATTTTGGTATTTGTTTATAAACATTTGTGATTTGTTTATAAACATTTGTGATTTGTTTATAAACATTTGTGATTTGTTTATAAACATTTTGGGATTTGTTTATAAACATTTGGGATTTGTTTACAAACATTTGGGATTTGTTTATAAACATTTGGGATTTGTAAGTCTCATGGGGGGGGGGTAGGACCACTACCAGTTGGCCTGTAGTAAGTCTCATGGGGGGGGGTAGGACCACTACCAGTTGGCCTGTAGTAAGTCTCATGGTCGGGGGGGTAGGACCAAGGGATTTGTGATTTGTTTATAAACATTTTGTGATTTGTTTATAAACATTTGTGATTTGTTTATAAACATTTGTGATTTGTTTATAAACATTTTGGGATTTGTTTATAAACATTTGGGATTTGTTTACAAACATTTGGGATTTGTTTATAAACATTTGGGATTTGTAAGTCTCATGGGGGGGGTAGGACCACTACCAGTTGACCTGCAGTAAGTCTCATGGTCGGGGGGGTAGGACCAAGTCTCATGGGTTTTGGGATTTGTTTATAAACATTTTGGTATTTGTTCATAAACATTTGGGATTTGTTTATAAACATTTGGGATTTGTTTATAAACATTTTGGGATTTGTTTATAAACATTTGGGATTTGTTTACAAACATTTGGGATTTGTTTATAAACATTTGGGATTTGTAAGTCTCATGGGGGGGGGGTAGGACCACTACTACTGGCCACATGAGGCCCCCACCTAGCTTCTTAATTTTGATCTCAAAGTGCACCAGATTGAAGCATTTTCATGGCAAATTTACAATTTTTATCCGGCGTGGCAAAGCAGGAGGGGGGGGGGGCTCTGTATAATATGTTGCCTAGGGCCTCAAAAGGCCTAGAACCGGCACTGCTAGAGTGTTAGGTGTTAGGTAAATTATACTGTACAGTATACTTGTGCTACACAGAAAAAACGATTATTTACTATTTCACTATCTTATGAAAACCAATTTTCTGGGTCTGATTATCTCTCCTGTCCCCTGAGGCCATCTTCTAAATCCTAACCTAATCCTTTTCTGAGAAACCTCTGTTTCTATGTCAATGGTGCGTGGGGTGAGATGGAGAACGTCTTGAGCTTTGATAAGTTTGAAGCTTTTTTTTTTTGTTATCAAATGTTTTTTTATTAAAGACAAAAAATCACAATAAGATACGTTAACATCATGAATGACTAAAGAAAACAAGAAACAAAAAACACAAAAACAAACAATCCCACCCACCCCTCCCCCCGAGACCAAAGATGCCAAAAAATGTCAGTACTCTTACTACTGTGCAAATGGGAACAAAAAATAAATAAATGAATGAAAATAATAACAATAATAATAATGACTAAATCATGCCCGTAACCAAATCTGCAATGATAAGTTTGAAGCTTATAGTATTTTGGCTGAGGTGAAAATGAAGTCACGATCAGAGACATCCTCCATACGAAATGAGATAAAGGGGGGAACAAGAAAGAAAGAAAAGCGTATAAACAAGCTTGCAGCGATGTTGGTACAGCAGTCAGATGTTCAGTTGGGAAAACATAAACTTTATGTACAGGATCCTTTTGATCTGAGGAGGATTCAACATTGCAACTCTGAAGTGAGAGACTCCATGCTGCCATTATTAGATCAGTGCCATATAGAGCATAGCAGTCCCGCACCCTGCGAGGGCACCGGAAGATAATTCACCATTCATTTTCCCATAGACGTTTCAAAAGGTATTTATTTAAAGACCTGTAAGCCTCGGACAATGTGTTTGTATATGATTTTGCCAATTTTACATTGACCACACATGATTGCCAGAGTCAAAAACAAATTAAATGTCACAAAACAAAATGCAGCAATCTCTAAAAATCCAGCTACTAATCCAGAGCCTGTATAACAGCTTGCCTCCCGTCCTGTATAATTACTCCCATTAGGAGCTCCTGAGGCACTACCCTGATTAGCTAAAAGCAGGTTTTTATCTCCTTTTGCAATACACAGCACTGCTGCGGTTTCCTATATGTAGCCTATATTTTAGCAACTCTACGTTCCTCCCCCCCCCCCCCCCCCCTCTCTCTCTCTCTCTCTCTTTCCCTCTCTTTCTTTGTCTGTCTCCCAGTGATAAGTGATGATAACCTTGACATTATTATCTTAAAAGACAACATTTTTTGCAACCGTCTCTCTCTCTCTCTCTCTCTCTCTCTCAGCTTAGTTCCCTGCAAACTTCCTAATTCTATTACTCAAGAAAACAAATTCTCAAGAAGAAACTATCTCTTGTGGGATTCACAGACTTTTTTCCACCCCAAAACACTCCAGCTCTCACCCTAGAGGCACATCCTCTCATCTCCAGTGACATAATTAAGCAGAGTCCCAAAATAAAACACAAGACGGCACCTTCAGACCCCCAGCTACAAAAGCAGCTCCCCAAAATGAGAGCACAGAGCAGCCATCAGCCACCCGGGAACTGCTTCTGAATTATTCACCCCAGTCGGTTCATCTGCTCCATGCCTGCCAGTGCCACGCAGCTCCCCGTGGCCTTTCTTCTCTTGACAATACCAAGGCCAAGAGACTTCAGTAATTGCGTTCAGGCTTTATAAGGAAGGGCCCTGGCTGGGTTGGTAGACGTGATGTATCGCTCTCCCACACAACCCATGACTAAATCCTTTTCTCTCCCTATTTTGGTGTAGATAATTCGCTCTCCCTATGCTCCTTTCACTTTCTGTCTCTCAATCTTTCTTCACATCTCATGCTTCACCCTTTCTCTTGCTTTTTCTCCCTCTCTTCTACTCACTCACTCACTCACTCGCTCACTCGCTCGCTGGCTGACTGCCTGCCTGCCTCACTCACTCACTCACTCACTCACTCACTCACTCTGATCTTTCTTTTTTTCTTTCTTTTTCCCACAATCTGTCTGTCTACTTTTGTGCAGCATGTCATGAAGGGAAGACCCAATTAACCCCCCTCTTCCTCTTGTTTGTTGACTGACTGCGATCTAAATCACAGCATCAAGGAACTGTGTTTACATTGAGCAATAAACATGGCCGCCAAAGGAAACTGACAAGGTGATCTTTCGCAGCTTGCGCTACGTGACTTCTTCATACATCCAGTTCTTTCAGACTGGCACATGAGATTGCATCAAAGAGCGTTCTTTAAAGTGCATGAGATGACTTAAGAGAGTGTAAAGTGCAGTCCTAAGAGAACCCCACAGAGAGCCGCAGCTTGCAGAGGCTTCACAGCTTTTGCCTCCGGGCTACGAAAGGGAAGTGAATACTTTCTAATCCTATTTATAGATGTAAGATGGCACATCGGGAATTAGAAAACAGTGGCTAAATAATGTAATAATAATATAGGATACGTCATTGCGTCAGAGAAATTTAAATGAGATTGATCATACACATTGTATGCTTATCCAGAGTGTCTGGCAACCAGGTAGAAGTTGTGCGTCTATAAGACTCTAGGTGGAAGGCAGGCATGGCTGGAATCTGGACATGTGGTTGTTTAAACACTTTCAACCTGGTGTCGGGCATATGTCATATGAGGTGAAAATGGACAAAAGATTTTAAAAAATATAGCCAATCTACCTGCTAACAATGTGTTGTGCAGGGGTCAGACCTGTGGCATTGTGGTTATATGTTGTCTCAATCTGTTTTTTTTTGCCCTACAACCGGACTTTAGTGTGGTTGCCCTACAACCAGACTATTGTAATTGTAACACTTTATTATTATTTCACTTTTTATTCTTCTAGAGTAACCTTTTTTTTATTCGCTACTCGTCCCACAGTTTTGACAGTACGTACTTGAGCCATATCTCAAATTGGTCGGCTTCTTCAGGAATGGTGTGCTTGAGAAATGTATAATTTAATTGATATTAATTTATTTGTGCATTAAATTTCCCCATTGACATGAATGGGAAAATCCGAAAACTCATTCAAGTATTTTTCCTCAGAGACCATAAGGGCTATAGTCACAAAACTTGGAAGGGAGGTTCATAATGATTACTTGCGCAAGCAGAGCGCGTAAGTAATATTTTCGCCCGGTCCATATGCACCGTCCCAGCCAACCCGCCACTTTTGATGCGTATGCAAATAAAACAGCAAAATTGTGCCTGATTTGCTGGGACCAGATTACATAAATGACCATATGTCTTACGTCATCATTGAGAGCTAGTCATACATATACATATATATATATGTAATTTGTAAAATAAAATAGCAAATTGTGCCTGATTTGCTGGGACCAGAGTACATGGTGTGTATATGTATGACTAGCTCTCAATGATGACGTAAGACATACAGTATGGTCATTTATGTAATCTGGTCCCAGCAAATCAGGCACAATTTTGCTGCTTTATTTGCATACGCATCAAAAGTGGCGGGTTGGCTGGGACGGTTTTTGGCGCAAAGTAACCACAGTATACCGCTAATCAACTTACAAATTACATATACATAATTATGTATGACTAGCTCTCAATGATGACGTAAGAAATATGGTCATGTATGTAATCTGGTCCCAGCAAATCAGGCACAGATATATTACATACATGACCATATGTCTTACGTCATCATTGAGAGCTAGTCACATATATGTAATTTGTAAAATAAAATAGCAAATTGTGCCTGATTTGCTGGGACCAGAGTACATGGTGTGTATGTGTACGACTAGCTCTCAATGATGACGTAAGACATATGGTCATTTATGTAATCTGGTCCCAGCAAATCGGGCACAATTTTGTCTCCACCCTGTGCCTCCAGAGTTGATTGTCCATTGTGTTACCTTATGTCTATAGTCTACCTGTGTAAATATACCTGCTTGTTTTGTGCTTGTTGGATTGTCTGTCCAATATGTTTCTTTACCTGTCAGTACTTGGAGTACCTTGGATAAAGGAGCTACTGTATATAAATGCACACTTCAATTGGTACTGTATTGCAAAAACCCCATGATAGTTCAACAGAGAGAAAGAGGTAGAGACAGGTTGATGGATGGATGTACAGTATTGTTTAAACAACTTTTCCTTCTCTGCTACCCAGCAGCGTCTGTGAGCAAAGTGCAGTAAACACACATGGATGATGGAGGAGAAGAGGAAGATAATTCCTCACCTGGCGGTAGGTACTCTGCATATCCACTGGAATTGACAAGAACATTGGTCTTGAAGGTAGAGTCAAAGTCATCATCTGCACTAAGGAAGGAGAGAGGAGAGAACTTAAAGAACACTACATTCTGACATTTTCTCTGTTTTCATTATGCAGAGTAAAGTAGCAAATGTGTGTAAGAACATTTATTAGAGTATGTACAGAAAAGACACTACTATAATGTCGCTGCAAGGCACAAATCTTATATCTTGTTTTGTTTCTTCATAAATGCCCTATTTCTTGCCGTATTTTATACCATATTACAGTGCAGCACAAAAGTAGTTAAAATAGTCAATCTACAAGCTAATTGACTATTGCCTGGGAAACTTCTGGGAAATCTTTAAAAATCTATTATGACATGCTCAAAATAGGGATGCCAGGTTGAAAATGGGTTTTATATAATATACCAATTGAAAGTATTAAAATGTGCAACGGTGTGTGTGTGTGTGTGTGTGTGTGTGTGTGTGTGTGTGTGTGTGTGTGTGTGTGTGTGTGTGTGTGCGTGCGTGAGTGTGCGCACGCGCATGCGTGTATTACCTGTTATACAGCAGGATGTCTGGTGTCCAGACCTGGTCCGTGGTGAAGCGAAGGTTCTTCACTCCAGGGTGTTCAGTCTGGTTCCACTGGAGGTAGTGGTCAAACCAACTCTATCAGATACAGACAGGTATGGTACACTTAGGGCTCCAATTTCGTCTCATCTTTCTAAATACACTGTTTGGGGATTTAGCAGTGGGGAAGGGGTGTTCCCCCACTAAAGTTGGTATTTTGGTTACCTGTCTAAATCCCTAAAACACCTCCGTTACCCGTTATATTATGCATAGGTGTGGTTTGGGCGTTACAATAATTGACCAATCACCAGTCCACGTGCCATTGCCTTTAAGAGATCCCATATCCGTTGCCCGTAATGCCCAGTTCTATATTGCTTCATAGCCTTACGGTCTATATAGCCCATGGAAGAGTGATGTGTTGCTGCCTTGAAGTCTTGATGCACCCCCCCCCCCCCCCCCAACCTGACGCTGCCAGATCCAAGAAGCTTGCTACACTTTGTTTCACAGCTTATTGGGATCTGGGATCTCTGGAGCCAATTCGATGACGGGGCTGTTCCTTTTTTTCAAGATACTTGGTAGATGATTGGATGGGACCGTCTGTCTATAACCATGTGGGCGTGCAAACACAACCAATCATATTGAGTAACCATGTTCCCCAGACATCCGGTTTCGCACATATCCCGCCCTTAGCTCACGCTGATTGGTTCGAACCGGGAGCGGTTTGGTGTTAGCTCAATCCCCTGAGCGATCTCAGATGGATGCTGTGTTGGGGAACATGGTTACCCAATACCGCCTCCATCTGGCAGTCAGGTTACCCCCCGCCCCTGAAGCGAAAAGGAAAGTTCGGCAAAATCATTAAACCCCATTTGCTGCTATGGGGTGAACGAGCAAATGGAATCGTGCATGCTGCACAAATTTGCCTGGCACAAATAACTGCCTGGCACTAAAATTACAAAGACATGCAATAGGAGAATAAGCTGGAGAGATGACGCAGCCTGAGTCTGTGCCTGGACATCTCCATTTAGGTGTGTGCCGCTCTTACCAAACTAATTTGGCACGGCTAATGGGTAAGTTACCGGTGCTTTTAAACTCCACTATCGCTTTCCCAAATGTGTGTGACCAAAATAGCAATTTAGGGGAAAGCGTGCCAGCACGCCCATGACCACACCTCTAGGCGCAAATACCGGTGTCTGCAAAAAGAATAGCGGGTGACACTGGACCAAAATACCGTTAAGGGACAGAGGAAGCTCCTATATTTGTAATTTTCGGGCAGCGGCTGAATTGCGGGCCATGTCGCGGGTAAGGCTGCCACGAAATTGGAGCCCTGAGTCTCTCCACAGCTCTTAGATCATTGAAATCAAACTTCAAGAAAACACATTACTACAGTTTCTGCCCCCTTAGAATGACTTCATTTCCGATTTCTCTCCATGCAGGTTTGCTCGGTTTTTAAGTAGACAGGCCACAAAGCTTTGTCTACCTGTAATATAAAACTTCAGATCAAGTAAAAGCATGATTTTTACCCCAGCCAACTGCTGTTTGAAAGTCTTAGAGCAATAATATCCCACCACCACCATCACCACCACAGCTGGACTTACCATCCGCAGCCAAATGTTTGTAGTAAGGACTTGGTTTTTCTCGTCCTAGAAGACACATTTTCAAACATTTTGAGCAAAACCTTCTTTACGTGACAAGATCAAGTAACATTGGAACTGAAGAAAGAGCATAAATAGCTATGTCCTTACAGTTTAACCCACACATCCAGAGAAACGTTGTGCGAACTGCAAACCCTAAAGCGAAACACTTACCACATCCATGATCTGTATCAAACTCATTGAGAAGAAGACCTGCAGTGAGTGAGAATCATTGGCCACCGGACGTTCCATCCGGTTGTAGTCCTTCAGCAGGTCCTTTAGCAGGCTCCTTTGGTGAGGGCCTTGCAGCGACACTGCAGGGGAGATGGTTTTACAGCTACATTTGTGTAGTATGACTTAGAGTTGCATTTCATACATTTAAGTCATAATACTCCGTCTTCCCCTCTAGACTGGGCCTGAGTTGGCTCTGTAGTTGGACCATTTTTTGCCGTCTAGCATCTACACCAAATCTCGTTGCCAAAAATAGCTGATATAAAAGCTCACAACCTGTCACAACACTAGTGTTCCCCCCAGAATATGGATGGTGGGGTTAAGAGTACAAGTGTAGAATAAGCTCATATTTGTAGTTCCAGTTGCCAGCAGCCAGTGGTAATGTACTAAGGGCCAGTGGTAATGTACTATCAAGCTCAGACAGTGTTCCTACGATCCTATAAAATATCATGCAAGACAAAGGCCAATACTAGTGGAAAGAATAGTGGTACATACAGTATTCTTATTCTTTTTTTTAATTTTTTTTAATGATGATAAGGGCATATTAGCGTGACGTGATGATGTGGGAGATGGCATCTGATTCAGAGAAGTGGAAAAAGAAGATGATACCGTGAACAGAACAGTTCAACCACCTTGTAGACATTTATCTGAACCACTAACTCTCACATTCACTCACAAACACAATCACCCATGTGAATTATATTTAAATTCTGATCTTTAGATGTTTCCATTTCTAAGTAGGTAACAATCCAACAATATCAACAATAATACCACAGATAAAACAATAAAAAGAGGCAGGGTCTAACTAGAAATGCACTCTGTCGAGCTGCCAACGTGCGCGCAACTTATCTCTGAATCTTGTCAACTTACTGTCCCTCCCTCTATAAAATATATCAAATAAAGATGAAACCCATAAACAAACATTTAAAATAAAACTTACACCAATGGAAAACAAAATTCCTTTCCTATAACAACACTATCAGCATCCATGGACTTTTTGATGGCCGCCAGCCCCTCCTATATATAGCTTGCCTTTAATGTTTGTCTTTCAACGATGCTATTTTTAGATAAAAACACATAGTTACGTCATCAGCCAATCCCTAATTGGCCGAGCGACGCCACCAACATACGGAGCCAATTATACAATGGGTCGAGGGGCGCAGCCAAAAACAGTATTTGCCCTCTGCTCGCGCAAGTAATAACGCACTTCATCATCACGTAGTGATCTATGACATCACATCAGTACTGTGACGTACAGTAAGTACTGTGATGTCTGTCATTTTTGGGCATGGTTTCTCACCCCGATTCCACCATCATTGACCACCGTTTTAAAAAGTTAAACATTTGCAAAAATTGTGAAACAGTTACTTCATTGGCCTACTAACAGCATGCACCAGGAATTTGGCACTGGTCGCTATAGTGGTTTGCGAGATTAAACCCTGATTCACACACACACACACACACACACACACACAACCCTCTACTAGATGGCTCGGCCCATAGGAACCATGCCGTAAAAAAACCAAATCTAAAACCATACAACTATTAGACAAAAGAACGTAAAAATATATTACACCCACAAATTAGGTTACTGCACTTTCCAGTCACATACTGTATCTATCCAACAGAGAGAGACAGGGAGAATCAAAGAATATTTTACATTTTGAGAGGAAGGCTCTCCTACAACCATGTAAGCACCCATTCTCTATCTCTATTTGCACTGACATCCATGGTTTTAAGAACTCAAGGACAAGAACACGAGGGAAAGGTGAAGCTAACCGTGATGGAACATTCACCGTTAATGTACGGAATGACAGACAGTAATAAAAAATCTCTTAAAAAGCAGTCTTTAAAAGGTCATTTTCAGTGGAATGTCTCTTAGTTTTTACATCTATTCTATTTCTTGCGTGATTTTGTCTCTTCAGTTCGGCTGTTCTATTGCAATTAATGTGCCTTTGAACATAGTGATTTAATCTGAATTAGAATCAGAATAGTTCTATATGTCATATACTGAAGTAAGCAAGTAAGCAAGTAAGTAATTCCATTCTTATTCTGTAGAGTTATCCTAAAATCGATACATTTAGGGAGAGTGTGGCAAACAGACTCAAAAAGGCTCAAAACCATACAGCTAGTAAAACAGAATTAAAAGCTAACAGGAAGTCTCCTCAGTGCATAATTGCTATTAATGAATTTATTATAATGTTTGTATGAATGTCCTCAGGCTTTCCTTTAACACACTGCGTTAAAGGAACAGTGTTATGTTAATAGTTGAATAAAAAATATTTTGTAGTTTATAATACGCTCTTGTGAAGTGTGAATATACCGTACTTTATTGGATTATCCTGCATATTAAAAATGTAAACCATGCTAGATGGTCATAGGCAGCCAGCATGAAAGATTATGTATTAAATCGCCAGCAACTGAGTGTGAGAATGCTGCTTCTGCCTGCTTATTTCTAATTGGTGGTTCTATACAGACGTGTGCAATTGGCGTGAATAGAGAATTGTGGAATCAAGTGGATGGTAGAAAAACTAAATCTATTCAAAGGTACCTTCAACAATTCTACTCAGCTATATAGTTGCGTGCATCATCCATGCTTTTTGCAAACCATTACATGTGTTTGTGTTTGTTTTCTACCAGCAGATCAAAGGAAAGCTCAAACTGTCATTCTGTTGAGTGTTGTAATAATAATAATAATGTCCTTCCGCAATCTATCAAAACACATTGTGTGTTATATAATTATTCTCTCAAAACCTTCATGAAAAGTTAAGAATGTGAAGAGTTCAGATAAGAATGTGCTTGCCATCTACCATACTATCACAATAGTTTGGTAGACTTTACATATACTATTCTGCCTTACAAAGCCAAAGTTCAGTAACTACATAAAGAGTCAAACTGATAAACAAGGCTTTAAGTGTTTGTATGAGACAAATAAATACAGGAGCTCACTGCGTCCAAAAATGTATTGCACTTTGGCTTTGTAGGGCAATATATATTCTCTTTCAATATTTGTCAACAATAATAAACTATAGTAGCCTATACAATGAACACAATAAGACACAAAGACAAAATACAAAAAATTGAAAATATATAAAGGTGTGTGTGCGTGCGTGTGTGCGTGCGTGCGTGCGTGCGTGCGTGCGTGCGTGCGTGCGTGCATGCGTGCGTGCGTGTGCGTGTGCGTGTGCGTGTGCGTGTGCGTGTGTGTGTGTGTGTGTGTGTGTGTGTGTGTGTGCGTGCGTGCGTGCGAGCTTGCGTGCGTGAGCAAGTAATAATAAAAAGTAAACCCAAAATAAATACCCCTTAAAGTACATCATTTTACTAAGAGTATAATCTCTCCAATGACAAATGGACATCGTTTTCATTCCATGCTAAAAAACTATCTTCTTTCAGCCATATTGAGAGGTGTGTGTGTGTGGCATACAAATGTAAAAACAAAAAATGTACTGTATCTGGATATAGACATCCCCCAAAACTTTCTTAAATTCCCTTTGAACTGACTGACAGAAAATCACAATAGGGCATGAGCACATAAGCTATGAAGAAGACATACCAATACTATTAAAGCTGTTGTAATGAGCCTCTAAGCTCCGCTGCAGAAAGACGTTCACTACACCATGACGAGGGACAGGGTGCACAGGAGAGCAGATCCATAAATTCTATTCAGTAGAAAGGATGTGTTTGCCAGAGCTTTTACCTTCTACAGCTCTCTTTGCAAGAGAAAGACGGTAGCTAGATGAAGGCAGAATTGTTGCAAAAGTGTTGATCACAACAGCTTCAGCTCCTCATATTTACGGTATTTATGTACTGTTTTTATGTACACAGGAAGATCCAGTGTCATTTTTACTCTGAGAATATAAAATTGGACCGGTTCTATTCGGCTTCATTTTTACACGTTCAGAGTAAAATGTACACACTATACTAGACATACTGTAGCCTACCTATATAATTTATTTAGCTTGCGTGATTCTTGTGATGAGAAGGGTCATCAAGTGCCAGACACACAGCTCATGTCAGTGACATGCAATAAATACCCAATAAACATGAGTCAGCCTTGATTTATACTTTTGTGCGTGCTGGTGTTGCATGCTGAAAATAGCAGATCTACAAGCTCACAACGAGTCGCCCACTGTAGAAAACACGCCAGCAAACAAGTGAGCCAGATTCCTTTGGCAACATTTTCTCCCTGCCCTTGTGATCTTTCATGTTGCATTCTGCTCCAACTCAAGATACCAACCAGCAGCACAAAAACAGAAACACATTCCTTGCTGAATGAAGTAATTCCGAACCTTATTTATTTTTCTATTCCGGCTCATTCCTCTGCTTATAGGTCCCATGCAGCGCCTGGACAGAGTAACAACAACAAACAAACAAATGCAACAAAAAACTAAACCCCAACAACAACAGGAGTGATGGAGAGATGGGCAGATGGCTCACCGTGGATCAAAGAGAAGAATCCAGAGAGGAGCAGAGCCACCGAGGACCACATCCTGATGGGGTTAGCAAACAAGAGGAGAGGAGAAGAGCTGAGAGCAGAACTGGTATGTGTGTGACGCACACACTTGTGTGTGTGTGTGTGTGTGTGTGTGTGTGTGTGTGTGTGTGTGTGTGTGTGTGTGTGTGTGTGTGTGTGTGTGTGCGTGCGTGCGTGCGTGCGAGACCAGGGAGGTGGCGTGGACACTGTATGTGGAGCTGAAGAGGCAGGCTGGAGGATGAGGCTGGATTCAGGAGCCAGGAAATCCCCCCTCCTGGTCCTGGTCCGCATCCACGCAGCAGCAGAGGGAATGAATGAATGAGCTTCTCAGAATGGGGGAGTGTGAGAGAGAGAGAGAGAGAGAGAGAGAGAGAGAGAGAGAGAAAGGGGAGGGGGGAAGGAGGGACAAGAAAGAAAAGAGAGATGCTGCTAGTGGGGTACGGAGCCTTCTCTCTCTCTCTCTCTCTCTCTCTCTCTCTCTCACCCATACATGCACACTGTCAGTAGATTGCAGTGAGTGAGTGAGTGAAGGGGAGGGGCAAGATTGATTCAGTCAGCTGCTCATGAGCTACCCCACCCCCTCCCCGCCCATCATGTCCCCCTGTCTAACTGGGAGGTGTGGCTACCCAGCTAGGGATAATAGTGGGAGCTATGAAATGTCAGCAATGGAGACATTAGGGAGGCTGGAAGGACAAAGCCATATCTATCTATCTCCATCCATCTATCGTATACATACTATTCATCCATCCACACACACACACACACACACACACACACACACACACACACACACACACACACACACACACACACACACACACACATTATTGCGCTCTATCTTAATTAGATATAACCTGGTGTTGTCTCTACTCATAATGAAATGGGATGTCATGGTTGTTTCCATTTCATACATGATACATGAGTTAGAGTACATGCCTTTTACCATCACCACAAATCCCCTGCTGTTTGTGTTATGATCTCCTCTGTGTGTTTCGGTGCTAGGCCTTCATGGCTCAAAGGAATTGCATAGTGATACCATACACTGTTCTGAGATGTGATAACATCAAAGTGGTCACACACACACAGTTGGAGCAGTAGACAGAATGTGTGTGTGTGTGTGTGTGTGTGTGTGTGTGTGTGTGTGTGTGCGCGCGCAGCAATGAGTCAGAAATTGGGCTGGCTAAGTGTGTATACGTGTGCGCTTGTGTGTGTATCAGTGCACACACCAGCGTGTGTGGCACACAGTGGCAGCTTACTCAGTGTGTGTTAGGCATTGAATCAGCATCACCAGATGGACTCCAGTCTAATTGAGAAAGTGCTGGGCTCTGCAGGAGGGCCCAGGAATGTGCATAGTTAAACTCCACTCCTCATTCCTCCTCACGGCGAAGTGCTGATGCAAGGACAGAGCCGGGGAGAAACTGAGGGAGAGAAGAGGAAGAGAAAACGTTGGGACTGTATAATAGATTACCCTATTACCGGTGCTGCCCTTCGGAATCGCCCTGCTCGTAGGGAGCGTGTCAGACATCCCCAGTGTTTTGGAGTTGCGGTTTCACGCTCTGGTGCCACCGTGCAGGCTGGAGAGCGGAGAAACGAGACTGGTTGGTTAAACGAAAGCACCAGTTAAAGGATAGGGAGAATAAAACACCAGCCGCTGCTGAACAAGGAAGGATAAATGGTGTAAGCCTGTAATGTGTCGTCGGAAAAGTCCTGTTGCTCTCACCTCACAGCTAGTGCAGACTGTGCAGTTATCTTTCGGTACAGGCTCTAAATTGAACTTACGCCTATCTCCGGGGCACATAAGAGAGGAAATGGAATGTCCTGTTATGCACTCGGTGCAGATTTGATATCGTGCCAAAACCAGAAATTATAACGGCTCATTTACTGTAAATAAATGCATAGGGGCCTATTGGGAAGCACTGGGGCGCGAGTGACATCTGGTGGTGTCTTTTATGGCTGCATTGTGGACAGGTTTAACAGCTGGAGCTAAGCACCACTGACAGTGATGTTGGCGAGGGGGGACGACGATGTGATGGCGCTAATTACAGGAGGGAGGATTCAGGGAAGTGAGCTAAATTAATGGGAGCAGATTATGAGTGTTGACAGTCGATTCTAATGAGAATGTTCATTATCGGGACGGGAGAAGACAAATGAAAACATAATTAAGTACGTCAGTCAGGCTCGAGATAAATTGTTGACGATGACAAGGGATGTTTGTATTTATTGTATTGTTTTGCCCTACATGCTACAACAAGGCCTCATTCACACATATCAAACGAATGTTCTGTGCTCTGTCTGTGATTAGTGGCTGGCTGCCACAATGCAATTCCAATGGAAGTCACATGGTTTGACCAAACATTTGTGTATCAAACACATGTTTGTGACTCCCATATTGGAATTGCATTGTGGCAGCCATTAATCACAGACAGAGCACAGAACATTCGTTTGATACGTGTGAATGAGGCCCATGGTGCAGCTCATTACCCAAACCTGTCATTCAATGATAATCATCTAATCAGGGCCGGGTTTACCATCCGCCGCTATGTGCAGCTGCACAGGGGCATGTGGCAAGGGGGGGGGGCATATTGAAAAAATGGATGGATGGATGGATGGATGCACCTGGAACCTCTTCAAGGACCACTGGTGGTCCCCGGACCACTGGTTGAGACATTAAGAGTCCACTAGGACAGTTGTTCCTATCTGGGCTACATAACTGTACTGATGATGATGATGATGAAACATTTCATTTTCACTGAAACTCTGAGAATGCACAAATGGAACCAAATGGAGCCGTATACACTCTCAGAGTTACATACCTGCAATGGCCATTTAGGTCTATAGCTCTTTGCGTTTGTTTAAATACAAATTTTGTATGTCCGTGACAAAAATGTCCACCACAAGAAGCGCTCCCTCTTATCATCATACATCATCACTTTTAAAGCCCTCTGCCAATCATCACTATGGGTGTACACAGAGTCACAGACACACAAAGCTGGGCATAGGAGGGGCTAGCGTCCCTCAAAAAGTAGGTGAAATTCGTTTTTGTGCATAGTTCCCATCGTGTCATCCTACAATAATGTGTGTGTGTGTGTGTGTGTGTGTGTGTGTGTGTGTGTGTGTGTGTGTGTGTGTGTGTGTGTGTGTGTGTGTGTGTGTGTACGGTTGTATGCACGTAAGAAGAACGAGAACCGTTTGCCCCACCGACTTCAAATTCGACACACGTGTTCCACACCCCCGCAAGGAGTGCAGTGCCTGGTCTCCAGAACCACCACAAAAGGCTCTGCCAGTGGGTCTAATCAGCCTAAATCCCCTCACCTGTGCAATTTCCAGCCTCTGCCTCAGCCAATTGATTGCCATGGCAATCCCCACACCTGCCAATTGATTACTTAACCAGTCCACTTTTCACAGTCTTACCAAGAGAGGAAGATCAGCACAAGTGGGCATAACGTTATAGCAGTGGTGGTGCATGGTGGCGGTGGTAAAGTGCCCAGTAGGGCCCAGTGCCATTAGTTTCCTGTCTATCTTGACTGAGAGTTGATGGCTGCCCCCTGACAATGCAGCCATCTGTCTGTGTGCTGCCGCTGTGCTGTGTGCATTTAATTACTCCCCTGATTGGATCAGGCATCCCCGCCTCCATGCTGACGAGCGCCCCCTCACTTAATAGGGTTTGCTGTCGCCTAAAGAGAGAGAGAGAGAGAGAGAGAGAGAGAGAGAGAGAGAAAGAGGGAGAGAGAAAGAAGAGAAAACTAAATTAAAGCCCACACGTCCACTTTTCTCTGTG
This sequence comes from Protomyctophum bolini, assembly GCF_963924005.1. Taxonomy (NCBI): domain Eukaryota; kingdom Metazoa; phylum Chordata; class Actinopteri; order Myctophiformes; family Myctophidae; genus Protomyctophum; species Protomyctophum bolini. The sequence goes on from NC_137878.1 coordinate 19,081,210, forward strand.
AGTTTTCAGAGTAGACTTCAGAGGACGCACGTCAATCACTATCTCGTTCTGTCAGCCAGTGCATGTCTGCTGACTGTCTCTGGACATCACATTGAGCTTGTGGTGAACGTCTTTGACAAGAGATGAGCTGCCATTCAGGAGCCAAACAGCATGACACTCAGTTCTTCTCAATCAGACACTGTGGTAATTGGATGGAGGATTATCCCTTTCTTTTAATGGAATGTAATGTAATTATGTAGCAAAACAAGTGTTTCGCGTAGAAAAGACAGTTTGAAGCCCAGCAGGCTTCATGCCAATGCATTTTATCTGCATGGTGGCTATTGGCCACCAGTTAATGTGGCATTTGTTACTGGTTGCCACCGGCCTACTTGGGAACGATGCAACTTGGGAACCTACAGTAATAATACCCGTTGTCATAGCACCTGTTTTAACTATCTGTCTGTGTCCCTTTTGTGCCCATACTGTATATGGAGATCTAGTATGCAATACCTGTTGTCATACCACCCATTTTAACTGTCTGTCTGTGTCCTACATGGAGATCTCTGTATCTGTATGTCTGCCTGTGTCTGTAGAGTGGACTGGTTAAGTAATCAATTGGCAAGTGTAGGGTTGCCATGGCAATCAATTGGCTGAGGCAGAGGCTGGAAATTGCACAGGTGAGGGGATTTAGGCTGATTAGGCCCACTGGCAGAACCTGACCAGAGCCTTTTGTGGTGGTTCTGGAGAACCGTGGGTCCGACCGACTCGATACAGTCGATACCCTGTAGGGGTGTGGAATGTGTGTGTCGAATTTGTCGGTGGGGCAAATGGTTCTCGAGTTACGTGCATTACAACCGTACACACACACGCAGACAGAGACGAGGCGCATTTATAGTAGGATACCCGGGTTTAGTCTAGTCCCACCGGTCTCAAATCATGAAATTTGCTTACGGTTCTTAAGTCGAGGGCTTAATTATAACCTGGGCTGTCAATTTTCTTTTCCCTGAAGAAATGAACAAAGTCGCTGGCAGCAAAGCTCTGATCGAGCCTCTGCTGTATTGTGTGTGCATCTGGATTCCAGAGCCTCTCAGCATCTGTCTAAACTCTAAATGTTCTAGTTGCTGGGGACATTTAGTTATAATGAATGTACTTTTACATCTGGCTTGTTTCTATGACAGAAAGAGTGTGTGTGCACTGTGTGTGTGTGTGTGTGTGTGTGTGTGTGTGTGTGTGTGTGTGTGTGTGTGTGTGTGTGTGTGTGTGTGTGTGTGTGTGTGTGTGTGTGTGTGTGTGTGTGTGTGTGTGTGTGTGTGCGTGCGTGCGTGCGTGCGTGCGTGCGTGTGTGTGTGTGTGTTGCATTCCTCTGTTGCACTCCCCCTCCACCTCTCCATTTCTCCCCCTCTTCCTATATCTCTCTCTCCACCCCCCCCCCTCTCCCTATAAGTACATGTTGTCTTCAGCTTATATTAAAACCTTTCTTTATCCATGCACCATCCTGTCTGTGGTGCTTGACCTATCCCCCCCTCCCCTCTTATCTCTCTTCCTTCCTTCTTCCCTCCCTCCCTCCCCCCTCCCTATCTCTCTCTCTCTCTGTGTCTCTTGCTAGCTCTCATCTCTCTCTCTCTCTCTCTCTCTCTCTCTCTCTCTCTCTCTCTCTCTCTCTCTCTCTCTCTGCTCCTTGGTGGGTCCCTCCATTTAGTGGCAGAGCACTGTTATCTGGAGCCGCATCTGTCACATGGATTTAGATAAACAACGGTGAATGTCATTGTTATGACTTTAACCACACGCACACGCACACACACACACACACACACACACACACACACACACACACACACACACACACACACACACACACACACACACACACACACCACACACCACCCTGCCCCTGTCCATCTCTCTGTGCATATTGTATAGGTTAAAGGCGTGACATATTTGATATTTCATAAGCTCATAAGTATCAGATCTGTGACTCCCCAGGCCTTCTTGATTAATCTCGAATACTAATCTGCCGAATTGATATTGAAAGGCCATCAGTCACTGTAGATTAAAGAGGGTCCTTCTTTGGAACACAGGCGCCCGTTCCTGATTGATGCAAAGAGCACATTGAATATAATATAATAATGTCATGTTGTCTATTATTACACAAACTTACCATTACGCACACAACACATGTGCATTCAGGTGCACACACACCTGCATACATTCAGATTCATCCACATGCATGTACAATCATGCACATATTCTCAGAAATACTACACAGGTGCACACAGACAAGCGCTTGTACATGCAGGCGGATGATATGTCCTGTGTCTGTCAGATAACACAACATCTGCATGTATGCAGTCATTAAGCTCCTAGCTTTAAGGAGGACGTCGCACCATAACCGTGGACAAATGTGTATGCAGCAAATGCAGGAACACAATGGAATAAATTCCTTTTAAATGCAATGGATATCCATGGTCGTTCAACCTTATGCGGATTGGAGTTCATAACCTCTGTTTAAAGCCGTGGGAGGGTCAGTGTCATGACGTGGCTGATAATAATGGATTGACGCAAAGATCATACTGAGAGACTAGAGATTTGACTCATGGCGTTCTTGGTTCAATTCACTTTCTGTCAATATGCACAGCATTGTTTGTTTGTTTTAATCTGAGTGGGAGTATTTTTTCTTCAAAAGGGGTTATCTGTGTGTGTGTGTGTGTGTGTGTGTGTGTGTGTGTGTGTGTGTGTGTGTGTGTGTGTGTGTGTGTGTGTGTGTGTGTGTGTGTGTGTGTGTGTTTGTTCATGTATGGATGTATGTATGTGCTTGTGTGTGTCATCTGTGGTTCAGAGCAGGCAGAGGTGATTTTTCGTCCTTACAGTGGAGTGGTTCGATATTGGAGACTGGATTGAGGAGTTCTACTTTATAAGGTAAGACCAACAAGAGAGAACAAATATTGGGCAAGGCAACACGCTCTGTGGGACTCAAATACTCTACGCCTTTAAAGAAAACATGAAAGAAAATAAGATATAGCTCTAAAGACTCAAGAGCTGCCACTGTTTCTGTATCCTGGAGTGGTTGTGATTAAATGTGCATGAGTATAAATATTTAATAGTAATGTTGAGGTCAATTAGGTTTTATACAAACTCCTTCAAGATAACTTCCTTCTGTTCCATTACTATTTCTTTCTTTCTTTCTTTCTTTTCCCCTCAATTTAGTAATTTCCCAATCTGGAAACCAATCGTCAAAAAACAAGAACAGTGCCCTCTTTTGTCTTGAGAGACTAGTTATTGCCAACCCCCCCTTGTGTTACCATGTTACTGTCCCCGACTACTGCTATTGATCTATGGAGGGTATAGACTCCTCTGGTGCACATGGAGTCACCATGGCAGCCACGTCTTTGCACTGGACAGTGAGAAGTGACATAATGCATAATGTTTGTTGAGGAACGTCTGAACGTTCCAGTTCCACTCCCTGGGTTCTCAGTTGCAGATGGGTTCTCAGATTGCTGCTGAACAGGTGCACCCTGTAGGAGGCGCTAGTGAAGCAACAGTCAGAGCGTGCTACCTGTGTGACCATAGACAGTATTAATTAATATAATTGTATTCATTGGCGCTTCAGACCAAGCCAGAAGCTTCATTGCACTTTAGTATGTTCCTAAAAAAGTGACATTATCCATTGTACAGAACATGATCTATATATTTTTTTAAATGCAAGTATCAGAATTTGCTGTCACATCACAGGCTTAAAGGTGTAAACAGGTGGGTGTAAACAGAAGAATATACTTGTATATACATATAGCCTACATGTACAGTACAAATATCCCAGATATTCATGAGAATGATAATGGTATGAGTTATCAAAAGGCACCATCATGTAATAGGTTTATGATAATGTATTGTATTCTAAGTACCGGTAAGTCTAATTAGATTCAAGCTGTCAATCCAATGAATTAATTAGAATCCAACTGCAGCGCATTGTCTCTGTGCTTTTTTAATCATTTTTTACTTTTGCCGTGTTTCACTGCCTCGCCAGCCTTCATCTTACTCTCACCATAGCCTATGTATCTCTCTCTCTCTCTCTCTCTCTCTCTCTCTCTCTCTCTGTCTCTCTCTCTCTCTCTCTGCTCCAACCTCTATAAAACTACAACAGATTTGGCGACTCATCACCTATAAAAGATTCTCCACAATGGAGCCCTCCCCTTCTATGAACTTGTCAAGTGCGGATGGAGATGAGGTAGAAGACCAGAGGCCCCTCCTCCCTTCCAGAATGATGCCCCCCCATCCGACCTGCCCTCCCCAGTGTGAACTACACCCCACAGTCCAGACGGGGGCGGACCATGCAGCCTGGCTGGACAGAACACAGGTCATGGCCACCACACCGTTATACAATGGCCACCTTTATCATGTCTCGGTCTCCTCACCTCAAGCGCACAGGACGAGAGACAAGGACAGAAGCATGGGCAAGGACAGCCACAAGGACAAGAGACCCGGTGGGAAGAAACTAAATCATGGACAGGGTGAGCGTAGTCAGTTATTCAAATGTAAAAAGTCAGGTGTTCACGGGATGCAACAGGAGAACATCACTTCCTTCACTGACATTCCCATGGCACCCTGTGGGGCTCCTTACATGGTGTCCCGCAGGTCCCACCTTGCTCAACAGAAAGCGAAAGGGGGATTTGCCGGAGACGGCAGGGGCTGGAGATCAGGCAATGTTCCGAAGGAGTCGCGTGACCGGCGGGCTCATCCGGAGATCATAATCAGCAGCAAAGACGATGACCTCCAGGGCAGCGAGACACTCCTCTCCCACCCAGATCTGTCCAAGGCCAGGGGCCCGCTGCCAGGAGACCAGTACGGCAGCAGTGCCACTGTCGGTCCCAGTCTAGAGCCAAAAGACGGCAACAAGGATGACCAGTACTGGCAGACCCACGGCATCGGCAGGAGGCTGATCCGCAGAAGAGCCCTGTTTCAGAGGAGACAGCTGCTGAATGACTGCGCCCTGGCGGCGGGGCTCTTCGGGGTGGTAGTCATGGTGCTGGAGATCGAGCTTTCCTGGAGTGTCTACAGCAAGGTCAGAACCATCATGGCGTCAAGGATCAGTCAGTTCGTCAGAAGAGACAGAAAGGGGGTGACTTAATCCTTTTGATAGTGATGGTCCTCAAGATTATTTTCAAAGATCAAAGAATATTTTAGTTGTTGCTGACGTAGGCACATATTTCGTATAATTATTTTTTTACTGTCAGCTGCTTTTTTGGGTCAAGACATCTTTTCTCATCTCTATTCAAAATATCTAGCAAACTCACAAAATAGAAGAGATATGTTTTTGGTCTTCCACTATAAAGCTGGCCTTCATTATGAGAATGCCATACTGGAAAATTATTTCAGTGGGTTTCCATCTATCAGCTTTTGCGCAAGGATTTATGTCCATAATATCATGTACACTAAATCAAGGAAGTGCATTATCTAAATGGAATGCATGTGATTGAAGATTAACAGGATACAGGATAGGATAACAATGTCATACTCATTATCATAAATTCTGCTTGCTAATGGTAAACAGCCATCGATGGCACTGTATATGATGTACTCATTACATCATGTGTCTGTGTATATGCGTGTGTGTCCTTGTGCGTGCGTGCGTGCGTGTGTGTGTGTGTGTGTGTGTGTGTGTGTGTAAAACTAATTTAAAAACAAACCAAAGCTAGGTGGAAAATATTTAAACTATAATAAAAGACTAAAACACAGAATAACTGAAACAAAATTGTGTACTTAGTACCGGTACTTACACAACTAAAATAACAGTTCATTTAGTCACATTTGATGATGTTGTTTACTGATACTGGGACATCTATAACTCTATATGATTGAGTTAATTGCCTTCAGAAAGAGTTGTGTTTGTAGTGTAATACCTATACTCATACATAGGGGTGGGAGTCATACATGCCCCCACCCACTGGGAAATAACCTCCAGATTATAATAACAAAACTGAAATAAAAACTAAGCTAGAACTAATATTTTTTAAGCAATAAAAAAGAAACTCGCAAACCCACATGTGAATCTAACTAAAACTGAATTAATTGAAAAAAGGATTAAATAAATGCAAATCAATAATAACCTTGACATGTGTATGGGGCGTGCGTGTGTGTGCGGTGCGAGCGAGCGTTCACCTGCATGTGTTTTCACCACAGAGCTCCGTCTACTCCCTGGCTCTGAAGTCAGTCATCAGCTTGTCTACCGTTATCCTGGTGGGCCTCATTATCGCCTATCACTGCTGTGAAGTGCAGGTAAGAGATGTCTTCATATTCTCATGATCAAATGTGTGTTTTAACAACCTTGTCCCCGGTTGTCAAAACCTCAGTGGTACCTCAGCTATCACCAAGCTCATGTCTCAATGCCAGATTGCTACACAACTCTCAAAGGGTACTCACACCGGGCTGGTTTGTAATAGTCTGAACTTGGCCGTTGTTGGTTACTGTCACGTCCTCTGACGTCGGCTGTCAGTCCTCATTGGCCACTGCCGTGTCCTCGGACAATGGCGTCAATCCTTGTGACCACTGCAAACCTGAAATGGAACAAGACTTATGGCCAGTACAGAGAACATCACAAACACAAGTCTCAATGCCCAGGTGCTACACGACGTGTGTGCCTGTGTGTGTGTGTGTGTGTGTGTGTGTGTGTGTGTTAGCAGGTCTAATGAATGCTAAAGAACACTTAAACCCTCTTTAGTAAAGAGACTTCGAACTGACCTGAGTTGGCTCTATACTATTTGGCGCGTAGATATCCGATCTATGCGCAAAGCTATGTGTTGTGAGCTTGTAGATCTGCTATTTTTGTCTAATGTTCCCCCCTTAGAATATGGATGGTGGGGTGCAAGACAAGTAGGTAAAGATAGCCTTAACATCCTTCCCAACAAAAAACATTCATCACCTCATCCTCATTTCACAGCTGTACCTTCTTGATAGCGGCGCGGAGGACTGGCGCATTGCCATGACGACAGAGCGGCTGACGCTGATTGCGTTGGAGCTGGTTGCGGTGGCGGTCCACCCGTACCCAGTGGGTCTGCTGGCGTACTTCCAGCCGACCTCCCAGCGGTCCTCGTCACTGTCCGAGACGGAGCTGGAGATCGTGCTGGCCCTGCCCATGTTCCTGAGGCTGTATCTACTGGGCCGCGCCTTGATGCTTCACAGCCGCCTTTTCACGGACACCGCCTCCCGCAGCATCGGAGCACTCAACAAGGTCAGAGGTCAACCCTTACAAGCTCTGTGTTGAAGTTAAAATCCACCGGCATTGGGCAGTACTGTGTGATGTGAACGGAAAATATATATATACTTAGTCTTGGGAACTGCTTTTTCAAAGTTTCTTTGGTTTTGCAGAACCTAAACATTTGAAGGCAGAGCTTCATTAAGATGAGGCTTTGGACGGCATTGCGTGATGCATGTTTCAGTTAATAACTTTGAAATTGGGCACACTATTTAGTCTGGGGTTCAACTCTTGAAGTTTGGAATCTTCCTTTACTAAGACCCTTGTATTTACATGTTTTTATGTCGTATGTCTAGGTGGGCCGATCGGTCATTAGAGGTTTGAATCTCGAGGTGTGACCATCACATTCTTGCTCCCGTGGAATGGACATTCTCTGTCTATCGTATATCCTCCACCTTATTGTTTTACCACTCTCTTCCTCCTGATGAACCCACCCCCTGTAATCTCCCATCCTCTGTTGGTGCTTTTTAAGAGTGACGAAAATGACTGACCTTTTGCCTTCCCCCTGCAACAAACCTCCTGTTGTGTTGAGCTGAAATAGGCTTTCGTATCCCTCACCTCATCTCCTCTGTATTATGTAAAGATAATACACCAGGTAATATACTCAAATACTGCATAGTTAAAAGTGGGTACTAATAGCACTGTTAAAAGTGGGACATGAGTGATTGTGTCATATGTGATCTCTAGATACACTTCAACACCCGCTTTGTGGGGAAAACACTGATGACCACCTACCCTGGCACTGTCCTGATGGTTTTCAGCATTTCTCTATGGATAGTGGCTGCATGGGGCTTACATGTTTGTGAGAGGTACAGTATATGATATTGAGGGAATACAGTTGAAATACTTTACTTCTCAATGTATATACTAGACCAGCTTACTCTGGGTACCCCAGTATGGTTAAGTCACTCACTATGTACTATAATTAGCTTTGACTTTGTGCAACTTTCAATTGGTATAAAGAAAAGTGAAAAATACATTGCCCATACTTTTATTACCAAAATACATTGCCCATACTGTTATTATGTACTACTGTAACGTTACTGTTTACTGTATTGACATGCAAACAATCCCAACTCAAAATAGTAGAGTGATAGCAAGTGAAAAATGTGTGGTCAATAGACTATTAGACTGTAGCTCTTTATCCCGTAGACACCACAACTACAAGGACCTGAGTAGCAACTACATGGAGGCCCTGTGGATGGTCTCCGTCACCTTCCTGTCCATTGGTTATGGAGATGTGGTGCCTCACACCTACTGTGGTCGCAGTATCTGTCTTATTACAGGAATAATGGTAGGCATCATTTAATTTAAAAGATGGGCCATTTCACTCACCTTAATTACCTTTTCTCCCTTTATTGAACTAAATAGAAGGGAAGCAGAGACGGAGACAGCACAGCATAGTGGAGGCCCACAGGAGTGCAGTCTAAAGCCACATTTATGGTATTGCTCATTGCTTACTTTCAAGCTAGCAATACAGAAAGACAAATTGACTATAATTTATAATTTATAATAAATAAATTATATTATATATTATAATAATATCTGGAATTCTTTAATACTGAAATATAGCGGTAAATATCTAATTATCTATAGAGGCTATGTGCCTGACTACATTGTACCTGGAAGTTATGCAGGAACGCCTACTGAGTGGCAACAACTTTCTGGCCTTGACAGCCCATACATCAAAACATAAAAGTCCTGCTATCTGATTGTATTAAACAACATTAAACTCACCAACATTGCTGGTGTACAAAAAGATTGAAAAGTTTTTGTTTCATAAAAATCCACCATAGACAATGAACTATTCTCTATCAAATATTTCCGTGTGTAGGTGATTATTTGCTGCCTCCTGCCTTATCCTTTCATGCAATTTAGAAACAGGCGGTACGTACGAAGACGAAGGACCGAAACTGATGCATGTGCAAACTCTAGTTAGAATAATCCCAAGACCTAGCTCAGGACAAAATACAATGAAATGCAATAGAGGGTACTGTATGTGCATGACATCATCATCATACCAGGCACCTTGGCTGGTAATCCAGTCTGGCAGTGTGCAGGTTCGACTCCCGATCCCGACGGCCTTTACTGCATGTCACCCCCCATCTCTCTCCTTCCCCTCTCTTCCTGTCCCTCCATAAAAAACTTATTTTTTTTTTTTAAAGACTGAGCTGAGAGGCAAAAAACTACTTTCTGGCCTTGACAGCCCCAAAAGTCCTATCTGATAGCATTAAACGACAGTCACATTAAACAACGTTTATTTACCTCTAAATTTGCCACTCACTTTATGCATGTGCACTGCATACCCTCTATTCCCCAGGTTGGCGGAGGGTGTGTAGAGCTAAGGATCATATTAGATAATTGACAATTGATAATTAATGGGGTGAAAAATGGGTTACAAAATCGTGGGACAAAATGTATACCCTCTATTCTAACCATTGTTTTCTTCTCATCCATCTCTCTGTTTTCTTTCTATCTCTCTCACACACACACACACACACACACACACACACACACACACACACACACACACACACACACACACACACAGGGAGCCGGTTGCACCGTACTGGTTGTAGCTGTAGTTGCCAGGAAACTGGAGCTGACCAGAGCAGAGAAGCATGTCCACAACTTCATGATGGACTCCCACATCACCAAGGAGGTACTGGTTCACACCTGACCTTATCCAGATAGATACAGTATATATCTGATATAGATTAGATAATACATACGGTATCTAATCTTAGAGGATGCACACTACAAATATATGCCTGATTTATAATAGGTTGCGTATGGATATTTCCCCTAAAATAAAACTAACCTGTGGCATTAGCTTACCCTTATTCAGTACAGCACAGCAATGGAAAAGAGATGTTGGTGAAACTCTAGCATTGCATGATTCACCATTATGCTATTTTGCCAATACAGTAGAATAGATGAAGAAAACAACAATAGCCTGCTAAAAACATCTGTTTGTTTGATGTCTTCTTTCCTCCACAGATAAAAATTGCAGCAGCAAATGTCCTGCGAGAGTCTTGGCTTATCTACAAACACACTAAGCTGTCAAAAGAAAGAGATCAGTCCAGAGTACGCAGGCACCAGAGAAAGCTGCTGTTGGCCATCCACCAGTAAGGAAACTTCTGCAATTGCAGAACTGTCAAATTGACCTCTTACATAGCCTATATTTAGTGTCTGTCCAGCTGTCTCGACATCACAGTGCTCAAGTCTTCGATCCTTAGGTCAAGTGCAAGCCTGGCTCAGGGAGTAGGACGCCCCTGCCTTGCAGAGTCCCTAGGCACTTAATTAACATCATGTCCTGTGTTTTCTAAATCAAACTGTAGTTTTCATAAAATACTACCTGTGTGCTTTTCAGCTTGCGGAATGTTAAGATGGACAAGAGGAAGTTGGCAGACCAGGCCAACACACTAGTTGACCTCTGCAAGGTGAGCCTGTATTAGTCATCACAGAAAGAATTAAAAAAACAGACTTACATTGTATTTTATCTATCCCACCTACACTAGGAGCGTCATTAGTGGTTCCAGGGCAATTGCTACCCCTTGCTTTTAAATTTAACCTCAAATTAAATGATTTTATACATATACAGTACTACCTCCACCTCTGAATGTTTTTTGCTGATTAATCAGATTTTAGATCAACACTTAAGACACTTGTTTTCTTTCTAAAACCATACATGCATTAATAACTTCCATACTGGCATTTTAGCATGTACTGGCCTTTTTTCAAGTTTTCTTTTCTTAGCCTATGCAAGCTCACAATGCACTGATACAATGCATTGTGAGCTTGTATGTGGACCACTTCGGGATCTAGTGGTCTTTTGCCACGCTAGTTTTTGAGGGACGCTAGTCCCTCCTATGTCCAACTTTGAGTGTTTGTGTAAACACAAACATTGAAGACAAAAGTGAGACCGCAAATTGTGACTGGCCAGAATGAGATGATGTATGATAAGAGTGGCCCTCAGGTGATTAATTAATGAGGCCTCTGACCTAGTACACAAACAATACTACCATTACCTCAACCATTTAATCATTACAACCCCCATCACTAACACGTGTTCCACTCAGATGCAGAACTTGATGTATGATGTTCTGTCGGAGGTGCACGGCTGCCGTGGGGACCTGTACTCTCACATTCAGAGCCTGGAGAAGCATGTGGAAGAGTTGAGCGAGGGCTTCAGGATCCTGATGCCACTGCTCTCCAACACTCTGTCCACACAGAACTCTTCCATCCGTCACCTCCTCAGGGAAAGGGAGGTGGAGAATGCTAGCATGAACGCGGGTGACGGGTAGATAGTTTGTAATTTGCAACCTAGAGAATTCAAGATAGACTACTGAATTGGAGCACAGTGAACCTGGCTCCAATACTCAACGGTATATTGTATACCAGAACATATAGGCTTGTTTTCTGTAGCAGAAACACCGTCTTTGATAGTGAATTGAATTAATCTGTGCAAATTACAACAGCTATGCAGTTATTCATACAGGACTTTGGTCAATGCTTTCAACATTGTGCCATCATATCCAGATACTTGACATGTGTGGGGGAAAGTAAAGAATGTGTCATCATGGACTAATGGAATTGACTACTTCACTACTACATCCAACTGCCAAGTTTAAAGTCTGAAATTACTTTGCTGTAATGTACAGTTGTACAAAGACAATACCATTGTTAATTTATATCAATATGAAAGCAATAAAGATTTGAAGACACATTCTTCAGTGTTCAGTACAACAGAAAAATCACTTCCAATTTAGCACAGTTAAAGAAAACACACCATTAATTTAGCCAAAAACAACTTATTTTATTAAGAAAGACTGGGCTGGAGGGTGGAGTTACAGCAACAATCAATCTATCTGAACAAAATGAAACCAGTCAATACATCAGCATTACAACTGGTCTTGTTCCGGAACGATGCACTGTGTCTTGAAGTGTCATTGACCACCAAGTTGAGGGGTCAAAGATGCTGATATCAACCAATCCAACCACGCCTCTCCCGGTTCATGGCCAAAGAACAGCTAGTGCTGCTTTCTCCTGAATGAGCACCCTGATAGACACAATGAGAGTCAGTCAGATCACTGAGAACAAAGAGGGGAATTACTGAACAGTAGACAAATACTGGGGAATGTGAATAGAATGCTACTGATGTAAGGGTAGCACTTAACGTGTCATATGCACATGATTTGTTTACATGCCAGCGTTACAAAAAGCAAGTTAGCAAGTTTAAGTGATTGTAATCTATAAATTGACTGTACTCAATAACGTTGAACATAATACACCGGAAAAACCGCAACATAGACAGCCAGCACCATACACGTTTTTCAGTTTTCGAAATAGCTTGTGTTGAACATTGAAAATGACAGTTTCAGAAACGGATACTGACCCTCTGTGAGACGTGCTTTGCCTCCAGTAGGTTGACAGAGGACTGTGGAGCAGCCCACACACAACACCACCGTCTGGGCATGGCTGAACACCGTAGTGATCTTGTAGCAACCTGCAAAATGACAAAAAAAACACCATAGACTGTAAATGGCTAATCGAAGCTCCAATGGCCACACAATTCATCTAAGTGTTCAGCAAAAGTGTAAATTAATTGCATTTAAAAAGGTTACCTGGACATTTGACGTCCATAAAGTAAGAGTTGGGACTCTGGACGAGTCTTTTCTTCTTATGCCTCCTCTTTTCCTCCTCAGGGCTTGGGTGCAGCAAGTCTTTTGCGAGCTGAAATGTAAAAAAAAGACATTGAAAGGACTATCAGTGATCACCTAATGTTTTGATGGCTAAAATCTAACCAGAACGATAAGTGCTTTTATTGTATCCTTCAACTTCTTGTTTAGCCTCAAATTACTGAATATAGGCCTACAGGTTTTGTAGCAATTGTAGAAATATCAAGACCTGAATTGGCGACTGTTTGACCATATATATATATTTTTTTACATTTAGGAAATAGCCAATTTAACACCAAGGTGACCAGTGCCCACTCCCGTGCCCACACACATATCCCATTACGGTTACCGCATGACAGCTGCAGGGTGCTCGTGGTCACCCACGCACCTAAATTACATTATTTAATGTTATCATCATGGTCGACTTCATAGAGACTGGTATCCGTCAATAACAAGGTATACGTTATAATTTCTCTTTGTTGTAGTGTGGACCGTGATTCGGTAACGTTTAGCATCATTTTAGTGTACCACGTTTTGGCCTATATTTGGGGCACTACGCAGTTTTTATCCACGAGCTAAACCGTGTAAACGGACACACTAGTCAATCGCCAATGTTACAATAAATGTAATATGACCTCTGCCAATTTCGAAACTTGTCAACTTTAACACATTGCGGCTCGTTAAATTAGCTATTCAGCTGTCTCCATGTTTGCGCTATGTACGCAGCCATCTTGTATCACAATGCGCTCCCAGTGCGCTCAGAGATTGCATTTATAATACCGGGACATGGACTGGGGCAATTTGCTTAAAGTGTACAGCAGTCGGAACGCTATTGTTTTATGTGCACATATAGCGCAGTAGATGACACTAAAACTTCGAATAGTTGATACAAATTCTACATTTCTATCGCTCGTGTACTCACTGGCATGTTGGCGAGGAAGTAGCCGTTGCCGAAAAGGAGGCCGTACCGGAAGCGCAGGGCTGATATCCTCGCATCCTTTGAGCCAGGACCGGAAGTGGGTTGTTAAACCAAACGGGCAGACATTTTTGTAAGGTCAAAATCAAACGAATGTTTTAATGCAATTTTTTTTAACTTTTACTTAAAATGACAGCTATGTTTACAACAAAGAACTTTGGAAAATTAGAAATTAATCACAACACTGCTTACATGAAATATTTTGTTTTATTATTACTACACTTTCAACACAGGACATGGCAGGTTATAATGGACAATCCTATTCTCAAATATTATGCAGACTGCCCCTCCTCTTCAGTTTGACTAGCAGCAGTATTGTTGATGAGAGGATCTCGTTGTTTCATAATCTCCTGTATCTTCATATAGGATTCACAGTCTGTAAAGAAGTGGTTTCTCTGAATGAGATGGAGAGAACAGAACACAAATTAAATTGAATGTTGACATGTTGAAAGTAGCATCCAATGTAGAAAATCTCACTGCATTAAAAAAAAAACCTAATCCTTGCTCAAAGTTAAATGATCAATTATGTTGCCACAGTGTGGTAGACTACTAGACTACATATAGGCCTCGCCTATACAGTAAAATCCTCATTATCAAAAATATGCACATTTCTTTTCAGTGAAGACACAATTAATAATAGTTTCACTTTACATTTTATGTTGACCCTGCTCTGGATACATACCTGGAGAGACAGACGGAGGAGTCCTCCTCCCTCAGTCTGCTTCTGAACACATGACAGGAACAGAGGCAACGAACGCTCTGTTAGCCTGTTTCCTATCAAGTCCAAAGAAAGACAAGAGACAAAGCTTAGCAAATTATTTAGCTATGTTAACCTGTTGTTTATTTTTATTTGAACATATATTGCTTATTGGTTAAGGATTTATTTTGTTGATTCGATTCCTTCCTTTTAATTTATTCTGTATTCTGTTGCTGCACAACACATTCTTGACATAGGCTAGGCCTACTATACACACATTATGTAATATTGCCAAACCGTATTATTACACATGTATTTATTTATTTTACTAAAACTTATTTTATGTTTTATTTTTTAAGTCAGGACTCTGAGTATACCTGCCAGGTTTAAGGAGGCGAGAGCACTGTTCCCCAACAGAATGACTTCACCATCCTTGTGCTGCACTGATGGCTCCAGCAGGGGGCTCACAATCTCCACCATCTCCACCAACTGGCAGAGAGACACATTTGATTGATGGAGGTATAGAAACTGTATGTATACGTGTCACTTAGTATATCAATATGTCTCTTTAAAAATGGAGGCAAACCTTATTCAGAGAAGCACTTGTCTTATCCTGCAGATAAAGAAAATGGCATGCAAGCAGGAAATTCATATGTAAACGTTTGAGAAACTTAACGTGAATATTCACTGTTAACTCAAAATGAGTCTAATGACTCAATTCAATAAACATAACCTCTTGCTCAGACATTGATGGGTGTTTCTCTTTGGCCCCTGACTTCCCTGGTTTACCTCGAGGTACCTTGGCATCAGAGGCTGTAACAGAGAAGGAGTACGTAATGATAGGGTGAAATAACAAATGCCCGTTCAGAGAGCTAGCCTATAACACTGATTGATGGTAGTTTAAGTACATTTTATTACATTTCTTGGTAGATTTTGGGTCCTCTTTCTTTGCTCCTGTATGGTTGCCAATCAATTTCTCGTCTTTTTTGGGCATTTCCTGTCATCACAGTATCACACAGATCTTTCCTTACAAGATGTTCAGGGTCATATTTTGTGGAGAACATTTAAAAAAAATCTTGTTTAAAAAATAAGCATGGAATAACAGGAACGTGATGAGGGCAGCACACCAAACTCAAGCTAAAAGAATGTCACCATTTTGCCATCTACTTTTGTTACCTTTTTTCTGGATGTTCCCTTGTTCCCCCCCTTGCTGATGTTGCCACTCAGAGAGGTGCTGCTTTGGACTGAAGGAGTTTGGTCAACTGGAGACTGCTCAGGTACCAGAGACGGCTGCAGAAATAGGAGGAGAAAATACGTGCGTGCGAGAGAGAGAGAGAGAGAGAGAGAGAGAGAGAGAGAGAGAGAGAGAGAGAGAGAGAGAGAGAGAGTCTGATTTCCACTGAAAGCCTGATTTATACTTCACTCAACAACTTGAAAAGGGTATTGAAGCATAAATTATATATGTAGAGAAAAAAAATCCTACTTACAGACTGGTCTCTTTCTAGTAGCAACTTCCTCCTCTCCACAACCTCTGTGTGAGTTAGAGCAAATGGACAGAGTATCTACAAAATCAAAGGGTAAGTGACATAATTAAATAAAACTGTATACCAGTATAAAAAAAAAACTATAGAGAGATAGAAAGAGAGAACTGACACTCACTTTAACTAGATGAGCAGACCCTGTGTCTCCAATCCAGTTGTTGGACAGAGACAGGCAGAGCAGAGCCCGGTTCAAGCGCAAACCCTAGGACACGATAGAGAATGACTGAATGGTACGTTCACTACGTTGACAACACTTTCAGTCACTGGCGCACCACAGTTAAACTCTATATACTTGGCCCCCTAATGTTTCCCTTTACACAAAATGTCTTTATCGAAAATAACAAGCTGTGTTGTTTTGTTTTATTTTTGCTGAATGATTGCATATTTTCGCTGAATGTTCACGTGTTATGTCATGCCCATTACATTGATGCTATGTGTTAAATGTGAATAAATGTACTCAATGAGTTGTACCTCTGCTATATGTGCAGCACCTTCATCACCAATACAATTGAAGGCCAGGTTGAGTGATATGAGGTTCTTGTTGGCAGATCTAGTAGTGGAGAGTGCTGACCCAATCAAGAACGCCCCTTCATCTCCTAACCGGTTGTTCCGCAGTGACAGATGAGTGATGCTGATGGCCAAACAGGTAAAATAAGAATTTATTATAGGAATAAGAGAGAGAGAGAGAGAGAGAGAGAGAGAGAGAGAGAGAGAGAGAGAGAGAGAGAGAGAGAGAGAGAGAGAGAGAGAGGCGCACTAGTATTGTGTCCATCCCAGTACTCACGCACTGTCTTGAGACAGTAGAATGTGGTAACTCTGCCTTGGAAGAGGGTTTCCCTCTAACACCACAGACCTGGAACAGTGAGGAGTATTGATAAATGTATCTGATTAACAACTCAACCTATTGTGGTGTATATCTCTGAGCCTGGCACCCAAACTCATTTCATTGATCCTTCAAATACTAAGTAGTATATAGTATAAAATAGTATTCAGTGTGAGGTAGTTTACATGGTGGCCTGGTGGGGCCTACCAACAATGATTATTTCACACCCACCCAAATTGTTCCATGCAAGGCTCTAGTCTAGGGCCTAGCCCTAGGCCATCGGTCACAGTTGAATACTTTACTTTATTGTCCCCTTGGGGAAACTAGTTTTGCTGTACATAATAATAAAAACATCAAACAACACAAGGTATTTATGTATAGCCTACTAAGCCGTTAGGACTGGCTGTGGATGAATTAAGCAATCACCTGAGGTTGGAGCAGAGAGACATTGTGTTCTTAAGAGAGATCACCATTTTATCTGTCAGTCCAGTGCGCCACAAACTGCAACATAATGGGCAGGGTGATGCAACTATACAACATCACTCCTCATAGCAAAGGTACATATGTAGCCTATGTTATTACTCACTGCAGGCTCTGTAGGTTGCTCAAGAAAGGAAGTGTCTTGCTCAGTACTTGACCTATCCGTGTGTCGACTTTCCAACCTGTATTTGTGAGAAAATGTTTTTTTTTCTCCTTTTGTCTATTAAATGTAAATTCGATCCAGTTCTGTAAACATGTCAATTGGCATACAATCATTTAAATGAGAAAACAAAATACATATATATTTGTCAAGATCAGAAATGGCATTTCACTTAATGCGATAACCTTGATATGAATTAATTTGTTCATATATGTTCATGTCTAAGGTGACATAGCAATCTGTGTTTTTTTTAAAGGCAAACCTACTAATTGAAATCCAAATGTATTAAATATGAACTTAAATGTAAACAAAGTTCTTACCAAGGACCTTGATGCCCTTGACACTATGAGGGTCTTCATTCTCCAACTCCACCTGAAGGTGTGGCTTAGGACACCAAGAGGAGGTCTCCATGTGGGACTGGCTGTCCTCTGTCATTATGGGTTGTTAATGTTAAAATTAATTAAAACTGTTTAAACACACAGCTGGAAAAAAAATCGTCATAGTATTATGATGTACTGTGTGTTAAATGATAGCACATTTAAACTATTCTGTTTTGGCATGCTTTACTAGCTGTGGTGATCTATATAATTTTTGACGGGCGCTAGCCAGTCCTATGTCTAGCTTTGAGGGTCTGTGTGAACATTGAAGACAAAAGTAAGGACGCAAATTGTGATTGGCCATGCAGAATGAGATGATGTATGATGACGTATGATGATAATCTCCTCACTTCACACAGGTGTGATTTTTATTTTACAGCAACATCCTGATTCACATGAGGGACTGAGGTAAGAGGAATTGAGGTAAGAGGTAGCATTTCTTATCTAGTAGCCTATGTCTTTTCTGGCTAGAGAAGGTTTACCCATGGTGCCTCTTTCAGTTCCTGGAGAAGAGGAGGATGGGCGCTTGGTGCAGATAACTGCAGGGCATTCTTTCATTCCCAGAAGAACACAAAGCTCAGGGAAATCAGTTTTCAGGTTGCCTGAGCACTGGTAGTCATCTAAAGGAGATAGGGGAATGGAAATATGGAATAGTGTTGTTCAATGACCATACCCTCAAACTGTCCATCACAGATATTGAGGATTACAACCTAATTTGTCTTTAGTCTTACAACAGGCACACAGGCATGCAGTGTTATAGCAAGTAGGCAGGCTACTTACCGAAGGTCAGGGCATTTTCGTCTATAGTTAGTCCTAACAACAAAGATGCCATGCCACAAGGTTAGCCGAAACGTCTCTCAACTGATTTTGTTTTAGAATAATCACAAAGCTGACTGTTTTCTAGCATGCTTTTGAAAGTTTATTTTATTTTATTACAGTACTTACCTGTGTTTTTCGAAGGATCTTCAATTCCAACACTGCCCTTATCTGATTTCTCCTTTTTCTCTGTACGTTTTCTAGACATCTTTCCGTCAAAAACAAAAAAGATACACCTTACTGTTAGCTAGTTTAGTTAGCAACATAGACATGCTAACTACTGAACACCTAGGAGTCTGTGAGGTTGCTATGGCAACTCTTGCAAACACAGATACTTCAAGATTATTTTTATGTAAGTTTCTCCATTTTATGTGGGTCATATCAGGATTAAATACGCACATCCATGATGTCCAAAGGAAGGCTCAAACTATTATTATTATTATTATTATTATTATTATTATTACAAATTGTTGTTGTTATTACTAGGCCAGTGCAGTTGCAAATGACGGCAGGTGAATGTCGGCAATATGGAACTAGTCATTGAAAAGATTATCGTACTCAGATTTATGATGCCAGCACAGGGATCATATAAGGATATACAAATCTATATATATACTTGGCACAGCAACTTAATCGATTGGACGGTGCCCAAGATACCTGGGACAGTTACCCAGATACTTGTCATGCCAGTTAATTCCACATTTCTGTGCTGAGCTGAGCACCTTGTTTTTTTTGGTTTTTTTATCAATCTATTAAAGTCTTTATAATTTTTTATCAATTAATTTATTTGAGTTGGCCCCAACACTACCCTGACCCTGTTGCCCCTCCTCTCTCTCTCTCTCTCTCTCTCTCTCTCTCTGTTGAAATTTGAAAGAACTCTGATTATTATGGCTTCAAGCTTTCTCTGCGAACATATATTGCTCCCCCACAGGAACCTTCGTCCCCCTCTGTAGTGGTTTAATTATGGTTATGTAGGCTGGTTAGTGAGCCTAGCAAGTCTTGACCAACACACCCATTATTAACTTTATTAGCTTCAGCCTGCAGTTGTGTTCAACTTGCTCTGACATGTCTGTGAAAATGGTATATTGGTTACGATATGTATATGATCCAACATGCCTGCGACATAACTTTGACTAAACTTACTATGATCCTTTCATTCTGGTTAAGGATAAATAGGTATACTAAGTTCTCGATCCCTATCTAATGTTGCACTGCTAAACTTGCAGCTCATTTGTATAAGGGAGCTTGTTTGGCTAACTTGGCGCTCATTAAAGTCAGATTTATCCACAGTGCATAACGGTTTTAAATTACAATGTTTATGCACTATGAATGTATTAAACATTTTAATACGCCCTCCAGTGCATTAACATTTTAATTAATCCACAGTATACAGATATGGCATAGCTAAACTGCATGGGCTAATTATTATAGGTCACGTGCAGTGGTTCTGAATGTGGGGATCCTATAAATGGTGTATATTTACTGTGTATATTATTATCCATTATTGTTACTACATGTACAAGTCACAACTCTGTGGTACAAGTACACTACACTACAGCGATAGAACATACAAGAATGGCTATTTTACTCTATTCGACAGTACAGTAGGTCTATGGGCCAAATGACACAACAAGTCTTGATACAGTTGTTGAACAAGACAGTGTTCCCAGAGATAGGCTAAACAATACTATCCGTGGCCTACTGCAGTGGTTCTCAACCTTTTCAGGCAGTGACCACTGAGCCCCAAATCATATTCATATTTGACCTCATCCTGATAAACACGGAGATGAGGCATTCCATTTTCGGTTCCAAATAGCTGATCTATTGGCTATTTCACAGTTATTTGTGATTATTTGACAATTTGGCCAATGATTGATCTGTTTTTATATAGTATATTTTGTTGATGACTTTTGATGCTGTAATGCTCTTTTTCTTTTCTTTCTTTTTGAGGTATTAAAAAGTTCTTAAATTGTCTTCCCCCCCTGGGGTTTCCGACCCACAGGTTGAGAACCGCTGGCCTAACGTATATCATTGGTGCGTTTGAAAGGTTGAAGAGAATCACTGCACCAAGCCCCCGCCTGGCCAGGCCCCCGGAAGTAGGAGGAGGCACAGGCTACATTCCTTTCCTTAGGTGCTTCAACAAAGGTGAGGGTGTGGTGTGTTACTCCAGACTCCCAACCTGCAATACTGAGCTTATAAATCTGTCCGGGCTCGGGGTTTATAGCTATATTTTTTAAAGGGAACGATCTTACAACCATCTGTATACAACTATCTATCGTGGATTAAAGGTAAGATTGAAAGCTTGTAACTGAATAGTTTTTATGTCAAGAGTGTGCGCAGAGCAGAGCAGGAAATCTGGTAGGGCTACTATTCACTGCCAACTGATCAAGTGCCAACTATCACTTTTGTAATCATTCTTGTTGCTAGCATTATTATAACTTTAAGCAGCATTATTATAAGTAATAGTTTAGTTGGTCAAAACAACAGTATTTCTCCCCTGCATTTAGTTGAAGACAGTTTATGTAAAAGTAGAATTTTGTGTAGCATACCATAGCTCGGCTCAAGATAACATCTAATAGAAAGGGTGACGTGACAGGCCTATATGCTATGACAGAACTCTTTCTTGTTAGCCATGAGCTGAATAATGTCAGATCTGTGTAGCCTACATTACAATGTAGGCTACACACATTACATCTGCACAAATACCACATTCAAACTTCTGTGCAAGAGTGAGAATGACTTTGAAACAGATTATTGCTTAAGGAACCCTTTGTCAGTGTTGTTGCTAGAATTCTGATAACATTTTCTCCTTCCCCGAACAGCCATATAACCTGTCCTGTACTATGTGTGTATATGATATGATTACGACTATGTTGTATGGCCTGGCTCAGAGTAAACCCTTATTTGTAATACATGAACAAAAACAAATACATATAGAACTTTCTTGTACAAATTGAAAAAGAAATGCATACATTTAGGAATAAATAACAATTCCTTTTGAAATTTCAATTAATAAAATACACCTTTGTGCATGAAGTATAAATAGGCAAACGATTTACGTCATAATTGCTCTAAACAAATTCCATAGATTTGTGTAAAGGAGCAACTTGGACACTCAGGCATGAAGGAAGCATTAGTTCAAGTCCGTTGCTCTCCCCATGTCCCCCATATATGGGGACTACGTTGGCGGAGGGTGTGTAGAGCCCAGGATCACATTAGATAATTGACACAGTGGTGAAAAATGGGTTACAAAATCGTGGCATAAAAATTATTAAAAAAAATATCCATAGATTTGGCAGGCTCTAAAGTGCTCTAAACAAACATTGTAATATCCTCAAAGTCCATAGACTTGGCTGGCAAACTATTTACGTCATAAGTGCTTTAAACAAACGTTAAAAATCTCATAGACAATTTACAGTTTAGGCATTTAGCAGACGCTCTTAATCCAGAGAGATTTACAGTAAGTGAGAACAACACATGGTAATACATGTGCTTGGCTGCCATGATGTAATCTTCAAAAGCCATGCATTGGGGGGCTAGCGCCCTCAATAATTGCTAACAACATTATCGATAGTTGCAGCCATATAGGAGGCCTTTGCTATGTTTCACCAGTTTCAATTGAAACAGGCCTCCACCCTCAGGGGGGCCTCTGACTGACCACCAGGCGTCAGTCAACCCCCCGGGCCCCCGCCACCCATGGCCCTCTCGCTCACTTGCTGCCTTGCTCTCTCCCACGATGTTAAGTTACACCTATTTCCTGTTAACCTGGGTAAAATGTGCGGCATTGGGAGCGGAGACACTTTATTGTGAAGTGACGACAGGATGAGGAGAGGTTTTGTTGCTGCGCAATTGTTGAGAGTAATGGCTATGTTGAACAGTCAAAACTATTTGTATCAATACGCCTGTATCAACAGAATAAAATTGAAAAAATTATGTAAGCCGTAATTACATGATCAGTGCATAGACTCCCATACTCCAATCAAGCATTTCAGACTGGTCCTAATTAAATGCCAATAATGATATTGGTATTGGTCTATCGGAACAACTCAGAGAAAGAGTTTCTGTATTCATTTAACTGATATTGGACTCAAATGTAACTTTTATATTTGCATTATTTTATACAATGAACTCCTTCAACTATATAGGAGTTATACTCATAATAACCTTTATATTGTGCTACACAATGAATTGCAACATTTGGTGTCCAGTCCTTCTCTTACTTAAGAGACCTAATGTTCTTCTTTTAAGTGGTTTCACTTAAAAATGTTTAAAAGATCTTGAAGAACTTGTTTATCATAGTTCGTCCAATCCTCCCAACTTCCCTGACCTGTTTTTCTGGTTTAACCCCCCAGGGCCCCCACCCCACCCATATACACCCACCACTACGTTACACTGTCCTGTTTCTTCATACATGTCCTTCCCCCCTTCACTGACCTGTCCTGTTTGCTGTGTCCTCTTGTGTGCTTCTACTCTTTTTAGTCCTTCAGCCAACGACAGTAGAAAACCATGGCGGAAAAGGCAGATCTGATTGAGAAGGCCAAGCTCGCAGAGCAGATGGAGCGCTATGAAGACATGGCCGCTTTGATGAAGGAGTTGACGGAGCAGAACTCTGACCTCGAGGATGAGGAGCGCAACCTGCTTTCTGTGGCCTACAAGAACGTGGTGGGAGCCAGGAGGTCTGCGTGGCGGGTGATCTCCAACATGGAGTTGAAGGCCAAGACCCCTGAGAAGAGTGCGCTGGCAAAGGAGTATAGAGGGACGATTGAGAAGGAACTGAGGGAGCTCTGCAATGATGTGCTGGTAAGCTAGGAGCTGGAGGGGAATGAAGCAATTGGGGAATTTGGGGTGGTGTGCAGGTTGATGGGTGGTGGTTTCTTTCTTTTTTTCTTTTTAGCTTATGAAGGAGGGAGGCGAGTCATCAATATCTAGAAACACAGACTTACACAGCTGTATTAAGCGAGCCTGAGTTATTGTGCACTTATTTGGACTGTTCCATGTGAAAAACAGAAGTGAATGAAGCCACCCTTGCCTAAATAGGTGTTTGGCTGACTAGTGACTACATACACAAAATACATACATTACATACACAAAATACATACATATCTACATACATATTGAGAGTTGAGACTATTCTAGAAGGCCTTTAGCAAATGATTTTATCAGAGCAACTTGCACTGAACACAGTCCACATCTGTGACCCACCGTGAATGGGAGACAGCCATTGGATTATTATTCATGTTTGTTTCCTTCATGTCATATGAAAGCAGGGAATCATAGCTTCAAATTGGCATACTGGTTGTTCAGTTTGACCCACCAGCTTTAGATATATGGCTTATAGAGTAATGTCTTGCAGAAAACAGTGAGTTGAGAAAACAGGCTTGAAAGGTGCACTTCTGTGGACTCTAACATTATACCTAGTATGTTTAAGCATTTATTTCATATTTACATGTCGATGTTTAGCTCTGACATTTATTTCAGAAATGCTCTAGTATGTGAAGACTGAAGAGTCTGCCTGTGTTATTAACTCACATCTGTTGATTGACAGCAGCGTGTATGTGACCTAAAACCTCTTAAGAGATAGCCTTAACAATGCACATAATGGCAAACACTATTGCACATACTGCAGGATACTTTATTGTTCCCACACTAGAAAATACAAAGTTTCAGGCATGATTCATGCCTGAAACATGTGTGAAACAATTCAAGTAATGTACAGCAATGAAAGGAACTAGAATACAAATGGCTTATCACTGTAGAAACTATTGTGTAATAAGAGTGCGGCGCACTAGTAGGTGATGAGCAAATTAACCAAGCATGGCTCCTATTCCTAAATCCTAATGGTGCCTCAAGGCCATTTTATAAACACTGAATTGCTCAAGACAGACCATTTCTATCAATTAATTCAGTATAAAGTGCTCCAAGCAGGCTGAGCATAGATCATAGATCAAGTTAAGTTTTATGTTCAGGTGTTTATTTTTATTTTTTATAAAGTATATTTATTGGTTTTAACCAATTTAAGGTGTTTAACAAACACAGACATTACACAACAAGAACATAATAATAAACAAGAAAAGAAAAGAAAGAAAAGAAAAACAGCTCAGGCACAACACTAGGTGCCCTCCAGGCGGCTGCATCGGGGCCGCTGCCCGGACGACCGCCCCCCCCCATACCCAAACCCCCATACCCAAAGGGCGAACAAGCCCCCACCCCAAAGCAGAGCACCCACTAGGGAAGAATGCTGGCATATAAGAAATCTAAGGTTGGCACGGAAAAGTACTGTGGCAGACAATGTTGGTCCAATATGATCCAAATGTAAGGAATACAGGAATACAGTCCATTATAAGGTTATGCCATGATTTCTTTGATGGAGCAACATCCTTGATCCAAAACAAAAGAATATTCTTCCTAGCAATGTTCAGGTGTTTAATTTAATTGCATATACTATCCTATCCATCTTTTAGAGCCTGCTTGACAGCCACCTGATCCCCACGGCAGTTCCTGCAGAAAGCAGGACTTTCTACCTGAAGATGAAAGGAGATTACTGCCGCTATTTGGCTGAAGTGTTCACCGGAGACGAAAAGGCTGGTGAGTCCAGTAGACCCCTGTTTCTTCTACACATACACATACATGCATCATTTCCATCCTATGCCAATATTTAAGAACATTGGGAGGAATTAACCTAATCCAGGCCACCTTCTAACAAAGGTTTTCCTTGACGTTGGCATGTCTGTAAAGACATGTTGTGCTTAGAGATGGAGGTGATCTTGGATTAAATTGAACCCTATTTGCCATAGAGCTGCAACTATTGATTATTTCCTTAGCAATTGTTGCGAACGCAGTGAGCACTTACTATGAGACCTAGCAGATCATGTCTGTCTGTGTGTGTGTGTGTGTGTGTGTGTGTGTGTGTGTGTGTGTGTGTGTGTCTGTCTGTCCCGCTATACGTCCAAATATGGAGTGTGTTGCATCATGTTCGCAATCACAAACAAATCACTCAGCTCCATATAATATATGGAGCTGAGTGATTTGTTTGTGATTATGGGCACAAAAGGGGCCAGGTCCACATATACAGTAACAGCGGGACAGACAGACAGACAGACAGACAGACAGACAGACAGACAGACAGACAGACAGACAGACAGACATGATCTGCAGGGTCTCAGCTGCGTTCGCTTCCCGCGTTTGCGCGTCTTACTGGTTGAAAGTGCTTTATTGTATTTGTTTAATCGAGATATATCAATATATCGTATTGTGGCCTCTGTATCGTGATACATATCTATCATGAGCAATCAATATCCACCACTACACGTGTGTGTGTGTGTGTGTGTGTTAGGGCTGCAACTAACGATTATTTTCATAATCGATTCATCTGCCGATTATTTAAACGATTAATCGATTGTGTGTGTCCGTGTGTGTGTGTGTGTGTATGTGTGTGTACACTGTAACTTAACTCTGGTTCATTCTTTTTCAGTTCTTTCAATAATACCAATTGGTATTGTATTTTATATCGTTTATATCATTGGATAAGTACCAGTAAGACGCGCAAACGCGGGAAGCGAACGCAGCTCGTA
Source organism: Protomyctophum bolini (assembly GCF_963924005.1). Classification (NCBI taxonomy): domain Eukaryota; kingdom Metazoa; phylum Chordata; class Actinopteri; order Myctophiformes; family Myctophidae; genus Protomyctophum; species Protomyctophum bolini. The sequence goes on from NC_137878.1 coordinate 19,107,557, forward strand.
CATATTTGGGTTTTGGACGTATAGCTGCTTTGGGGACTCCTTATATGGTTATGGCTGAGTCATGGTGACACAAATCACTCAGCTCCATATATGGGCACAAAAGCGGGACAGACAGACAGACAGACACACAGACAGACAGACAGACAGACAGACAGACATGATCTGCTAGGTCTCATAGTAAGTGCTCAATGCGTTCGCAATAAGTCAAAAGGGAGACATCGAAGAGGAAGGATGGATGGGGAAGGATCAACATATGGAATGTCTGAACAGGTTCTGAAATATATCCATATATGGAGATCTAAGGGTTTGAGGTTTGAGCATCCATATATTGGCTTAACTGCGACAGTCGTATTTACTATGACATCAGGGTCTCCACATCTCCATCCCTGATGATGTCACATGATGTCACGAGTCCTGGGCACCATATATGGTGCACACTGGTGCCCAACACTGACGGAAAATACTCGATTCCACAATAAATCTTTCTATTGCTAATGTTTCTTTATTTTTCAGCCATCATTACTAAATGCCAGGAAGCTTACCAGGCAGCATTTGAAATCAGCTCCAAGGATCTGGAGCCTCTCAATCCCATCCACCTGGGTTTGGCGCTCAACTTCTCAGTGTTCTATTACGAGATTCACAACTCGCCAGAGAAGGCTTGCGAACTGGCCAAGAAGGTAGGAGCTCACTTAAGCTGGGTGATACGTTGGTTTCCTGTTGAATTGTACTGGGATATTAGAGTGATACATAAAATAAAGGTTGTGTAATGTTAGTGCAGTGATGTTTTCTTATAGAGGGGGCTGGCCCAACTACAGGCTTTGCATACATAATCCTGTTTCCGGAAAATAAATCTCAAATCTAGAATAGGTCCCATTGCCCGTAGGGATGATCGCACTGATAATGTTGTTAGGCAACCACTGACGTGCTGTATGGTGGTTTAGGTATCAGACAATACTCAATACGATACTCAATATTACAATATGTTGAACCCCTAAAACCAGCTACCATTAACACTAACTGCTCTATGTGAAATATAGGCCTTTCATGATTAAATGTATTGTAGTTTAAGCTACTTTTGAAAATCAACAAAATTCCGTTTTGGATACCACTTGTTCAAATAGTTTGGGCCAAATCTTCCTATAGATCACAATTTACAGTCTCATTGCACTTCCTTCCTTCCTTACTTACTTATACTTATTGAATTAAAAAAACATTGTATTCAATATTGCCTCATATCCCAAAATTGTTGCTCTTGTTTCCTCAATAAGCCACGCAATGGTATTTCATCACACTTAGTGGATTTATATTTTGGGAGGTATTGACAGCGCAGTGTCTCTGTCCTCAGGCCTTTGATGATGCCCTCATGTTGCTGGACTCCCTCAAAGACTCGTCTTACAAAGACAGCACCTTGATCCTGCAGCTGCTTCGAGACAATCTGACGGTCAGTATACACTTCCGTCTGCATACATGTGATGTGACATGTCACATGTATGCAGTACACATATACACTTTGGTGTTTGCCTCTGAAATATCCCCACCGTCCCCAGATGCACCGTTTGATTATTCAATTTTCCCCAACTTTTATTGCAGCTATGGACATCAGAAGGCCAGGGAGAAGCTGACGAGACAGAGTAGGAGGCATATAATAACCGAGTTGCAATCTGTCTTTAAAAAATCAAAAGTTACAAAACCCACACACTTTACTGTACCTCTCACCAGCCTACCTGATAGGGGAAATGTTTGCTTTGTATCCACTAGACGGTTCTTGGGTTCACTTGTTCAACTAAAACCAGCCACAATGTAACATTTATATTGTGTTACTAGCATAAAATGTAAATGTCTACAGTTGAAAATAATGTTTGAAATAGTATCTTCGACGCAAGTGTGCCATATGCCTGAGGTAGCCTGTCTTGAAAAAATAATCAGCTGGACTCACAGACATGTGTTTACAAACAGAGACAGCTGCCAGGTAATTCTGTTGTAGCCAAAATAACCCCTCAATGACATGAAGAGAAACAATACAAGCCAAGGATAAACATTGGATGTTCTTTTAAATGAGACCTCTGTGTTATCAATGTGTTCATGCACCTGCATTTGAGTGCAGCTCTAGGGCCAGAGAATGGGATTTTTTTTTAGTTTGAAATAGTTGATGTCTGATCTGCCTGCGATTCTCCAAGCAGTGAATATAAAATCTCTATCCAGACTCAAATCAGCCTACAAGCCCACAGTATTGCTTTCACATTTACTGGAAGAAAACAACAACAACATACTTGAATTAAAGCTTTAAATGTTACTATACATGTAGAGCACATTATAGGCCTCCCTTTTTGGCACATGAACCTTAAAAAACATGTATGGTCTTCAAAAATTATATCATGCTTTTAAAAAATGTGATCTTTCATAAGATGAAAGATTTAATTGAACAGCAGAAATGTATCCAAAGAGCTGATTTAGGAGCAAATGTATTGTTTTACAAGGTGATTCCAACTTTTATGTCTAGTCATCTTATATGTAAGCTTCTTTGATCTGCCCACAATACCATTGTCTATGGCATGGCCTCCTCAAGGGGTGGGAAATGTGATATCTAGTTAACATACTGCAATTTTTATATTTCATGTTTCTTTGTTTTGTTTTTCTGTCTGGTATTTTTGTATTTATGCATGTGATTACTGCATTCCTATATGTTTGTATCTACCTGGATTATATTTGTTTCTTAATGGTGGCAGAAGGGGTAAAGGTGAAGAGTGTTTTAGGACAGGCAAGTTATCATGCACCCAATTATTTACAGCTGTGTATCTGTACGACGTATTTCTAAATATGTACATACCCAGGAAAAGACAAATAAGCTAAAAAAGACAAATACATATGAATTAAAAGTACCACCTACAGTACTCTGTAGGTGGCAGCTTTGCCAGCATTTGATACAGTTTTCCCATTTTTGTTTAATGAGTTTAGACTTGATAAAAAATAAAAACAATAAACCATTGATTCACATTTATTCAACTTGAAGTGCATATTTATTTGTTATTTCACCTTGGTTGTAATATAAATTGTGTCATTTTACAGTATCAGTTAAAGGACCAGTTTGCCACTATAACAAGTAGTCCTTTAAGTGTATGTGTCTCAGCTGTTTATTAGGCCAATTAGGCATATACTGTATCTTTGTGCTCTACTCTGTTGTGCCGGTTTAGGAGAAATCCATGACTCTTGTTTTTCTCTTAGTTTATATAGGCTGCAACAACTATAATGCTGAGTAAATTCATAAAAAATACGAGAACTTTTTATTACAACTTACACAAACACATGCACAATTTACAATTTAGGCATTTAGCAGACGCTCTTAATCCAGAGCGACTTACATTAAGCAAGAACAAAAGCATGGGAATACATCACAGGCACACACTGCAGTGGATAATTGTATGTCTTAGTGCCAGTGGTGTATTAATTAATTTGGTCTGTATTCCACCACCATACCATGCTGGGAAGGAAGTGTATTGCCTGCTCTTCACTGGAACATTCCCCTAGCATTCTGAGCATGTGCCCAGGGGGAATTTAACCAAATACAGGAATGACTTGGCAGGGGACACGTTTGTCTGAATGTTCCGCTTACGACAGTCACTAAAGGTCCTATATATCACCCAATGTGTAACAAGTAATAATAACATACCTGGTGGTCACTAGTCTGTATTTACTATAGAAAACTGAAGGCAGAGGGATAAGGACACACAAACGAGATCTTCGGCTGGAATCAAAACAGGGATGTTATTCTAGGTATAGTCTATAGTGCAAAGTTGTGTCTAATGAGTCTTCTATATTGTGAATTTGTGACCTATTTTTTTCTGAATGGGAATCGTTAGTGTAGGTACAATGTAGATAAAGTTGCATATTCTATTCTCGAGAAGAACCCATGGGGAATGGATTATAGGCCGATAGCCAAATCAAGTCAAATGTTATTCACAAGAGAATAACTTTTGTTATTCAACAAAACTACTGCAACTTTAACAAAATAACCGGTAATAATTTGAAAACATTTGGGCTGCCCGCTGCCTGCAGACAACTTGCCTTCCCCCCCCGTCAAACTGGAATACTTGTAATAATGTATAGTGCGTCGTACGACGGTGGCGCGCTCCGAAAATAGCACATCTACAAGCTCACAGCGCGTCGCCGACGCGACACGTTGGGAGCTTCTAGATCTGCTGTTTTTAGGCTCAACACGATTGGTCCACGATTTGCGTGACGTCTGCAGCGGTATATATGCAGCAGCTTCCACGCTGCATTCCCCCTCAACCCCGGCTGGTAGTGCTGTGAGTGCGTGTGTGCTCCAGAGCTGAGCTCGCTCGGCACACGTTCTATAAAAAAAATAAAAAAATAAAAAAAATATTAAAATATTAAAAACGCTAAAAAATCTTTCCTTTCTTTCTTTTTGATTATTTTGTAACTTAAAAAAAAATCGGTGAAGCTGGAGTTAAGACCCTGGAAGAAGCCTGCAACCGCACAAGAAGTGGCAAAATATCGACGTTTTTTTTAAATCCACGTTTTTGTTGCTGGACAAGAAGCAAGGCCAAGTGGAATTGTTTTAATTTTGTGTATTTTTTGCCAGAATTCCTGTCGACTCGTACCAGGCCTGTAGTTAACATAACTCTTAATACAGGTTTTATTATTGACATTTGTCTTAACGGTGTGCTTTTTATTTTCTTTTTTAAGAAATAACATTCCAGCTGTCAACTTTAACGATTGCGAACCATCTGGATCGTTAGGCGGTTAGAGAAAACTAAACATTCATCCTTTTTCGTCTGAACTTTTCATTTAAGAGATCTCAAGTTTTCTCGCCCCACCACCACCGGTCCGTCGGTCGTTCGTTCAAGTCAAAATGAACCCCAGCGCTCCCAGTTACCCCATGGCGTCCCTGTACGTCGGGGACCTGCATCAGGATGTGACCGAGGCCATGCTGTACGAGAAATTCAGCCCGGCCGGAGCGATCCTCTCCATTCGGGTGTGCAGAGACATGATCACACGGCGATCGCTCGGATACGCCTATGTGAACTTCCAGCAGCCAGCTGACGGTGAGTGTCGCAAGTTATAAGAACCGCAATGCAAATGATAAGCCAGTTTTCGGAGCTGACAGACAGCCGGGAGTGGGTGACAAGAAGCATGGGGCTAGCCTCAATCCACCATCGACTGTAATAAAACTCCACGTGACTGCGTCCGACATATTGTCGGGGTATTGCCTAATTTATTTATACGTTGTAGTCCGACGGTGTCGCTCGCCAAAAGGAACGGATCTACAAGCGAATGCGGCTCGTTTGTTGGTTTGTAGAACCGTTATTTTTTGCCAAGCGACAACCTACCCAAAAGGAGTCGCAAGACGAGCTCAACATTATTTTAACTAATAACAAGCTGTGTTGTTACTGAGATCCACACACTATGGTCAGTTTCAGCAGAGTCATGCTCATGCCAGGTTAAGAAAGACGTGTACTGACATGCATTGAGAATTATCCCCAGATGCAATGCTAGGTAGTATTGCCTCAGCCTATAGCCCTAGAATAGCATTGAGTGCATTCCATTGATAAGAGAACAGTGGTCTGCATTTTGTGTCCTGGTTGGCTTGGGTGTGTTTATCAAGATGGATCTCTACTGAGTCATGTTGTGTTGTCATGCATCGACGGTGTTTATTCTGGGCAAATTTTCAGTTATACTATAGTACCACGCAATTCAGTTTGCACTGTAATGGTACCCGAATAAGTGACCTCAAATAGACATGATTTTTTGAGGAGCTTATTCACGCAGTTTTTTTTGTTTCCTGTAGAATCCAGTGGTTCTCAGACATTTTAATTTCCCCCATGACTCTTAAGAGTGTACGAATGGTTCCATCTGTACAATCTCAGACTTGTCCCAGACCTTTGAAACCCAAAAAACCCTGAGCCCTAGCTGAAGCATACTTGAACCACTGATATGTAATACATAATTAAATTAAAGGTGGATAAAAAAAAAACACATTCCATTTGAACACAAGTTGATTGGAAGTTCTTTAACAACTCATGTCATGTCCTTCTCAGCTGAGCGTGCACTGGACACAATGAACTTCGATGTGATCAAGGGCCGGCCTGTACGCATAATGTGGTCCCAGCGAGACCCCTCGTTGAGAAAGAGTGGCGTTGGCAACATTTTCATTAAGAACCTAGACAAGTCCATTGACAACAAGGCCCTGTACGACACCTTCTCGGCTTTTGGCAACATCTTGTCTTGCAAGGTAAAGGACTGAGGGTCACATCACCAGGGATGAAGGTGAACCGTCAATGGGTGTCTTGTAGTGTTGCTTTGCTATGTTTTGCATAGTGTATCTGACGTCTGTACACTGTAAAAGACAGAGTACGCATGGCAGCATATGTCAAAATGTATTAATAGTAGAAGTGTAAATATAGTCTGCACACTGGATCATGCCCTCCCAGTGTATTTATTAAATGTCATCAAGGTGACATTTCAAACTTCTTTGCTCAGACTGAAGTCGGAGGAAGAGTGGAGATGCTTGAAACATCACCTTGTTGGTTAATCAAGTAAATACTAAACACTATGGAACATGATCCAGTGTGCAGACTATATATTTTTGAGGGGCGTAACGCTTTAGCCCCTCCTATATACAGGTTTAATGTTTGTTTTTAGTTCAATGTTTGTTTCAAAAACGCCATTGACAATGAATGTACGTCATATTGTCCCTCATTACGTCATATTGTGTCTTTATTGTTAATGGCATTTAATGTTTGTGTTGGCACTGTTTGTTTATCACCATTACATCACCTAATCAACATGAGTTAGACTTTAATATATTAGCGCCCCTCACATCACACAGGTGTGTTTTTTAAATGTGTTCTTCAGACTAGCACCTGGGATTTTATAGTTTGGATGTGCAACATTGTGCATGCTTTATTTTGAACCTTTTGCTAATCTTAATTTAATATTGACCCACTGATGTGGCCCAATTTAGGAAACTATTCTAGGTTAGAGTCTAGCCCCATATGTTCCCTCTCCCTACGCTCATTCTGTAGCTCCGAGATGAGGTCACACACTGGGGCCCTCCCACCGCGTTTCAGAAACGGCGTAAGTTTCCGCTATGTAAGTTTCTTACCCTTACGCCACGATTAATCCAAACGTGAAGGGGACGTGAAGGGTTTACACTAATTCAACCATAACGCCCAAGAAAATCCAACTAGAGATTTGAACCGAGCCTTTACGTCCCGTATTTTGTCAGTCGCTTCCATGTTTATCAAGGAAGTTGAAAAGCTTTAGCGCCTCCCCTGGTCGAAATTTCCAACTGACTTCAGTTCACTCGACATGCACATGCACACTTCCTTGATAAACCTGGAAGCGACTGACAAAATACGGGACGTAAAGGCTCGGTTCAAATCTCTAGTTGGATTTTCTTGGGCGTTATGGTTGAATTAGTGTAAACCCTTCACGTCCCCTTCACGTTTGGATTAATCGTGGCGTCAGGGTAAGAAACTTACATAGCGGAAACTTGCGCCATTTCTGAAACGAGGTGGGAGGGGCCCAGTGTGTGAGCGAGCTACAGAATGAGCGTAGGGAGAGGGAACATATGGGGCTAGGTTAGAGTCCTACTTTATGCCCCTCAAAGCACTGTTGTGTTGCTTGATGGGTGTTTATTGTCACCCTGACATTTCACATGTAGTGTAAAGTTGTACATGTGGATGAAATATCATATTGCCATTGAATTCCTCAACCAAATAAAAGGAACTATCCAAAGTCGTATAGAGAAAAAATATCCTTTGGCACAATAGAGGCCTTTCATGGTATATTTAGAATGACGATTATCCATGTTGAAAGAAGCCATAGTAGCTAGCTACCGTATGTGCAAAACAACAATTTCAGCCTGTGTGTTTGTGAGATATCAACATAAATGAAACATTGAGATCACTGGTCCTTGTAAACGCATCACATTCACAGCGGAACAGTAATTTCACACTTTTACCAAGCAGAAATTAGACTGCCAATGGTTATAGGCAGCCCTGCTGGAAAAGTAACTATTAACATTCTGTGCAAGGTCTAATGACTATTGCTAATCCTGTTATAGTGTCTTATGAAACCGTTTTGCCAAAGACTCTCAAAAGACTGCAGCTTTGTCAAATTCATTGCTACCTCCTCAGTGGGTTGCATTGGTCCAAATGGCTGCAACAGTGATACTGTAGTTCATGGGCCTCATGTCCTTTCAACATGGAAACTGGGGATAAATATTGACTACAGACAAAACCATTTGACTTGAGGTGACAAAAAAATGTGAAGTTCTCCAATCTGCATATTCATTAGATGAGGAAGCACATTTTAGTGTTTGCAATTTGCATTGTGTTAATGTTTTGGTTATTGATGAGCAGAATTTAGTTTGTATTTCCATTCAACCCCACCATTCTAATAGGAACTTCAGTAATAATTCTGTAAAATTACGTATCATTCACAATGGTTCAACTTTTTAGTTGATTATGTGTGAACCCAGCCATTGCATTGGCATAGCATGTGAATGTGGCTTATAGTCGGCATGTGTCCTCTTTTTCTAAGGTGGTTTGTGACGAAAATGGCTCTAAAGGCTACGGCTTTGTGCATTTTGAGACTCAGGAGGCAGCCGAACGGGCCATTGAGAAAATGAATGGCATGCTGCTCAATGACCGAAAAGTGTAAGTGTGTGTTTTTAACATTGTGTAACCTGTCTCTGTAATTGTGGGAAATTATGCCAACTTTATTTTTGTGTCAAGAATTTACTGTTTATGGAAAGAGCTTTTAGACTATGTTCAGCTAGTTTGTGTCTCCCTTGGCTTCAAATAACATACACCATTGTCTCTCTTGGGCTGAAACCATGTCCAAAACACTTACTTTTCAGGGATTGGAAAAAAGAACCCCTGTACCAATGCATACATGTAATTATTTAACCACAAGTTCTTTATTCATATTTATAAAATCTACAGATACACTTAACCACATGCAACCGGTTGTCCCCATTTTGGGCATGTCATCATTGGTGAGCTGAAAAGCTAATCTGAAAGTTCAAAATGTGTACTAATTTGTCTACTTTGCATGGCAATTGCTTAATACAAGTGTAAAATAAGCTATTAACAATTTATGAAAAAACAAAGAGAAAAAGATTAACTATGGAGGTAGTTTTATGCCAGACAGCAACAATATATCAAAGCTTTAGCATGAACTGCAATGCGAGTTGCTCGCTGCTCTCGAGTGTTCTCGTGCTAAATGATGACCTGACCTAGTTGGCTTCTGATGTCCTAAATGTAGATTTGTTGGCCGCTTCAAATCTCGCAAAGAGCGCGAGGCTGAGCTAGGTGCCAGGGCCAAGGAGTTCACCAACGTCTACATTAAGAACTTTGGTGAGGACATGGATGACGAGAAACTGAGGGAGGTCTTCAGTAAATATGGTGAGTTAATGCATCACTTAACAATGCCATTAATTCCCTCACTCAAACAAAGGAACTAGGTCGCATATTCCCCAAAAATATAAAAGCCTCGTTATAGTCTCTGTGCTGAAATGCCTAAGCATTTTTCTATTATGATGGGAGCCAAATGAAAAAGTGTAATTTGAGTATTTTGTCTTGCCTTGACCTGAAATTTGAGATGTGCTACCGTTTTTTCATATTTTTGGGAATATGCTCACTGGATTTTGTGTAAGCACTCCACTGACAATACCATTGTTGAAGCCCAACCTCTTTACAACAAAGGAACTAGGTCTTCATAGAGAAAAATGTCCTTTGGCACAATTGCTAATACCCTTATTGTCTTATGAAACCAGTTTGGTAGATGATCAATAGACTGCAGCTTTGTCAAATTCATTGCTACCTCCTCAGTGGGTTGCATTGGTCCAAATGGCTGCAACAGTGACACTGTAGTTCATGGGCCTCACATCCTTTCAACATGGACACTGGGGATAAATATTTACTACAGACAAAATCATTTGACTTAAGAACATGACAGAAAATGTGATATCCCCTAGGTTTTCTTTGTCCCACTTGCTTTTTTCCCCTTTTTTAAACCATCCTTTTTAGATTGTTTTAAGCAAATGTTTTTAGTCTGTACTGTAGCACTTTGAGGTTTCTTTCAAATGTAAAGTGCAATATAAATAATAAACTACAAATTATTATTATTATTGTTATATCATGTATTATATATTATAAATCATAAATTACTTTTGTTATTGCATTGGTGGGATGCATTTCGGATGGAATACTCCTTTACTGAGGTCACACCACACAGTTTACGTAAAAGGAAAGGTAAAACTAAAACTCACTGTGTCTTCCTGTCATTTAGGCCATTCAATGAGCATTCATGTCATGACTGACGACAGTGGCAAGTCACGAGGCTTTGGCTTCGTGAGCTTTGAAAATCACGAGGATGCTCAGCAGGTAAGATACCAGGCTGCCAACGTATGAACGTACTCTACTGTAACACAATTTAACTCTGGTTCCCAAACCAAGCCAAGTACCCCCAAGTAGCCAAAGCTTCTGGCTGTGACCCCCCCCCCCCTATAAAGAGGGGAAAATAGACAATATAGGCCTACAAGTTCACAATGCATCACACTGACACATTATGAGCTTGTAGATCTTCTATTTGAGCTATTTCTATTGACTGTAATATGACTGGTTTCACTTTTGAATAGGGATGTCCCGACTTTTATTGTACCAGTGTTGTGTTTATAGCTATTAGCTATACATCTTGTGTTTTGTTTATAGCAGACTCCTCACTCAAATGTGCACTTGCAGTTCTGGCAACTCGAAAGCAAACTCCACATGCCCCAACATTTTATTTACCCGACATATTCGCCGATACTGATGTGACAAATAAGGTCCGATACCGTATCGGGACATCTTTACTTTTGAATGTCCAGAAGTTATATATACGGTAGATGTATATAAACAACTGCTCAAACTTCACAGCAAGAAGTCTACCTGCTAACCTCCAAACAGTTCAGATGATGCATAATTGCCGATGTTGTTAAGAAAGTCAAATGACAGATACGGTATATCGGCCAAGCCGATATATCGGTCTGGCTCCACTTAGGACCCACATCTGGCATAGAATGTTGACTTGGGACTGCAGCTTGTCAAATTCATTGCTACCCCTTCAGTGGGTTGCATTGGTCCAAATGGCTGCAACAGTGACACTGTAGTTCATGGGCCTCACGTCCTTTCAACATGGACGCTGGGGATATATATTTACTACAGACATTTACTACAGCATACTGTAGTGTATTTTGATAATCAAACCGGCAACCTGTTCAGATGATGATAAAGCTATGCGTAACCGTGGTAGCCCACAAAACCAGCTGAGTTTGTTTTGTCTGCTTCAGGCAGTGGATGAGATGAACGGGAAGGAGCTGAATGGCAAGCTGATCTACGTGGGACGTGCCCAGAAGAAGGTGGAGCGACAGAATGAGCTCAAGCGCAAATTTGAGCAAATGAAGCAGGACCGCATGACTCGCTACCAGGTCAGTTTGGATGACAGTGTCTTCCTTTACATATATACGCAATAGATGACCGTCTGGATGGACAATGCAGTAGTGCACAGTTTTCAAATACCACTGCAGTGGTATTGAAGATTCTGACTGGTTCAACAAGTTAAAATTCAACAAGTTTAAAATGTATTGCCGCCACACAGGAGGTTGGTGGTTAAACATTTTAAGCTTTTTGTAGCGTGACCCAGTTAAAATAAGTGTTAAATAGCTCTATGTAATAATTCCTATAGAGTGTTTAGTAACGAACCCTGTCAGGTCGGGATACCAATTTTATCCAATTAGGAAAGAACTCACACAAGATATAGATTAAATAAGTGGCACTGGAAGCGTTAACACAAATCAATGAGCAGACCAATTTGAACTGGAACACTACACAATTGAAGCTGGTACATGGGTACTCTCTTCTGATTGGCTGAAATTGGCAACCTAGATGAAAATGTATTTTCTATTTAATAAAGAACTGGAGAGACTACTGAACAAACACTATAGAGCAATGATTTCTATCAGACAAAATATAGTGATTTAACCTTTAAAAAAATGTTTTAACCAGAAAATATTACCCTACACTACCTTTTCATCATTTTTTATATTGAAACTATCAAAACCTATAGAAGAGTAGCTTTTAGTCATTGCTTAAATTAATAAAATAATATCAGACATCCTTACTTCACTGTTTATGCCAACTGAATTGACATCCGTAGTCTGGAATGGTAAGAGTGGTTTGTTTGTTTGTTTGTTTGTTTGGGCCTTTCACCACAATTCTTATAAAGCCCGACAAATGCCACACTTTTTGTTCCTAGTCTTAGCCCACCGACTACCTACATTTTGACCGGTATTTTGTTAAAATGTGAGAGTAGAGAATTAAAAAAATAGAAGATGCAACTACAAGTGGTTAAAAATGGGGAAACAAAGTCTGCATTGTTCGATACCGATTTTTGCGAAGAAAGTAAAATAATGGCAGATACCGTATATCGGTAGACCGGTATAGACCGATCCTTATCTAGCATAGAATGTTGACTCGGGACGGCAGCTTGTCAAATTCATTGCTACCCCTTCAGTGGGTTGCATTGGTCCAAATGGCTGCAACAGTGACACTGTAGTTCATGGGCCTCGCGTCCTTTCAACATGGACACTGGGGATAAATATTTACTACAGACAGAAGCCTTTAAGTTGATGTGACAGTAAGCATACTGTAGTGTAGTGTATTTAGATTATCAGATGTGATGTCGCCATTTCTGTGTTCAGGGTGTCAACCTGTATGTGAAGAACCTAGATGACGGCATTGATGACGAACGCCTGCGCAAGGAATTCACACCGTTCGGCACCATCACCAGTGCCAAGGTACAGTAGGACCTTGAACCCCCATGAAGACTCTTATACGTTTGAAAAGTCACAAGCCCCACACACACACTTTTGTAAATTATAGCAGAAATAACGTGAATTGTAAAACTGTTTTTAGTATTTAATATCATATTGTATATGTCCCTCAAACTTTATTTCTAATGGTTTGAGCCTCAATCACCACTCTGCATTTCTTTTTGCCTTCTGAAGCAGTTTTAGCTGCAGTACCACAATGTCTGAAGTCGGGGGCGCTGTTGTAATCCAAATGTGTATGCAATTTTGTTTCAATGCCACACCCTCACCCCAGCTACTCCCCTCCCACATCTTTGAGTAACATTGCAAACAAAATCAAAACTTAAGACTGAAGAGGGGGACGGATTATACAAAGTAGGGCGACAGCACCATATGTAAATCGTACGACCAAATCAGATTAACCATTTTTACATATAATTTACATAAAATCCCAGCCTGTTGTTCAAAAATGGGTCTTTTTGGAGATGGAAAATACATAGGGTAGTCTAAAAAACACATTTCTTTTTATTAAAAAGAAAAGATAGAAAATAGATCTACAAGCTCACAAAGCATCACGAAGTGATGAGTTGTGAGCTTGTAAACCAGCGATTTCTGTTATTAGTCGTACAAAGAAGTATATTTGCCTTAAATAAGCTACACAATGTGTTGCACTAATACTATTATTTTGACCAGATCCTTTGGTATGGTGTGACCACTGCTGGTTGACAAGCGGTACTACCTGAATGTCAAAATTCAGTGTTAAATAATTCAGTTCTTGCTCAGTTGACCCAGGTTCGAATACTGGGACTTGAAATTTACAGAGTGTAGCTTTTAGTGGTTAAGGAAATGTCCCTGGGTCTGTTTTTTTGTATCTTTTTCTTTTTAATGAAACCTTGCTGTTGTACTGACATTTTGGGATTGCAGCTTTGTCAAATTCATTGCTACCTCCTCAGTGGGTTGCATTGGTCCAAATGGCTGCAACAGTGACACTGTAGTTCATGGGCCTCACGTCCTTTCAACATGGACACTGGGGATAAATATTTATTACAGACAAAACCATTTAATTAGTAGTACTTGACATTATCATGTTCCTCACTTCCATCTCCTGTTTGTTAGTTTTGAGCTTTTCCGTAACAATGTTATTTCCTCTCGGCCATTGTGTCTTAGGTCATGATGGAAGGCGGCCGCAGCAAAGGTTTCGGCTTTGTCTGCTTCTCGTCTCCGGAGGAGGCCACCAAAGCGGTGACGGAGATGAACGGACGCATCGTGGCCACCAAGCCTCTGTACGTGGCCTTGGCTCAGCGGAAGGAGGAGCGTCAGGCTCACCTGACCAACCAGTACATGCAGCGCATGGCCACCGTACGGACCGTACCCAACCCAGTCATCAATCCGTACCAGCCAGCCCCTCCCTCAGGCTACTTCATGGCCGCCATACCCCAGGCCCAGAATCGTGCCGCCTACTACCCAGCCGCTGGCCAGATGGCCCAGCTCCGCCCCAGCCCACGCTGGACCACCCAAGGGGTGCGGCCTCAACGTGAGTGGCCCTCTCACACGTTGAAAATGTGGAATTGGAAAGGAGAGGCGGGGGGAGCGTGTGTGTGTGTGTGTGTGCATATAGCTGCAGTGCATGCAGACAAAATGTAACAAAACACAGCTGACTCAATTTCAGTCTGGGTAAGATGTTAAAGCCAGTCTTTTGTATGCGTCTTTAGACTTCCAAAACATGCCAGGTGCCATGCGTCCCTCTGGCCCACGCCCTCAGACCTTCAGCACCATGAGGCCTGCATCTCAAGTGCCCCGCATGATGTCCACGCAGCGTTTCGGTTAGTCACAAGTTCACAACCAACTATATTTTGTCTCAACTGCAAAGACTTAAGTGGATAAGACACAACTACATTGCCTGTTGAGTATCGTCCTCATCTGCCCTTTCTCCCTCTTCAACAGCTCAGACCATGGGCCCTCGGCCGACTACTGCTGCCACTGCTGCCGCTCCCATACGCGGCGTCCCCCAGTACAAATACGCCGCAGGGGTCCGCAATCCCCAACAGCACATGAACACACAGCCCCAAGTTGCAATGCAGCAAGTAAGAACACACACACAAACACAGCTTTTCTCACACTTTTCTATGTTTTATTCCTTTATTATTATTATTGTGGTTAGACTTAACATACTTGGCAGTAGTGTAGTAGCAGAGTCTTTGAGAGTGTACCAGATGTGCAAGACTAAAAACCAAAAGCATTTCCGGGGGTCCCCAGTCAAAAACATTGAGAACCCCTGCTGTAAAGCACAGTGAATGAAGAAAGGCTCAGAAGAACTCACTTTTTAATGCTCCGTATAGAAATGTATTTATTAGCGATGTTTCAATCCTCGCAGCTCTTCAGGTTAAAGCGTGTATCGGATGTAAAGCTAATTGCCCCTCTGCCTCACTCTCTCCTCCAGCCTGCTGTGCACGTGCAGGGTCAAGATCCTCTGACGGCTTCCATGCTCGCGGCTGCTCCTCCACAGGAACAGAAACAGATGCTGGGTAAGGCTGGGAAGTCATGATTGTTTTGCACATATATGCTCACTGCACCACAACCCATCGTTTTCACATTTTAGCCTACAGCTGGTGTTCAGCACCAGTAAAACCCACAATTTTGAATTCAGAATTAAATCAATCCATTAGACAATTCCCACTGAAGTGTTTACAAGAGTGCCAACTAACCTACTATCTCGTTCTGAAGAACCATGCCGAAGGCTTTAGTCTAGTCTCTACATGGAACCCATATCTGGCATAGAATGTCGACTCGGGACTGCAGCTTGTCAAATTCATTGCTACCCCTTCAGTGGGTTGCATTGGTCCAAATGGCTGCAACAGTGACACTGTAGTTCATGGGCCTCGTGTCCTTTCAACATGGACACTGGGGATAAATATTTACTACAGACAGAAGCCTTTAAGTTGACGTGACTGTAAGCATACTGTAGTGTAGTGTATTTAGATTATCAGATGTGATGTCTCCATTTCTGTTTTCAGGGTGTCTTTCACACAACACCTCATACTGTCATACAAACTGTCACCCCAGAACCTCACTGAAAACCAACCAAACAACCAACCATCCTGTCCTCACTTCTTGAATCACTTCTCTCTTTTGGCTACCATTGTAGGTGAGCGTCTGTTCCCCATGATCTCAAACATGCACCCCAGCCTTGCTGGGAAGATCACCGGCATGCTGCTAGAGATCGACAATTCAGAGCTTCTCCACATGCTGGAGTCCCCAGAGTCTCTCCGCTCCAAGGTGAGTTCTGAGCTTTAATAATACTAAACACATTCCCATGTTAGTATAATATAAGTTTAACAAGGCTATAGGCCCAAATTCACCTACACAATGGACGGCAGACAACAGCAGTGGTCCTGTACCGTTGGCAGTGATCCCCTCTAACATTTCCAACACTTACACAGAACACACACACTGCACCGACTGGATCGGCGCTCCTCATTCACATGAATTTGCTATCTGTGCGGGCAAGCACGACGAATAACATCCAGTCCATGGCTTTGGTGTGCGCAAGTGTTTAGGGAAACTAGAATTGCACTGGATAGAGTGTACTGGCAATGAAATACATTTTCCGTATTGTGCCGAATACAATGACATTTTATTCCAATGAAAATATCCTAAAAACCTGGGTCTAGACTTTTTTACATGTCATTACACATCCGCGCTGATAGATGGCACCCCTACAGCTGGAATTCAGTGTTATGAATCGAGCATTGAAGCAACACATGGACACAGCGACTACAGCTGTGATGTAAGATGGAGGAACGACGTCACCATCTCGAACAGAGTGTTTGGTTAACTTGGCTTGCTTTTGAACCAGAGGAAAAGTTATGATGCCTTCTTTATTCAACTCGAACACAGCAGTGCAGTACCTTTTTATAACACCCAGAGTGTAGTGCTGATAACACCCGGACCGCAGCTGTAGGCTATCCCACACTTATCTGTCCTATCAACATTGGCAGGTAGGAACTAACATTACATCTTAAAGATATAGCCTGATTGTTACTGGTATAAGAAATACCAAGAGACAGTTCTTTTTCAATTTTGTTGCTGTACGACATACCAGTATTAGTCTACACACATTAGTCTATAAAGTGTTTCTATAAATCATTTTTAAATAAAAAGATTTTCTAAACCAGATTTATTTTTCTTCAATGTGTTTTCCACAAATTACTCTTGAAAAATAGGGGTTGTCTAAGTCTTCTAATCAGAGTCGTCTTATATTCGGCACAATACGGCAAATATATGAAGTAACAGAAAGCTGTGTCTGTGTCCCTCTGTGACGATACCATGGAGTGATTTGAAGTGACAGATGTATTTCAGCATGACTGTAAGCTCGGCTATTCTTTCATCCGTCATGAGGACAGTGATGATTCATGTTGTCATAGCCTGCGTCCATGATACATGATTAGGTCATCCTATACTAATTTGTGAAGTGAGAGGCAGTAACTTAAGTGCATGTAGTGTTATGGTGCCTGTCCTCAACAAATGTTTAAATTAAAAATGCTTAACTGGCTGTCCTGTGGCAGTACTTGTGTGTGCCATAGTGCATTCATTGGGATGTAGAGTTATATATTTTGTGTTGGCCAAATATAGTGCATACTATGCACTAAACATGGTTTTGGGTTGTTTGAGCATGTTACCCATGTGGAGTGTTGTCAGATGTAAATTATTTACAGTTTAGTATGGCAGCCAGAATCTTAAATGATCTGTAAAATACATTCCATCATTTGGACACTATTGATATCTCATCTCTAGAAAGTCTTACTTTATCTCTATTATTGTCTCCACCAGGCCGAAGGCCTAGGGGGAGGTTATTTTTTTTTGCACTCCGTCCGTCCGTGTGTCCTTCCGTCCATCTGTCCGTCCGTCCGTTATCAGTTAATCTCCGGTACCGTTGGCCCGATCCATGTCAAACTTTGCACACACACTCCCTGGATGCCAACGACGAACCTCTGCCCCAAATATTCCTCAATGGCCTGTTATAGCGCCACCATGAGGCCGATTTAGGCAAAACACACATCCGTTATCCGTTAATCTCCGGCACCGTTGGCCCGATCCATGCCAAACTTTTTAAACACACTCCCTGGATGCCAACGACTAACCTCTGCCCCAAATATTCCTCAATATAGCGCCACCAGGAGGCCACAACCTGACCTGCCCTGGTGGAGACCTGTGCCGATTGGCACTTTATCTAGTATATTTTCCATTACGTCAACGGGAGTGCTGGATTTTGACTTATTATTTTATTTGTTTTACACAACAAAAGGTCGCCTAGAGCAGGCAAGAAGGCACTGAAAAGCTGCTATTAGGGGTGGCAGTCCAAGGGTTTAATTGTGTAACTGCGATCTAGGAAGAAATGGCCAGGGCACAACTTCAGGGAAAATTAACCACTATGGATTTTTAAACTATTTTGTAAGCCCGTTATACCTGTGCTTCATGAACCAGTGAACACTATAATCTCAGACGGATGTGACATTGTGCTATCGAACACCTGCAAGTCTCCTACAAAGTCACATTTCAGACAAATGATGAACAATCCAAGAGCTAGGATGTTGTTTGGGATGATATTAGACTCTCCGTGTAGAGCAGAAGATCCTTGACCTGTTGTGGGTATGTCAGCTCAAATGTATCCTTTCATTCCTTGTTATGCTGTCCATCACAGTGACTCATGGTGTTGTTGTAGGTGGACGAGGCAGTGGCTGTGCTCCAGGCACACCAGGCTAAGGAGACAGCCCAGAAGACTGTGACCAATGCAACAGGCGTCCCAAGCGTCTAAAGTTAGACTCTAAACCCAAGGTACTTCAGCTCTACATCATAAATCTAAACCCAAGGTACTTCAGTTCTACATCATAGATATAAAGTACAGTATGCTATGAATATCTAATCACAGACTAACCGACTTTTCCTTGTTTCTTTGCAGGGAAGGGAAACCTTGACATTAGCTTCACCGATGGGGAGGGGGGGCTTAAACAATGAAAAACCTGAAAATACAGAAAACAAAGTAAAAAGGTAAAATCATATTAAAAAAGGAAAGAACTCAATTCAACCAGTCCTAGAGAAGAAAATACTAGGTCTTGTTAATTTAAGTAAAAAGGTAAGAAAAAAAAAGCAAAATAAATAAACAAAAGGTGTGTGCGTGTGCGCGTGTGCGTGTGTGTGTGCGCGTGCGTGCTTCTTTTTATCATTTTATCCCTTTTAAATGTTTTAATGTTTGAGCTGTGGTAGAAGGCAGAGACAGCCAGGCATTGTGAAATTTTCCTTGATCTTTGCTTGCTTGAATAAAACTTAGAAAATACATTAGCCCTTGTGTTTTCATTCTGAGTCACTGGTTTCTAGTTCTACAGACAAAGTTGGTGCCATTGGTACAGTGGCATAATGTAAATTATTAAATTAATACTCATAATTTAATTTATCTTCTGAACAGTACACTTGTATCGCAGTGAATTGATATAGGAAGACTTGATGTATCATGTCAAATCTGACTGACATATGACCAGTGACCACTTCCTCATTAGTACTTGCTTACATCCATGGTTACTTCCAGTGACTGCTCAAAACCCACACCCGTGGAATCGAATTGGTTGTTTATCGTTGTTTATTTAAATGTTTTATATAGTATATAAAAAAGGGAAACAGGAAGAGAGATGGGGACTGACATGCGGAAAGCTCAGGAATCAAACTGAGTCTTGGCTATTGGGCTGCAACAGAGCCTACAGTATGTGTGGTATGTGCCATTGGCACCCGACTAAAAAGATTGAATATTGATTGTAATAAGTGTACACTCAGACTGTAATGTGGATATGGAAATACAGATATTCAGTTGAATATTTTGTGCTGGTGACTGAATACTGTTATTGTACAACCTGGTAGTCTGATAAATGGGACCAATTGTAACATAGTAACCCAGCCATCTAAAGGATCTTGATTACCCTTTTGGAATTTAGTCTGATATTCCTTGTTACATCAAATCACCTCTAAACACAAGCATGAAGTACAGAGGGCTCTATTTTCGTTCATGCTAAACCCCTTTATCCCTAAACTACTTCTTTTTCTTTTTTTTACTATTTTGAATAGTTCAACTAGCTACATCGACACGTTGTGAGCTTGTAGATTGGCTATTTTAACTATTCAAAAATGTTTTTCAAAATGGTGAAAAAGAAAAGGCAAAGAAGTTTAGGGATAAGGTTTAGCATGGACAAAAATATAGCCCAGAGTGTCAGGAGACTATCCACATACCAGATGACGATGTGAACGTCCAATAATTTGTAGAAATAAGTCAAAGATGTAGGCCAGCCTCAAGCAAGAAACAAACCAAAGATTTTCTTTAAAGTTCACCTCCAAAAGATGAAACGACTTAAAATATACGAGTAGTTAAAGTCCAATGCAAAATGAAAGACAGACGAGACTGACACGAAAGAGACCCAGTTCCAGATTTTATTTGTTCTACAAAGGTCATCTTTGCAAATGAATGTTAGCAAGCTTTGGAACACAGACCATTACCAGATAACTCAACTTTCACTCCATTGTGGAGTAGCTTTTTATATAGGCCATCTAAAGCCACACAGCCCAAGATGGATGGGATTTTGAGTGTCACACTTGGAAAACAGCTTTGTTTACTGGCCGATGGCCTTCTCTGACGCCTGACGGATCAGCTCAGTAATTTGAGACTTGAAGCTTTCGATCATTGGCGCGAGCTGTTGCTGCATGTTTTCAGCCAAGGGTTTGATCTGTTCTTCAAGGCTTGCAGCAAAAGGCTTGATCTGCTCCTGGATCTGTGCAGCAAGGGGCTGCAGGTGAGACTGGCCTTCTGCCATGAGGGTCCTGGGAGACGAGGAGGAAACGCATAAACAAATTGAAGCATGAACTTAACCCCATCTATACTGTAGGCCTAATTATCAGGACAGCACATTGTGAACCTGGGTATTCCAGTACATTGTGCTATAACACGCTTATAAGTTATAGCTGATTGTCAGTGGCACCTGGAAAGAATTAGTACAGTAATATCTTAATACCAAGCAAAGTCCAGACTCCAGATGAGAAGGATCTGCTAATGTAAGATGTATTTGCCCTATAGCAGCACTGGTTCTCATCGAGGTCATCCCTATGTTCCCCAGGTTCTATGGGTTATAGGTTTCTGGTTTAAGGACTTCAGTGTTTTGTACTATACAATTGTATGTATAAGTACAGAACAAAGAGTGTTTGTTTTTGCCATCTTTGTTGAAGAGTGAGCAATTATGTTTTAGTTTATTTTATGCCAGTGTTAATTTTTAGTTTGCTAAGACTACATGGTTTATGACTTTGTAGCCTAAAGTTCAATGGATTGTTCAAAGACTGAGCTTAAATCATAATTTGCTACTAAAAGTAACACTAAGACTTAAGTTGCTGAAATACTGAATGCTACTATGAGAAGCACTGCCCTATGGAAGAAATGGGATGCTGTGTCCACTGTCTATAACTCACTGAGTACTGCTGAGCACTTGGGTCTTCATGTCCTCAATGAACAGCCTCATCCTCTCAATTTCAGGGGACTCTGCTGCTCTGCTTCCTGTAGGTTGACAAAAGTGAACAATTACGAGTAAATAAAACTATTGCAAACATTTCAAATACTTTCCTCATTTATGATCTATGATGAAAGTATCATTGTTTGTATCATATTTGACCAAAGTAGTGCACAATTTCTCACTTTATACATGGGCAGGTAAAAAAAGTTAACCACAGCTTAAGGTCTTAGTAATGGTAATCTGATCATACCCTGTGCCAGAGCGAGCACAACAACGAGAGCTGCAACAAGGGAGAACTTCATGGCTGTTGACGGGTGGGCACAACTAAGGAGAGAATAACATTTATTTATTGCATTGTCTTGATATATTCTTTATTGCGCAGGCACTTTAACAAATATCCAATATATTATAGGTATAAACAACATAAATATCTATAGTATACTGTATATGGCTGCTATGGTTAATTTAATATGTAACAACATGCATTCATAAGACACCATTCTGTTATTCATGAGAGTGAAGAGCCTCTAAATGCTACACTGCACATTCACTTATTTAGTTAAATAATATAGGTTATGCTAGCCTGTCATGTAGTTTGCCCTAATGACCATATCAGAAAAATGTGATAATCCATTTATTATCTAACCTGAGAGCAAGGTCTCAAATGGGTGACTTGACTAAGAAATGTAGGAGGCTGAACTTTTCCTGAACAACTTACACTATGTTATGTGATTTGATTTTTAGTTTGTTTTTTTACATTTATTTTTCTGTATGCTCTAAACATTCAGGTCACAATGCCATTCACAGCCACAAACTTACTAGCACTGTAACACTGTTAAACGTTTTAATTTAAAATTGACTTAGAATTGAGAAATGCAACTATATGCTACGCTTAGTCTACATAGGGTAGTCCTGTTGTAAGCCTATTGCTCCATTCCATTTACACTGACATCATTTACAATTTCAGCCATTTAATTAAGGGTAGATGTAAAATTACCATTTATTCTGAAGTTGTGGAGAGAATATATTTGATTTGGTAACAGTTTGCTTAGCAATAGATCACCTACATTGATATACTCCATAAATCCTGGGTGTTGATTTACCTTGCTTTTCCTTTCTCATGAAATTTGTATACTCAAAATATAACATATGTCTCAAAATATCACTCAATCTAAGCCCCTTAATATTTCAGCTCAAATCTATTCTTCACCAATTAAACATGAATTGGAACTCTTAAGTAAATATACTGTATGTTTATTATCTAATAATTAATAATGTATTTTCAAGCAAAAACAATTCACATTATGTAAATAATTATCCATCCATACAGTAAGTTAGACATTATGATGTAATGAAAAACATTAACAAAAAGAGACCAGTGGAGAAAGACTCACCTGTTAACTTGGACCTGATGGTGCCTAACTTCTAGATTGTGGAGCTTCTTATAGCCCAGCAAAAGATTTATGGCCGGTCACATGGTCGATTGGACGAGATGACGGAACTTCAACAACTAATTAGTTGTTTATGTTGGCAAATGTGACACAGCAGTTTGACCCTTCCAGCTCAGCCTGCCACCTGGGCAACATTTACCAAAGTCCAAGAGTCCGTCTGTGTTGAAGGAGTGCTGACAACTCAAATGAGGTGGGCGTCTTATCATGGTATTGATTTAAAAACAGGATTTAATCCTCAGCAACAACATCGATATGACGTTAATGAATGTCATGCTGAGCAAAGGAGATTAAGAAAGATGAACTTTTTACACTGCCATCTCAAACTACACTCGATGTGATAACGACGAATGAATCATCTTGTAGGTCATGTTTACATTGATTTCCTGTGTTGCGGCCAAATCCATTAGTAAATAAATAAGCCCCCGGCTTTTAGTCAGGAAGTGTTCTTTCCATGAAATAAAGAATTGTTGAAAGGCTTTAACTAATGCTAGCTTTCCACGTCATGCAAGAAGGATTAATGTCAGATTTATACCATATATAATAGTACATTTGTGTTATAGACACAGTATGACAGTTATTTTCATGTTTTATTTTCATTTTTTTAGAGGTATTAAAAAAGGTCTTAAAAGTCATTAATTTGCTATTAATAATCTGCAGATCTACCCTGTATACACTTACTGTATGTACTATGTTGGTTTGTTTACTGCTAAGTGAGTAGAAAATGTTGCACATTAAGCAAATTGTCTGGGGGACCCCCGTCTCTCTCTCTCTACTCTCTCTCTCTCTCTCTCTCTCACTCACACACACACGCACGCACGCACACACACACACACACACACACACACACACACACACACACACAATCATGATGTGTGTGGAGACCTCCTGTGGGTCAAGACCTAATTAAATCTTAGATGTAGGATAAAATGGGTGACATCTTTGATGAAGAACATTACCATAACTATAAAGATATAAAAACAATGTTATTATGGGACATTTAGTGTGGATACTTTTGTAATCCTTTATTTAACCAGGGTAAATCCCACTGAGGTTTCCATCTCTTTTTCAAGTGGACCCTTCATGCTTCACGTCTCACACACACACTTGGGAGCCGCACAGTAACCACAGTTTTCTACTGTTGACCATTCCGCAGCTCCATTGCAGCAGTTGGAGGTTTGGTTCCTTGCTCAAGGGCACTTCAACAGTGGGGTGAGTGTTGGTCAATCACCTAGATTAGATACGGATACATTACGAAACATTTTATTCTATCTGTAATCACTGTGACATCAACCTGGAATGCTCCATACTTTTGCAATGTTTAACATTCAGGAACATAGCCATAGGCTACACTTTTTTCTTTCTAGTTCAATTACTTTAAATTAATATTTGATCAGGTAAGACATTGATGCTGTGAAACTGCAAAGTGTGTATTTTATATATCTTTAAACAAGTTGCTTTTATTTGGTTTCAGTAAGACAATAACAGTACAAATGGCAATACCTCTACAAAAAGGTAAATCAGTGGAATATATTTGGCTTGTTAAAACCATGCAGTTTAATTTTCTCATTATCTTTTTCCATCCTACCCCTTATTGACAGGCAACTGTTGATTATAATGGTTACTAGATAGCATTACGCTAGCATTAACATATTCTGTGAGTAAAATCCCCAGGCATAAGCTACAACCTGATACACAGATGGCAGTAAAGATGAGGTCATTATTTTCTTGTGAATGACCCCCAACTAACAACACACCACCACTGTCCAATGCTGAGGTAAGGTTAACATAGACTAATCAGCTAAATGGATATAAGATTAACAGATATGAGATTAATCTCAGTGTAAAGGCCTATTCATACTCCAGTGTTAGGTGATAAAGTGACCACCGAAAACGATAAGTGTCGCACCGCTCACCCCAGCACGTCTCTGTTTTACTAACCACTGTGGTCAAATTATCACCTAAAACTACCGGTAGTATGAATAGGCCTTAAGAGTAAAGCAACATAACTGCAGTGATATATTAGTGCTGCAACAATGATTGATTCGATACGTTATTTACATGATTATTTACAGTACAGGTAGAGAGAGGTCTTTTAGGTTATGCTAAAAGGATAACACAAACGTTCAATCCTGGGCTCCCCCAGAGTTTGTGTCAAAGTGTCCTTGAGCAAGACTCTGAACCCCTAATTCCTCCTGATGTTCAGGTTGGTGCCTTGTATGGTGTCCTCCGCCATCTGTGTATGTAATGTGTGTGTGAATGGTGAATCCAATCTGAGAAGCCATCGTCCAAAAATAAAGGAAAAACAGCGCCCTCTTTTCCTTTGAATTTGTTTGATGTTAGTCAACAGTCTGTCTCGAGAGACTAGGGTGATTGTAATGCACAATCTTTGTAAAGCGCTTTGGATAAAAGCACTATATAAATGCACCATTTACCATTTATAATACATACAATACAATATAAAACATTGGAATAAAGCTCAGTAGAATCATATGGTATATTTACAGAGAAAGGAGGGGAGGAGTTAAACTATGTTATATTTTTAGGACAATAATTGTTTTAGGTTAGTTTTGAGTTTGGGTAGGGAGTCGGGAACCTTTGTCTTTGGGTAGGTCTTCTAGGTCATTCGACTTTTTGGTGGCAGCATGGTAGAATGCATTTGTACCCATGTTTGAGACAAATGTGGGTGGAACAAGATCAGATGATCTCCTTTTGTGTTATGTTATGCACATGGGTGTCCTGTCACTCACTAGAGAAGTAGTAGAGGTTATACAGTGGTCTTCTACCTTGAGACAAACTCAGACCAGCATAGTGAGTTCACTTATATCCACTGTGTATTCCAGACAGAATGTAAACATTTGGAATGAATGAATGAACCTACAATAATCATGTGATCTGTCTGGTAACATTTAGCCTATAAGAACTGTATTTGTACATTGCTTTCTCAGAATGCAGTTAGTTTTACTTTAGACCCAGTTACTTTACCTCACTTCACCCTGGCACAAAGTTTACAACAAGGTTGTGCCCCAACCCCTGTTGGGTTAAGTGAGGTGAAGTCATGAAAGGTTATACTCTGATCATTGATGTATATAGATAGTAGCCTATATAGCTGATATATAACCTCCAGTGGTAGAAAAAGTACTCAACTTTTGTACTATAAAAGTATCAATATACTGCAATATACAGTAGAAACACAGTACAAGTCCGGTAATCCAAATTTACCTGAACTAAAAGTAAAAATAGGCAAAAAATATATATAATATAATATAAAAAGTACCAAAGGTTAAATTACTCACTGTGCAGAATGTCCTGCTTCACAAGTTATCACATGTAAAATGTAAAATTATGCAAGGCATTGTGAGCTTGTAGATCGGCTGTTTACAAATTTAAATAGGGCTGGTGGTTAATGCATGTTTTGTAATAATACAAATCTACAAAAGTACAATATTTGTCTCTGAGATTTAGTGGAGTAGAAGTAAAAGTATAGAGAAATGGAAACTCAAATGTGTACTTAAGTACAGTACTTGAGTACATAGTACACCACTGGACCCAGTTACTTTACCCCATGCAATTCACATTGCACAATCTACTGATCTAAAGTTTAGAACGGGTTAAGTGGGTTGAAGTCACACATTATCTTTTAGTCAGGATAAGCTGATCATTGACATATACAGTGTTCTGATTTGACTTGACCCATTCTGTATAGGCTTACTGTGAAATAAAAAGTTCAATCAATCAAACTCGAGTCAAAACCGCTCTCAAAAGGCCCCTCTAAAAAGGCATCCCCCCCCCCCCTGATAATGGCCACCAGCATAATCAAAAAAGTCAACCAAAGAACAAGATTCCTATACACATACAGGATCACTGGTCAACAAAAACACCTTGAACTTGAAGACCCTAACAGGAGCCCTCGTACAAGGTTTCTTCGACTGCATGCACCTCTTGGTACCACAGCACCTCAAAGCCACTTAAAACAAGGCTCCAGACAAAACAAAACTGGTCAGGCTACTACTTGGCCTCACTCCCCGGACCCACCTAACCAATTTTTTTATAGAGGGACAGACAGTAGGCATTGAACCCCTACCATGAAATGTTCTATGAGCAGGGCCTGGCTGTAAACAAGTTCTTGAGCTTAGTCCAGTTACCCTGGGTAAACATGGTAACTTTGCTTTGCTTTAGGCTGACAGGAAATGGGGGAGAGAGATGGGGGAGTGACATGCAGTAAAGGCCGTCAGGATCGGGAGTCGAGCCAGGCTGAAAGAATACTGGACTACTCGCCCCGGTGCTTGCCAGTTTTTCCTCCCGGAATTTTCCCCAGTGAGGGGGATAACTTTGTAATATGCTATTGGCTGTTTGTATTCTTTTTGGAAAAATATAAAAAGATACTGCTGTGGAAAGGCTATATTATTTGACTTATATTGAACCTATAAACAATTTAGTATTATTTAGTATATGTAAGGTTTTGCCCCCTCAAATGGCACCTCGTCAGATAATCCCCACATATCCTACAACAACTTCTGTGAACAGACTTCACTGTAGTAGCTTTTCATAAATTATATTTGTACTTAGGCTGTTCTGCTGTCATGAAAGTTTATAGTTAGAGAAATTCAAAGTCCAGCCGTCTGCTGTCCAGCCTCTCCCACCCCTCACTGGGGAAAGTTCTGGGAGGAAAACAGAAACGGGGCGAGTAGTCTTGTTACCGGCTGAAATGGCTTAGGGTTGACGACAGAGTACAGCATCTTGCAATGGGTCTAGTGACACAAGATTCGCTACACCACTTAGATATCCATGTACCTGTCTATATACTTCCTGAATGTCAACAAAGTTCACACCCACAACACCATGAGGGAGTTCAACAAACCATGTTCACCCCAGATTCGGCACAAACAAGGGACAAATTTTTTCCGCTCCTATGCCACCAAAATGTGGAACGCCCTACTAACAGCCATTAAGACATGCAAATCCCTTGATTCCTTCAAAACCGCTCTCAAAGGGCAACTACGGATGGCTGCAATTCGAAACTGGCCCCCGTAAAATCTGAATCCGTGTCCGCCTATGTGTCGTCCACATATGTGTTGGTTCACCTGTGTTCATGAGCACCAGTATGTATACCAGTAGGGGCGCTGTTGTGCAGAAACAGAGAGAGAGAGAGATAGTATTGTGCTGCACTGTTGTCTGATAATGAGAGAGAGAGAGAGAGAGAGAGAGAGAGAGAGAGAGAGAGAGAGAGAGGAGAGGAGGGGGAGAGGGGAGTTGCACCACTCAGTTCACACGGGTGTGATTTTTTAATTATATATAAGTGTATATTTGAACGTCTCTAAATGTTCTGATGAATTGAAAATGGTGGACCCTGTTGTAGCCTAAACAAGTGTAATGCTTTTATCAGTGTGTCGTCCACTGTAGTCTTTATATTGAGTTGCATGTGCTTTCATGTGAAATGTACCCATTCTGCAAACTATTAATAAATACTTCAATCAATAAATCAACCCCCCCCTCCGCATACTTACATGTGTATAATTTGTACGTCTTTAAATGTTAATTAAAATCACACCTGTGTGAACTGACTGGTGCAACTCCCCTCTCCCTCCCTCCGCTCTCGCTCTCTCTAGCTCTCATTAGCAGGCAACAGTACAGCACTATCTCTCTCTCTGTTTCTGGCACAACAGCGCCCCTACTGGTACTATAATCATACTGGTGCTCATTAACATCACATAGGCGGACACATAGGCACATAGGTTCCTTGGAGGTTCAAAAATGGAGGACCCTGATGTAAACAAATCTTAGTGCTTTTTTCCTGGTTATATCCTCTCAGTAGCAGTTTTGTATTGACCTGTACTTTCTTTTGAACTGTACCTACAAACACTGAATACAAAACTTAAAAAAATAAATAGCACAGCGCTTTGCAATGAGATGCACCGTGAGCCTTGTAGATCTGCTATCCAGTACTTTTTTTGCTTATTACATTTGTGGATTTCTTTTTTTATTTATGAAATATAAATATAATATAATTATTAATTCATTCTTTATTCATGAAAAAGTGTGATTTATTTTTTGAAATAAATAAAACAAATCTTGTGAAATAATAATTATAATAAACAGGATATTTACTTGTGAGTAGCCTACGCCAGTACGGTAGTACTAGTAGTACGGTAGTACCCCATACTGGGCCATACAAATGGGCCCCGGGCACGAACCACCGTTTGGTATAACCACTCCTTTAGTTTTGATTTGAACACTGGGTGGCGTGTGTGCCTGGGTGAAGTGGGGTGAAGTCAGACGTTATCTTCAGCACAAGCTGTAGTTTACTGATCGGTAACGGTACATGCGTTGCATACTGTACATAAATATGCGGTAGATACTGCAATAGCGCCATCTACCTGCGTGTGCTGGACAAGAAGAGGCGATGGCTCGGGTTTCTTCTCCGCCTTTTCATGATTGACAATCCAACAGCCTAATCTAGAAGGGAGAAGAGAGCATAGCAGCAGAGGTCTGTTTTGAAGAGACATCGGATAAGTGCTTGTTTTGTCGACATCCCCCTTTGTCGAAAGCCTGCAAGCCTTTAGTTGCTTTTAAACGTAGCGAGTGCCTACTTTTGAATCGCACAACAACGCATTGCACATTTTCAACTAGATCCCGAGGGTTCTTGGACTTGGAGACATTACGTGGGGACAATGGAATCTATCCCTGATAATATCCGCTCACAGAGACTCCAGCCAGGGATTGGGTTTGGTATCGGATCGACTGGGACCCTACGCTCCTCTCTTCGGCCCGGGGTGACGGTTCCAATAGCACCGCTGCTGCCTCCCCCGGCCTCTCTGTGCGTGTCCTCCGGACCACCTCCTCCGCCGCCTCCGTTACAGTTCCACAGCTTGTACGGCTCTATGGGCGGCGTGGGGCTCGGTGTCGGTGCGGGGAACCCAGGGAACCCGGCGGTTCTGAAGGAAGCAGTGGAGGCTGTAGTTCGGAGCTTCGCTAAACACACACAGGGCTATGGCAGAGGTAGAGTTCCAGTGTGGCAAATGTCTTCTTTTCATGTGGAGATGTGCTGCTGACCTGTGTCAAGTTGTTAGTTCTTCTAGCAGGAATGCCTGTTCAGGAATTTGGACCACAAGGCCAGTTTTTAGCTTGTTATATACGCCATTTGAAAGTCTAAGGGTCTAGTGTACGCTGTACAGTCACTACGAATTCACAAGTGTGTAATTTTGGTATTTGGTATGACCGATTATGGCATATTATACATAATGTAGGACAGTGGTGCCTGGCCGCTGGTGGTCAAAAGTAGCCTACTGTTTTATAGCTATGGAGAGCACACCACCTTTTTCGTGTCAATAATGTGATATGCTCACAATTTTTGTCCGGTGGTTTTAAGAAAGGAGTACACTGTGTGACCTCAAAAATCACAACAGTGACTGTCAGAGCTGTTCAGATTCAGATCAATACTCAAATAGTAGTCTCTATACTGTATAATTGTCTATGGATGGAAAGTTATGGATGGACAGTTATGATTGACTATTCTTATTGTACATGTCCCTGCATGATCTTTGTGGTCAAAGGGGTCACACTGAATAATAATAATAAGTGGTAGATTATTATAATGTGACAAGCTTTCAGATAAGAAACAAGACACCTCAGATTGAGTGGTGTCTATATATATATCCAAACAGACAATGTGGAATTGGAATTTAGCAATGCCATACTTTTCGGTGAAGAATTTGTTACACCCTATGCTTATTTCATGGCTTTAATCAGTGTTCCTATATGTTAATTTACAGATGACAGAGACAGAGAGATGGGGAGAGAAATTAGGGCGAATTAGATTTCTATGGGAGGGTCTATGTTTCATCATACAGGGAAAGTCGGCCTCTATCCAGTGATGTTATTTTCCACATGATATATTTTAATATTTTGTTATTACATTTTATGATGTTGCAACCCAGGTTGTAAGTCTAAAGTTATGACACTGAATGTTGGGACTCCAAATGTTGACCAATGACATTTGAACATCAATTGAACATCTGTCTTCAATAGTTGTCCTTGTTTTGTTCCCTCATCTCCCGAATTTTGTAATACCAAATATTCCCCATGTGTACTGCGGTCCCTGTTACTGCCAATCCACCCCCCTCCCCCCCGTTGGGCTGGGGAGGGTGTAAAATATCATGCGTCTCCCATAGACATGGCTCGATCAGCCGCTTTTTTCACCTGGCAGACTTTTACCAGGAGTGTGACGTACACATGGGTTCACTATCTCCCTCACGTCCCCCATTGGACAGGTGCCTCAGCCAACAGGTTGCTAGTGCAGTGAGGTCCAGGACTGCGAGATTCCCACCCGCCAACATTGCCAAATTGTGTTAATTGGAGTGCCCGGCCAAGCCAGAGGCACTACTGTCGGGAATTTAACCTGTGTCTCTGCAGTGGTGGATGATGAGTGTTTTGCGTTGAACACCCAACTAATGTTTTACACCACTACAAATTTGTGCTACAAAAATAAATGGCAGGACTTCTTCATTTTGCATTTGTAAATCAATACTAATCCCATATGTAAATCTTTGATTAGTGAAGATCTGGTAATTTACAGTCAGAGATCATGGCTTGGAATGAAAAAAGAAAACGTGTTTTGAAGTGGCCAATTGCACAGTGAAAGGTGTGTCTATAAGAGATATTATTTGACAATCCGAATCTTTATCACAATGACTAAATAAATGCACATTATTTGCTTATGATCAAATCTGTTTTTGTGCATATTAATGTTAAGTCTCAAGTCAAAGCCAAGTCAAAATGTATTGATTTACGTGCATCTGTTTACAACCAATATAACAAGAAGGACACAAATATGAGTTAAACTTTCGGATCTATGCATGTGATTTTAGTGTAATTTTACCAGGAACAGGATGGGACAGATGAGTGATTACTTCAGGCCTGTAATACGAAGGCTTACCGATACCAATCAGTCTTCCGAACCAAAGAGCTGGCTGTCTGTGTTTGCATCAAACAGTAAGAACTGAGCAAGGAAGAGCTTAGAGGCAAAGAGAGCCAGACAGTTGGAGAACGTCCACAGCACTCTTGTCTCTCCGCAGGCCAATGCACACCACAAATAATAGTTTATGACAGAGTTGTTTGTTATAATTGCTTTTGTCTTTTGTTATTTCTTCATGCACAGTAGACAGGTCATATATCCACACAGTATAAACACATAAAATATAGGCTTCAGTGGCCTTTTCTCCCCCCCCCCCCCTTTTTGGCTTAGCAGATAGGGGATTTTCTGTTAGGCAGTCACCTAAATACTTTCCAAGCAGGAAAAAAACCCAGACATCCATATTTGACAGTGTTTTCTGCGATGACCCCCTTTGCTCTTCCAGATTTGTAGTTTGAGCGGAAACATGCCATGATAATCTGTGTCTGTTTCGATGCACAATTTAAGGAAATGTTCATTTAAGTGTTCATTTAGGGCTGTAAGTTGAAATGCAAGATGGATATAGCTTACTATGTGTGTGCTGTGTTTTACAGTTAATGTGGTGGAGGCTTTACAGGAGTTTTGGCAGATGAAGCTGACCAGAGGGGCCGATCTCCGGAATGGGGCTCTTGTTGTTTATGAAATGGTTCCATCCAACAACCCACCATACGTTTGCTATGTTAGCCTTCCAGGAGGCAGCTGTTTTGGGAGTTTCCAGGTACTTATTCTAAGTAGTGTATTTATTTATTGACTGTCTGAGAGAGTTCCGGGATGGCTTTATGATAACCAGATATTTTGTGTCATCATACAGTACAATTACAGGTCCATTTGTACCCTTTCGGAGTAGAATGAACACTGGATTGTGCCGTGCTGCTGCCTGTACAGCTTTTAAACTGATCCATGAAGGGTGGTTAAAGCTTATATGATGCAACAGCGTTGTGATTATATTGGGGTGACAAAAAGGCTAAAGTAGATGAATAAAGTAAACAACTGCTATCACTTAAGCATTTGGCTGCATACTGTATCTAAGTTCTGTGAGAATTTGGAAAGCTAATACATAAATTGTTCACTGTTTATAGTTCTGTCCAACCAAGGCAGAGGCAAGACGCAGTGCTGCCAAGATCGCTCTGATGAACTCTGTTTTCAATGAACATCCCTCCCGTCGGATCACAGATGACTTCATTGAGAAGAGTGTGTGTGAGGCTCTAGCCTGCTTCAAAGTAAGCTGTACTCATAAGGTTCAGTGTTAAAAAGAATGTCAACTCCAATCCGTCCCAGCCAATTAGAATGATCCCTAGGCCATTAAGGAAAGTGTATGTTTTCATCCCACCATCTAAACACATATCTGTATCTATGTTTCACAGTAACACAGACACACTGACTGAGTGACACACAGAGAGTGACTCTGTAGCACGCACGCACGCACGCACGCACGCACGCACGCACGCACGCACGCACGCACGCACACACACACACACACACACACACACACACAGACACAGACACAGACACAGACACAGACACAGACACAGACATTAACATTAACATCTTGCTATATACACAGGGTAACAGAGAAGAGGCAGACAACCCCAGTACGGGAATTGGGGCATTTCGTTTCATGCTCGAGTCCAACAAAGGAAAATCAATGCTGGAGTTTCAGGTGCATATTATATGTAAATCTGGAATGTGTGTGAGTGTGATAGTCATGACTAGCATTTTATTCTATTAGGCAGGGTCTGAGTCCAGGCCCTCTGCGGTCATACAGTTACCTCAGGCGTAGTTGGTCTAAAGCTAAACAACATTGTGCTTTGAGTGCAGAACTATTACTCATGCATGTGTGAGTACATTCACTATGCTGGATAGTCCAACAGTGACTTATTATCCTTTTTTGTGCGCAATTTAACGCACCGCAAATAGTCAATCTACACGCTGCGAGGCATTGTGACTTTGTGAGATCAGCTATTCTTTGTGCACAACACCATCATGCAACAAAGTATAAATCACCCTTATGTTGAAAGTTATTACATAAATGATCAAGAGGTGCACGCACATTTCAACGGGTGCAGGATCCAAAAAAAGAATGAGAACTCCTCCCACTTTAGGAGTTTTTATAATGATGTGCGGATCTCCTCTCTTTTTTTGAAAGTCATTACATACACAGTTACACACTGTAAAATATATACATTAGAGTGCTCATTATTTATATTTTCTCCATAGTTGGCACACAACATGTTTAGAGACAGCAGCTGGGATTAATTGCCTCTTTTTTATATATTGCTCGAGTCTAGTACATTGCTTTTTAGTTACCAGTTAATCCAATATCAATGGCTACCAACTTTGAATCTAAAGAAATTGCCAAAAAACCTGATTACCATGATTAGTTATTTGTCTTTCCAGATGTAAGAACTTAGAAGCTTTTATCACTTTCCTTTAAAAGGAAATCAGAGCTGCAACACTATACATGGTCACATACCATGGTCTCGTCGATTTAACTGTGTTTCTGTTTCAGGAACTGATGACAGTATTTCAGCTGCTGCATTGGAATGGAAGCCTCAAGGCCATGAGAGAAAGGCAATGTTCCCGACAGGTACTGTGTCTGTGTTTGTCTATTTGTTTGTTAATTAATGGGTGAATGCACGTGTTCTCAACTTGAGACGAGTGTCAACGAATAACAATAAAGTGCAGAGTAACACATACTATACCTATACCACCATTTTACTCATTCAACTTGCCTTTTGAGTGAATACTAAAATTGTACATGTTTCTCATTTAACGTATTTACGTTACCTTCAGGAGGTGCTGGCTCATTACTCCCATAGGGCTCTAGATGATGACATGCGAACCCAAATGGCTGCTGATTGGGTAAACCGAGAACAAGGAGTTGCTGGTACTATTGGCCAGGAGCTGGCCTCAACAGAGCGAGAACTAGAAGACTCCAGGCTTGCCGGCAGAGAACTGCGATTTCACAAGGAGAAGAAAGACATCCTGATGTTAGCTGTGGGCCAACTCAATGCAGCCAACAGTGCTACGCTCCCCTCGCACTAGATCAAGTCTTCTTTGTGGAAAAACACCTTCACTTCTTTGTAGGATTGCTGGTACCAGTATTGATCATGATGGTGGTGGGATCTGACCCAGCTTTTAGGTTTTGTATCTTAAAAGCTTTGGGATATTTTAGGTTTTGTATCTAAAAAGATTTGAGTTTTTAGGGTTTCATATCTTACATCATGTTAGGAGAATCAGATATTCAAGCCTTATTTTTGTGCACATCAGTCCTCAGCTTACTGCTATAGCCGTTTTACCTCTTTGTGCCTAGTGATCACAGGACAATAGTGCTCGGTTTTAGTTACCTGTAAAGGCCTATTCATAGTCTGGATTTTCGGTGGTGAGGTGACCACCGCTCTGGTGGTGAGCTGAAATAACGTTGAGCGGTGGTGAGTAAAAACAGAGAGAAGGTGGCGGTGGTTTGCTCTTCACCACGGCTCGTGACGTCATTTTGTAGTTCGGTGGTCACCCCACCACCGGAAATCCAGACTATGTATGAGCCTTAAGTATGCTTGGCATAACAACAGGTGTATGTTCGCACGTTCTATCCAGTGTCATTATTTTAACGATGCAGTGAATCAAAGTTTTATATTGCTGAGCTAGAGAGACAAAGCCTGCCTTTCGTCAGTGAATGTACTGGGCATGTGGCAGGATAAACATCAAGCCAAATCCAGCCGATTAGAATGATCCCTACTAGAAAACAGAAGAGTTTTGATCTAGTCACTCTGAAATCATTGACAGTGTTTACATAAAAGATATACTGGTTAATTTCCCATTTAAGGTCATTGGCCAAAAATATGTTGATCATCTATGAATGAGCAAAATATCTACCTGACTTCAACCAATATTAAGGGGTAGAAAATGTTAACCTACCAGTTTCCTGGCTAATCATATTCCGCTTATTATATTTGAGTTTAATAATTGCCACGTGACCTTAGCACTGCTATTCTAAATTTATAATGTTACTTAGCATTGAGTGGAATAGTAGGGTGTCATGAATAATATAAGTGTATGTAAACACAATCATTGACTCTTGGAAAGTAGCTTTTGGGGCTTGAGGCAAAAGTATTAACTGATTGTACTTCGGCAAATAGTCAGTTAACCGAAAGGGCAAGCAGTGAACCATCCAGATGTTTTCTTTATATATATATATATATGTGTGTGTGTGTGTGTGTGTGTGTGTATGAAGGCATATAGATATTTTTTTAAGTGTTATATGTATGAGAGGGGCATAATGTACACTATCAGTTATTCCAACTAAGGGCCTTTAAGTGTTATAAATGTAGTCTCTTGGCAAGAATTGGTGTTATAATTCTGACACTGTCAGTGTCCTTGGGGTCAAAAAGGAGTAGTGTGTTTTTTGTGTAATTTGAACAGGTTTATCTTGTCAACTTAAATGTAGGCAGGTATTTAAACATCTACTTGCAATGTGCTTTTAACATTAATTATGACTCTGTAGGTGTTGAGAGTACACCCAAACTGCACCTGCATTTACAGTTTGGTTACTGAGAAGGATTTGTTAGCGGTGCTGTTGCGAGTCAATGGGACAAAAATATGTTTCTGAACATACATACATTCGACATTAGTCGAAGTCGAAGGATCATAATAACCTTTTTGTTCATTTAAATCTGATATCCTACCATTTGATTTCTGATTGTATTTCTTGCACTCATGAAGGTATTGTCCAGTAGTGGTTGTGTTTTGTAATTGAGGTATGACATATGGTTCTGCTAAAAAGGTAAATATGGGCAAGAGTTTTTTGAGTTGAAGACGAATATTATATTTGATGAATAATAGCTTAGTGCTTGTGAAATGCTGTGTGGTAGCAGCTCATTGCATACTGAGGAGGTGACTAAGCAGTTAACAATTATGATTGTAGTCAGATTTTATCACCACATTGCTGTTCTTTACTTGGTTGATGTGCCTTTTTTATAATTGCTAAATGATGGACTCAATGTTTTTTACAAACTACCTTGGAAATTAACTCTCAGTATCTCAGTTCCGGTATCTCAGTCATGTCATTCAAGGTTCAAGGTACCCTCAAGTGCTGTCTGAGTTAGCTACCCTTTTCAGTTACACAGTGTTTAGATGCAAAGTCAACACAAATATTTAGGGCTGTTTTTGAGTTTCACAGACTTTTATTTTATTTTATTATTTTGGGCTGCATTTGACTACCTTATGGTTATGTACATTATTGATCAACTCAAGTCTACTGTATACAGTATGACAACTTTACTCTGCATTTATACATATTTTGTCATAATCTTTTGAAATGTACATTGAAAATGTAGCTATATTGTAGTCTACATACTGGCTTTAAAGTGGCATTAGTAAATTGCATTAGATTCCATTCCATTCCTTTTTCTAATTAGTTTTTGGACTTTTAATTGTTTTTATTATTTCACAAAAACAGTTTACTTCTCAGCGTATGAAATGTTTACCAATAGAAACATGGCTAAGTGTAATGCCACCCAGTTTAAAGGACACAATGTTGCCACTAATTAAATTAATACTGTAATTTAGAATTACACACCTCACAGATTGCCATACAGTAGTGCTAAAAGAGATAAAGAGCCTGCCAAAATATGTTGAGAATTATGCTCCGTATATATTTAGCAAACGTAATTTCAGTCCGATATTTCATGCTAAAGCCACTGAAATGGCACAATTTTTCTTTATTGAGACCCTGATCCAGACTATGTGAAATTTAAACAGAAACGTGATTAAGAAGCTACACAGTGGGTTGTATCTTGTTAAGAAGTTAGACATTTTCTTTTGTCTTCACATTTCTCTTGTACGATTGTAATACAAGTTTTTAAGCCATTAACTCCCTGATATTATAAACATCTTAAACACATGTTATTCCTTTATGACCAATCTGTTACGTCTTTGCTTTTTATACAATGTTAAACAAACATAAGCATTTGTAAGCTTATATATTTTTTCTTGTTACTGTCCATTTTATACAAAACTTTGGCTTTCAATGATGCATGATTTATTCACCAATATTTTGGTTTATATGAGTTTTATACAGTGTTATTTTATAATAAAAACAACATTTTGTGTGTTACAACTCCTATTATAGCCTATGTATTTTCCATGGCCAATTTGAGGCGTGTTCTACTTCACCGTCAGCAGATTTATAAAATGTAATAAAGCAGCAATTTGAAGTTTTTGTGATGTAAATTATTTTAGTATTCAATACTACGGTCTTGTAGCTGTGCCTGTATGACTTGTGGAGTAGATTCAGTAGAACACAGACAAAAATTCTGCATGTGTGTCATAACCAGCCAAAGTAATTAGGCTATTATCCAATTGATTGATTAATTGATTGAGACTTTATTGACTTTTGTTTTCAGGGGCCAGTTTTGAATTGCATCAGTCTGTAGACCTGTGCTCTTTGAGAACGGTTTTGAAGGAGTCTAGGGATTCCCATCACTTAATGGCTGTTGGTAGGGCGTTCCACATTTTAGTGACATAGAAGATAAATTAATTTAATCCCTTGTTTGAGCCGAATCGGGGTTGCACATGGTTTCACTGGTTTGTTGAACTATACCTCTGGTGTTGTGATTCAGCATAGTCCATAATGTATTACTTCCCTTTACTAAGGATATCAGATATTGAATACACAGTTAATACAATAAATAATAGAGCACATTTTATATGTAAATGTTTTTGAATAATATACATAATTTAATGTCCATGGAATTTCCGCCCCCAACAGCGGAAGAGGCGGGGCATAAACACATTGTGGACAGACGCTCACGCTCGCTCTGCGTTCATTCAACATGGCGGCGGGACCAATTTCTGAGCGAAATCAAGGTAACATAACAAATAAATGTTTGTGTGGAATTTTTGTTTTACCTCACATTGGTTTTTGTGCAGACCACACGCCCGTAAAGTCCTTTTTACCAGCTTTATTGATAATGTACCAAGTTTTATTAAGAGCTTTCTTAATAATAGCTGTGTGATAAGCCATGGAGTAACGTTTCACATGGAGGTCGGCTGTTCCTGGTTTATTTAGCTAGTTAGTACTTAGTACGTGGTGTAGCGATTTATCATAAACAACTTATTGTTGGTGTCGTTAATATTGATGAAAAATGCGACACATTAAGTTATGTCTATAAAATTAGAGTCGTGCTGTAGGCCGCCTCTGTATGAATGAACTCATTTTGAACAGCATGCTATTGCTAAGCTAAGATCAGCTTTGAAAGCAGCTTGAAACTGCCGGCTAGTTGAATATCCCTCTCCTCTGTAGTCTTGGATCTCAAGACTATCATAGATGTATTTTTTATCGAGTTTGACTTACCTTACCGTACCTAGATTATGATATGCAAATGTAAAACTTAGTTG
The DNA here is from genome assembly GCF_963924005.1 of Protomyctophum bolini. Classification (NCBI taxonomy): domain Eukaryota; kingdom Metazoa; phylum Chordata; class Actinopteri; order Myctophiformes; family Myctophidae; genus Protomyctophum; species Protomyctophum bolini. Next base: position 19,146,764 of record NC_137878.1, read on the forward strand.
TTTTCGTAACTTGCTGTGTTATCGCATCAGGAATTCAGTATAGGTGGGCGCTTGTAGGGACATCTGGGCACCTCGGTGTACAATTGCCTATTTTGTCCAAAATGTTAAGACATTAAATATTTGAAAGTTTGTCTCAAGTAATATAAAGTATACATGATGTGGACGTTATATCATTATCAGACTTAATTTGATCCTTAAACGTATTGTTTATGCCCCAAAATGACAATTTAACAATTATTATTGTAGATATGTTAGACCTTAATTGTCGAATGTTTAAACATGTTCTAATCATGTCTATGTTACTAGTTTACTTTAGACTCTTTTTCAAATATTGTATTTTTAAATATTTTGGACAAAATAGCCAATTTTACATCGGGGTGACTAGATGACCCTAGTGCCCACGGCCCACCTATCCTTTATCCCTCCCGTCAACCATGGCAGCCATTATAAACATAATTGTTTGTGCTCCACTACAGATGCCACAGTGTATGTGGGTGGTTTGGATGAGAAAGTGTCAGAGCCATTACTATGGGAACTATTCCTGCAAGCTGGCCCTGTGGTCAACACACACATGCCCAAAGACAGAGTTACTGGCCAACATCAGGGTGAGTATTATTGCTTTTGCATTTAACATTCTAAGTACTCCTGTGTCTCGTGTGGTGAAATAGGCTATTGAGTTCTACTTGGCAAAGTTTACCAACTAACCCTTTTCCTCTCCTAGGCTATGGATTTGTGGAGTTCCTTAGTGAAGAGGATGCTGACTATGCCATCAAAATTATGAACATGATTAAACTGTATGGCAAGCCCATTCGAGTCAATAAGGCTTCTGCACACAACAAAAACCTGGATGTGGGAGCTAACATCTTCATCGGTAATCTGGATCCAGAAATTGACGAGAAGCTGCTCTACGATACTTTCAGTGCCTTCGGCGTAATCCTTCAGACACCCAAAATCATGCGTGACCCAGACACTGGTAACTCCAAGGGGTACGCCTTCATCAATTTTGCCAGTTTTGATGCATCGGATGCGGCCATTGAGGCTATGAACGGCCAGTACCTCTGCAACAGGCCCATCACAGTGTCTTACGCATTCAAGAAAGATTCTAAAGGTGAACGGCATGGCTCAGCGGCTGAGCGCCTCCTGGCAGCCCAGAACCCCCTCTCCCAGGCCGACAGACCCCACCAGTTGTTTGCAGATGCACCACCACCACCCAGTGCACCAACGCCCGTCCTTACCACACTGGGGTCAGGGATGCCCATGCCAGGTAGGGCCAAACCACTGTGCTCCTTTATTTTATACTTCAATCATTGTGTAGGTTTTTTGTTATTGTAGAGAAAAAAAAGCTCAGTCAGAGACTTAATATTGCAGTAAATTAAAATAATTTGTTGTTCTGCACTTGGTGAAGCTCCCCAATTAATCAGTGCGAGTTAAATGAGTGAGCCGTCTGTGGGCGCGGCACTATAACCCCCACATGATTAATATAAAATGATAGCATGAACCACACAATTCTGAGATAGGAGATGGTTGGGGTGGTGGAAAGAGTTTGCTGAGACGATAGCACCGCAAATGGCATGGCATATCAGCAGAGGAGTGTGAGCTGTCAGTTTATGATTGGATGAGGAGTTGCTTATTCTTATCAGCTGTACCAGTGAATGAAATACTGATGGGTGCTTGACTTATGCATCTGCCTGAACTAACGTGATGCTACAGTTATTGTGTCCTATGTTACCAACGCAATTTGGTTTCTAAAAATCACACCCATGTGAAGTGAGTCTTATCATCGTACATCATCTAATTCCAGCCAATCAGAATTTACGTCCTCGCCTTCGTCATCAATGTTTGTGTTATGCAATGTTAACACTCAAAATTGTCCATTCATTGTCAATGGCATTTAATGTTTGTGTAGTGTAGTTTGTGTTTGCACATGCATACACCAAAAGCTGGACAAAATCACACTCGGGTGAAGTGAAGGGCACCTGGTGGTAATATTCATATTGATCAATATAAATATTAGGAGCACTAGCTAGTGCTTGTTTCACTTGTTTATCCTATCATATATTAAGGAAACCTTTGTCCATCTACCTGTCAGCATATGCAAACGACGTGGAAGCCTGTTTTTCATATAAACACCAACATTCAGTCAGGGCTATAGGATATATTGTCAAGACTCGTCATGCTTATTGCTTACAGCCCTGAAGGTTATGGTCCTTTTTGATCCAGTGCCCTCTATTATTTATACATCTATACTCAAACCGAGTGGAAGTGTGTAGGGCAAGGAGCTAGTTTCAAAATGAGGGCAAGGGATCTCTAGCCAGTGGCTACACTGCCCTGGGCTTATACACACACACACACACACACACACACACACACACACACACACACACACACACACACACACACACCGGCACAGACACAACAGTAGAACATACAGAACTTATAAATGAAAAATACGCTTTTCACACTTTTAGACCTTATCCATGGGTCAATTTTTGTGTATTTTTATATTAAAAATCTCATCTTAATCACTTCCTTTAAACAACAACGTGATGACGTGTCGAGTCCCGCATGAATAAAAATGAATCTTGATTTAATTCACCTGGTTTATTCCTATCGCTGTGCGTTCGTCCAAACAGCTGATTCAGAACTACTGTTTTTAATCTCATTCACGATGACATCCAGACAGTGTATTACTAGTTTTAAGCTTAAAGGTGTAGTGAAATGAAAATGTTCACACTTCTAGACCATATCCGTGGTCATCATATGGGCATACCTAACAATGGATGCCAAAAAATGGGCAAATTCAAATTTTTGTGTGTTTTTATATCAAAAGTCCATACAAATATCCCACATCAATAAAAGCCAATAAAAATACAGCTTGCCAGTCGCCAGTTTGATTCCCATGCTTCATTGTCCTCCAACACAGCTGGTTTTGCTTAAAGGACTACTCCGTTTTTAATCTCATTCAAAATGACATCCAAACAGTGTATTACTCGGTTTAAACTTAATCATCACGCTAAAATAGGTTCGAAATAAGTCACGAGCTTTGCTGCCCGTCTCTCTGTGACTTGTAAACAAACTACACACGCGTGCACATGTCGCACACGTAGTGGACGTCCCATAGCCTGAAGGGATGCGACGCTCTGATTGGTTAAAAACCACTTAACGTTTCGGAGTGAAACTTCTAAATAAAATGCCCCAAAAAGCCATTGCACCCAAACCCCCAGAGAGGCTCTCCAACGTTGAAGCGCTCGGGCCTACTGGTAAGAGTTGGGACTACAAGCGGACCAGTGGATTTTTGACGAGGAAACCCTGTGAAGCTTGGGTTTAACATTGAGCGCTTGTTTGGGCACCAAATTTTGTAAGTAGACCGTTCTTCCGGGTGCTTCAAAAGGCCACTGAGCAACTAATGCTCCGGTTCGGCCTCTATTCTTTTATTACTCTATGATTGCACCCCATGACCGTCCTTAATTCAGGGAATGCATGGTGTGTTATTAGCACACAATACATAGCTATTTTACAGCTTAAACCTCAACTTCTCATAGTTGTTGTTGGTTGGTAACAATTCCATGTCGGTCGGGTGCTGGTCGTAAATGACCAGGTTGTCACAGTGCACCACATGCCAATAGGATTAAATCGCTGTCCAAAACTAACCCAAAAGTCTGCATATAATTTGGCTCATCGCCAAAAATGGACTAGGTTACTAACCACATAAATGGAAGAGCATGAAATGTAATGTTCCTTCATAAATGCATGTGCATCATATTGGCTTACTGTGCTCTCTAATAAACGTTATCATTATCCTCCCCCACAGGCATGCCGCCACCCGGAGCCTTTCCTCCTGTACCTCCCCCAGGATCAATGCCTCCAGGGATGCCGCCTATGTCCATGCCCCCAAACCAAGGGGGACAACAACCAAACGCAGCTGGGTCAGGGCCTCCACCTGGACCTCCTCCCTTTCCACCGGGCGGCATGCACCCAGGTAAGAAGAACGCTTCCAATTTCACAACCGCACAGGATTGAACAGCCATTGTGAAATGTCTGTGACTGTCACGCAAAGTGACTGTCACGCAAAGCAAGTTCTGGAGTCATTGTCATTGTTTGTATCCCACAGGAATGCCTCCGATGGGAATGCCACATCATGGACATGGTCATGGACCTCCTGGAATGGTACCACCGCCCCCTGCTCCACCAGGTTCTCAGCAGCACCGGGCACCACCGCCTGGCATGCCCCCACACGGTCACCCACAGATGGGCATGCCACCCAGAGGACCATATGGTCATGGTCCCCCGATGGGTAAGTACTATACTCTCAGTGAATCTCAAATCTTTTTTTGTTGTCGTTTTTGTTTGTCAGGGTAAATGCAGAAAATCGGGTTACAATAATATTTAATATATATATATATATAATAGATTATAGTATTGCATAATATTAGGGTTTCTACTAGCCCAGGCTAATGTGTCCGCTGTTCACACTTAGGCCTTTCTATTATTAGTGTGGTTACCCACTGTAGTACGTTTTTGAGCTGCACTAGCCACTCCAATGTACAGCTTTGTGTGTATTTCTGTCTGACTTTGATTGGCTGATGTATGATGACGTTCTCAGCATACATCATCATCATGATAAAAGGTGCCGCTCACTTCACACAAGTGTAGCTTTCTCTTCTTCCTCTTCTACATAATATACCAAATCACAGATGACATCCCAGATAGGACAAAGGGACACGGATGGGTACAATGGGTACTCTGACCAATCCCCAGACATTATGACTCAGACATATTGGTCGGATGGGCGGTGCGACATAGGTGTGAGGGCTGCGTAGCGGCCAAACTCTACTCCACTTAAAATGTCAGTGTAGTTCAAAAGAATCATTTGCTTTCCAACAAAAGTTTGTTCCTTTTGTAATTAGAAAATTACCATCACCATGATATCAAAGCTGTGCTTGTCATGTGTAGCATCTACTGGAGAATTCTTGAGGACTGGAGGACTCTTCTATTATGAAACCAAACCTTGCATCATCCATATGGCTTGTTTATTGTCTGACTTCTGTTTACATGCTTCTTCTGAGGCTTCTTTGGGTATTTCATCCAGTGTAATGAGTATAATAACAAAAACAAATAATGCAAAGCTCTCTGGATGTCATCGTTTCACCTGAGGCTGTTGGGGAAAGCAATCACTAGCACACAATAATTGTCATTATATCATTCCCTCCAGATAATTTAAATATTAAAAAAGGTGCTCAGTGATTTGACTTAATGAATGTTATCAGCTGTATACAGTATATGACACACGGGCACCTTTTTTTCCCCTGCACATATTATTAAGCCATAATTAATTGCAGTCTAGAATCAGAATGAGCTCTGCTAAAATGTTGGTAAAACATACCTAAGCAACAAAGTAATTACTTAAAAGTCGTAAAAGTGCCTGCAGTCACCAAGCCTTCCTCAGTGACACGCATTACCCCAAATGCATGCGGCATGCCGAGGTAGGCTTGACACCGAAATGCATCAGTGTATTCTTTCCGTGGCTAGACTTCCTGCTGAGCTATTTTGTTATTATAATTAGCAACCTATGCTAAGCAATGGTTGTATTCACTGTCTGCCACTGGGTGATCACCCCAGCTTTGGAAAACTGCTATGTGATCAATGTGTCCAAAAAGGTTGCCCACCTGGTTTATATGCAACATTGATGAAATAACAGATTGATGATTACAGATGACAAAGTATTTTCAAGTATAATCTATACCAGTGGTTCCAAAACTTTTTAGCCCATGACCCAAAAGAGAAATTATACATTCCCCCAGCCAGGACACAATTTAGTGAAAATAGCACATCTACAAGCTCACAACGCATCGTTTCGTGCTCGTTGTGAGCTTCTAGAACGGCTTTCGATTTGTTTCGATTGTCGAAGACAATACTTTAAAAAATAATTAAATTTGGTATTAATTCATGAAAACTTTAGCTTTTTTGAGAATGTTTTTATATAAATGTCCCACAAATGGGTTTCGACCCACTGTTTGGGAACCCGCGATCTATATACCGGTACTGTAAATCCTGGATGTGGTAGTTGCAGTAGATTATTCAAATCCCCCCCCCCCCCTCCTATACTCACTAGGTCATCCCATGCATCCGGGTATGAGAGGCCCACCTCCGCCCATGCCTCCACCTGGCTATGCCAGCGGCCCTCCTCGTCCTCCTCCGTTCGGCTTCCAGAGAGGGCCCCCAATGCCACCAAGACCCCCTGGAGCTCCACCTCGTGTTCCTATGAGAGGACCAATGCCACCGTAGAATGAGGACTGCTGAGAGGGGCTCTCATTCTTTCTCATACTTTTTTTTTTATGTTTCCAGATCTACTCTAGACTAACATTGTGAAAGTAATTTAACCACCAAGTTCTGTCATCTCTTGCCAATGTACAGATCCTGGCCCTTTTGAGGAATAAAGGTTTTAATACAAGTTTTGGAGTTATTCTAATCTAAATGAACTTACATTTCAGGCATTTAAACATTCTGGTGCCTGGCATTTTGTTTTTAAAATCAAATTTTGGTCATGGGTGGTAATACTACCGACTTGGGTTTCCATTAAACTGTTAAACAGGCGGTTCTTTGTCAGAAAAAAAGTTTTGTCAGAAAAAAATATTCAGCAGGTCCACATACAGTACCTAAATAAAAAGAGCAAAAAGTAGTAGCCCTTTTACATGCATCAGTGTTCTCCTTTTATTTCCCCCTTAGTAATTGCTTGTGCATCTTTGTGCGTCCACCTCTCTAGTTTATGGTTGCTATAGTGAGACTGCGGTGACGGTAAGTGCTCACCCCAGGGAGTAATGTCTCATAGATGAGTGTCCTGGGCTTGGTGCCAAATTGGTGAGAAATTGTGAAAAGAGCTTTGGTCTTTGATCTACGGTGGTGCACGCAAGCCAACAAAAAACAAATGTTTGTATTTATATCCAACACAAAAGCTAAATTTTCCTACTCTACTTTGAAAATAATCTATTGTATCTTCTAACAATAACCTCTGATTACGCTATAGTCGTAATTGACTATGTCTTTAAACCAACATATTTGAAACTGACTGAATTCTAGAATGTAAAACTATATATTATTATAAACCTGCAATTAATATACAGAAATCTCTTCACATTTGCAGTCAGGGGAGATGGTGAGTTAGCATGAAGTCTGTTTAACACACAAGTAAACATTTTGAACTCATGAATAAATAAGGGGAGCAAGCAAACGAGCTTAAATGTAAACATTTGTAGAATGGGATGCAGTGTCTGGGAACATGGGACTTGCTCCATCTGGACATTGTTTGTCAGATCATTAACTGATCATCAATCACCAATAACTGTTTAACAATGTTCCATGACTGCTTGGGTTTAAAATGATGAATGATTGGAGATCTAATTGAATGCACATTTGGGTCAATCTCGAAGCTCAGGTTCTGTTCCTTTTTTTTTAAAGTCACGTTTCTTTAGCAGGTCTGAATCCATTTACACTGTATGCAGAATAGGCTATGGAATCATTGACAGGCAAGTGGTTGGCATAGCAACAAGAGACATGCGTGTTTCCTCAACATGCGACAAACTAGACTATATGTTTTGTTCCTACACAAGAATATGACCAGACACGGTTGAAAATATCATGCTATGGCTGCTATAAAAAACATGTTTGAACGCCAATGGGAATATAAGAGAGCAAGAAAATAATCCGTGCCTATTATAGGCTAAATAATTAGAGGCATAGAGTACAATCTCATCATATGGATATGGGTATAAGTAGCCTAATAAACCTGATACACAAGGAAGGATACATTTTGACAACCGCACGAAGATGGGATATGCGCCAATCCCCCCATAGCAATGCGTTAATGTGTTTCTGTGAGGGTTGAATAGGGGGGAGGGGGCTTCTCTGATGCTCGCATCATTGCAAGTGAAGTCTAAATTTATGCGCCATCGCGCGATGGTGTCGCGCGCCGAGAACTGCCCAGAATAGTAGACCTTCAAGCCCACAACGCGTCTCATCCGCCACCCGCTGTGAGCTTGTAGATCGGATATTCTTCGCCGCACGACACCGTCGCGCATCGAACTATGAATAGTGCTCCAATCGGCTGGCGTGGTGGACTCCAGTATCTACAAACAGGAGATTGAACAGCATCATCACTCGCTCCACAGCAGCAACAGCTCTGCAGCACATCAGCACACACCACCACACCTCGCTTTACAAACCTAAAGAGGGATCATTTAACCTTTGCACGATCAAGGTGAGACCCTATTTTTTTCCCCTAGGACTGAAATTAATTGAGTGGCTCTCAATGTATTTCGTCAGCTCAAATAAATGTAACTTAGGCTAATCATAGCCGATGGGCGTGTTCTTCAACAACTGGCTTCATAAATGGCAATTAAGATATCTGGCTGATTTGTATAGTGGGCCGATAATCGAATGAATAGGCTACAGCCAGATCGTGACGGGATCCTCACAGTAGCCGATGTTGGGAGTACAGGTGTCACGCTTGAAGACACTCCCGAGGAACATTTCTTTTGTATGTTTTTTATTTATTTATATAAAGATGATTCAAGATTGGCTACTGGTTTAACGGCTCGTTTCATCATCACCATCATAATAATCACCAGTCATCATGCACCACCACATCACCATCATTGAACACGTGAATTTTATATCTGACTAGGCCTATAGAGCTTCTTAAAAATATAGTTAATTTATTCGACCAGGGCATGGTTAGTGCATAAAAAAATGAATGGGATGTAGTGACGATATTTTCTTGCACAGCCTGTCAGCCTTGCGAGAAGAAATATTATCCACACATTCTACAGATTTGCGAGCTGCATGTGGGGTTGTGTTGGTCGATATTATCTTCAGGTGTCCAGATTGGCACATTCATCACGACACTCGCCGCTGATGGCAATCAAATGCCACTGACTGCGTTAATATGGCTGTCTGCCAGTAACGATGATGGCCATCTGCCATATGCTTGACCTTGCAAGAGGAAACTCGCAGTGATGGTGTGTCATCTGAAAAAGCAAATAAAATAGCAATGGAAAGAAAACCGTTCTCAAGACCAGAGGACAGATACTCCCTCGCAGTCTTCCCCCATCCATCATTTTTTCCCTCACTCTAAAGAAGGCACGTGCCACAGCGCTGCGTTGGTTGGCCACACGCCACAGCCTGAGTGGGCTGCCTTTGCCTTGCCTGCCTGCGATTAGAAGGAGGAGGCGGCTAGCTGAACGTTATACACAACAATGAGCAATTAAAATCCTGCTCTGTTGTTTTAATCATATCTCTTTTGCTTGTCATGTCCATTTCTGTTTGGGAAAGGTTTTTGGGTATAAAGTATGATGGCTTAAGGGCAGGCTACCTGTTGCATAATCTATAGTCCTAAAATGTGTATGACCCAGAATAAACCTAATTATTTTGAAACCGAGAGGCGAGAGGCCATGGTATTTGGCTCTGTTGGTCCTTGGTCAACCAACCATCCATTAAAACATTCTTTCTTTGATGATGCAGTTGGATCATCATATTAGTTGTATCATATTATATTGTAACTAACCAACAAGGATCCCAGAAGGAAATTGCCTCACCTCAGGTAGGCTACATGGGAAGTGCTGTGTGATTTTACATCCCACTTACTCCGTTTTTAATTTCCAGTATTCCAATATTTAATTCTGTGAAATGACAGCTACTATACCGGTATTTACAGTTGTGTGTTTTTATTTCAGCCAAGAAGACAACTTTAGTGGTTTTGTGAAATAATTCTGGGGATATTCTGAAGAGAAAAACGTTTTAGATTCAGGTGGCCTCTTGGACAAATCTGTGAACACCTTCACAACTGCTGCACCTCTTCAAAATGGAGGAAGGCTACCAAAACCGGACTGCTTTCATAAAAGGTGCCAAAGACATTGCCAAAGAAGTCAAGCGGCAAGCCTCCAAGAAGGTCGGCCGCAGTGTCGACAAAGTGTCTGACGAGTATAGCAAGCGCTCCTACAGCCGCTTTGAGGAAGATGATGACGACTTCCCTGCGCAAGGCAACCAGGATGGAGGAGACCACTACCGCGGTGACAGCCAAGCTGCCAATGACGACGAGGGCGGCCACAGTGATTCCACAGAGGGCCACGACGAGGATGACGAGATATATGAGGGAGAGTACCAGGGCATCCCCAGGGCAGAGTCGGACAAGGACGGCCTGGGTGGAGGCCCTGGCTCAGTGAGGGACGGAGGGGAGCAATTCAGGGACATGGGGGTCTCGGAGGCTGAGAGGAGGAAGGACCAGGAAGAGTTGGCTCAACAGTATGAGACCATTCTGCAAGAATGTGGTCACGGCAAGTTCCAGTGGACCCTGTACTTTGTGTTGGGGCTGGCTCTCATGGCGGATGGTGTGGAGATCTTTGTGGTTGGTTTTGTCCTGCCCAGTGCTGAGAGAGACATGTGTCTCTCTGAACCAAACAAGAGCATGCTGGGTAAGGGAAACTCAAGGAAGCTTATTGTTATTATGTATATTTTTTGCTAATATTAAGACAGTTACTACTAATGAAACCAATAAAAGCATTGTTTGTTTATAATAGTGTTTAACCACATGAAAGCCTAACATCCCTATTCAATTTGTAGAGCTGCTATTTTCAGTGCAGAGATTTGATGTAAAGTCATAAAAAAGTAGCGGACCAAGTATTGAGCCCTGGGGGTTGTTGGTCAACGAAGTAGGATTTAAGTGGTTAAAGTATGGCAGGGGAGCTTGGATAGACAGTAGGATAGTCAGCCAAAGTAAAAGTAACACCAACATAAAGTTCTATGGTCCAGTTATGTGTGTGCAGGGCCGGATTAACACCTTAACACTGAAGCTCGAAGGGCCCCCCCTTCACATGCGCACGTAAATCTTTGTGCACACGCGTGTCGCGTGCGCAAAACTTTGGGGCGGGTTTATGCCGTATATTGGCCTATTCCCGCCCCAGAGTGACAGCCAGGCAGTAACAGACACATTTCTTTTTTTTTTACCCACATAGTAAGCAAATGGGTAAGAGAATTCGCCAGTGTATTTCAGTGTACCTTTTTTTAGCTTTTCACGCAATTGCACTTTTCAGCTGCCTTCTCACCAACAATAAAAGACTAAACTTTTTAGACACCATTTATTTCATTTGGAAATGCCCTTAGGCACCAGGGGCCCCTCACAGAAAATGTCCTTGCTAATCCGAATGCCCAAATTGCCCATAAAGTAGATCCGGCCCTGCGTGTGTAGGTGGTGGTGGCAGCACAGTATTGAACATTTCACCTAACATAACCTATTTGTTGTTGTCCTTGCAGGTCTAATTGTATATTTTGGGATGATGGTCGGGGCATTCCTGTGGGGGGCCCTGGCAGACCGGATAGGTCGTCGGCAGTCTCTTCTCATCTCTCTCTCCATCAACAGTGTATTCTCCTTCTTCTCGTCTTTTGTTCAGGGCTATAGCACTTTTCTCTTCTGTCGTCTCCTCTCTGGTGTCGGGTGAGTTCATGGAAATGAAGGAATCAAACTTTCATAAAGCACTGCATTGTTTTGTGCCCACAAGCTTAATAACTTTCATTTCAATTATCCTAACTGCCAAGAAAGCTAATAAGTGCTCATCCTGAGTTATTGTATAAGGAAGAGCAATTACACATCTAATGGTAAATGTCATACTGTTCCCATTTGTAATGAATGAAGAATTGTACTGTTTTGCGGAATGAAAAACAGTGCTATATAATCCATAGATTATGTAGTACCGTTTTGCCTTCTGCTCTGGATCCCAACTGGCATACTTGGGGCCTGAAGTCATGTGGCTTTGTGGTTATATCAGTCACATTCCCACAGAGTTTCTATCCTCATGTTCATTGCTAGCCATGATTACACAGTAACTAGAGTATACAGAAAACGAAAATAGTGTTAATATTCTTGTGACAAAGACCAAATATCTGGGCCAGTAAATGAATCAACAAGTGTAGTAAATTAAATGTTAGGGTTTCTGTACTTCAGCCAAGCCACCTTAGGCTAGCTGCCACTAGCTGTGGTTAATGCTAGTCAGTAGTCACCATGCCAAACAGAACATTTCTGTTAGTCAGTCATGAAGGAAAAAGTGATTTGTATTCTCAGTTCTCACTTGAGTTGCAACAACTTTAAAAGAGCTAAGGTTTTGTCATAGATATGTCATAGATAACTGACATCATAGACTACTCGCATGTCCACATACAGTATAAGCATAGTTTTATTAGACCACAATATTTGTATTTGTATTTTTTAGTACTTCCTCTCTTGTAAAACTTTGTACTTGGTACCAGGTGACGGAGGGTAGAGATGCAGTGTGAGAAGGGGAGGGAGGAAGAGAATGAGTATTTCACCCACACAATAATCTGGCCAATGCTGCGTACCAAAACCTGAACACAATGAAATCATCAACATCACAAGTTGTGTTTGTGTTTTGTACAGGAAGTGCAGGATCTTTTGATCAGTATGTGTAGTGCTCATTTAGTTTCTCATCTTTGCAGGATTGGTGGCTCCATTCCCATTGTGTTTTCCTACTATTCTGAATTTCTTGCCCAAGAGAAGCGCGGAGAGCACCTCAGCTGGCTGTGCATGTTCTGGATGATTGGCGGCATATATGCATCTGCGATGGCCTGGGCTATAATCCCTCACTATGGTAAATAAAACAACATAATACCTAATCTAATGTAATATAACATCCCTTTGGCAGATATTGTAACAACATATAACTTTAATTGAAAGTATTAAGCAAAAGCAACATGCAATACATTTAGAAAGTATCTTCCCCAACAACACTAGTCTAATGTTGACAGCAAATCGAAGATCTCCGCCTACCGATCCGTCTGATGACAAACATCTAACTTGTGAGTCAACTACACCTCTGACCACGGCCGTGTTCATGTTCCAGCTTGAGTCGGAGTGGTATTTACACAGGAAATTATTTGAGATGGTCATAGAAAAGCGTGAGGCATGTGCTCATCCCTCCCTCCCTCCTCCTTTCCTCACAGGATGGAGTTTCCAAATGGGATCTGCCTACCAGTTCCACAGCTGGCGTGTGTTTGTGCTAGTGGCCGCGTTTCCCTCTGTTGCTGCCATCGCTGCTCTCACTGCCATGCCAGAAAGCCCACGCTTCTATTTGGAGGTAAATATGATATCTTACAAGAGTTGAGACGAAACACCATTTAAGTCCATAATAATTATCCATAATGTATAAAATCTGGATAAGGGGTCAGTACTGATGGGACTTTTGGAGGAGGGGTCAGGATAAATTATGGACTTCTTAAATGGTTCTTCGTCTCAACTCTTCATTACAATTTCAATCTAGACATTTAGCAAACTCTCTTATCCAGAGCGACTTACAATAAGCAATGTAATATACAGTATATTTATATATCAAATGCAGAGAGACAGTGTGGCCTTCCATGTGGTGTGAAAGCAACGGGATTCACTTTTCTTTTAATATCATCATGTAGGCATTGATGACATCCCATGTGGGGTTTTCAAGCTGAAATCAATAAATATATCGCCGCTGTCGGGTGGAAACCTTATGCCCCAAACTGATACATTTCCGGCAAATGGAATAGTGTTACATCCAATGTAGTTACTATTACTGTGTGCCATAAATAAGCTCTTGATAATACATAGTACATACTACCAACGTGGGTCTCCCACGTGGGGGACCAAACATGCCGCTCTTCCAAGACAGAATCCCTGCTTGACCAGGGAAGATATTGTACTTATGAACCAACGCCAGGGTCAAAATGCCTCAATGGAAGAGTTGGAAAACCTACAACCACTGCAGATGTACAGTACGAGTCATATTGTGCATACTCTATAACAGCGGTTCCCAAACTGTTTTGGCCATGCACCCCCTGTTACCTATGAAATATAAATTGCATAATATAATTGCTATATACTGTAAGGACATACATTTCCTATTTATCCACATATATGAACCTGGATATATGCAGCATAGGATATACTGTATTCTGCATATATTTGCCATATATTGGCATAATATGTTAATATATTTAAAACAAAACCATAGCACCAACATTAGCTTTTTCATGTAGCGCATACCCTAGAAGGTGCTCACGCACCACAAGGGGTGCACACGCCACAGTTTGGGAACCACTGCTCTAAAATAAAGATTGGTTAAAATAACGTTTTATTCATTCAAATAAGTTCCGGATTGCAGCTTTAAACAAATTATAATACCCATGACATGATTTGAAACATATTTGTACGGTTTGTTGTTTGAAGTGTTGTTTATCCACTCAAATCAGCAAAAATGAACACATTGAAGTGTTTAAAAATGATGAGCTCTGCTTAAGATAACACATGATTGAATGCTGTCATTTCACAACAGAATGGTAAACACGATGAAGGCTGGATGGTTCTAAAGCAAGTGCACGATACCAACATGAGAGCAAAGGGACACTCAGAGAAGGTGTTTTCTGTAAGTAACATCAGTGTTTCTTACAAGTTTATCTGTGCTCACTACTCTACTGGTTTATGCTGTCATGTTTTAAACATCATGCATTTTTGGGTTCAGGTGGATAGAGGCCTCTTGGTCTTGATATGATTATGGATGTCACAATGGCAAAGCACCCAAATGACCCTAGAGCACTAACGTTGGGTGATTTGCACCCACACAATTATGGTTATTGCTGATGTCTGAGGCGGGTGGGTCCTTGGGTACCTTCAGGCTGCTCAGTGACATCATCAAAGGTAGTTTTGTTTCCCTGCCCCCATCCCTGTTTATGTCTACAGGCAGGTTTGAATGTAGGATTGGGGGATTATCCCCCGACGTTAGCTATAATAATAATACACTTTATTTGTATAGCACCTACTACTAGATAGAGAGTAAAACAATTGGGTGAGAGTCTCACCCTACTGTGATTAGACAAGGCTCACATGTCCCAGGAATGGATGCACCAAAGAAGAAGTTCCCAGCTCCATTATGTTTTTGCTTAAATACTTAGTTGTTAAAATTCATTTGATTAAGAGATGTGGAAAATCATACTTGCCCTAGGCTAAAAGGAATGTCTGGTCCATTAAAGGTCACTACGATCAAGACTGTGAAACAGATGGATGAGTTGGTTGACACTGGCACAGACACACCGGTCTGGCAGCGCTACAAGTTGAAGATTATGAGCCTAACCACACAGGTGAGAGGAAAAGGTCTTTCACCATCAGCTAGATCATAGTCAGATATTATCAGTTAGCAATTAGAACACTAGTTTTGTTTGTGCTAAAACGTTACTTTCCGTACATTTCTGCAAACCACTGATACGTGATTTGCATAACAACAGGGACAGAGTAGTAAATAATATGTTTTCAGTTTAATGTACTTTGAATAAAATAAATCGAGGATTGATCATGGACCGCACCTATAGACACAAAAGATAGTAGACACTCAGTGTTAAAATACATCCAGTGTCACAGTCTTTTTCTTTTGAAATATAATCATATAACATTTTCTCTGGCAACCAGATTCAACAAGACGTATCAACATAAGCCTTCACAAAATCAATTTTACTCACTGTTTGTTGACATGTTATAGGTGCGGAGCAACTTCCTTGCATGCTTTAATCCAGAATATAAGAGAACGACTTTCATGCTGATGGCTGTCTGGTTTACCATGTCTTTCAGGTAAGCCAAACGATGTTCTTAAATATTAGGTAATTTGATACCCTTGAAAATGACATTCCTCAATGGTTTCTTGAGGTGACATAAAGGTTAATGATGATGATGATGTTGTTGTTTTGCTAAATGCTACTATCACTTAGCTATGTTGTGATTTACAATCAACTTCACCATACTTGCAGCTATTATGGTCTGACAGTGTGGTTCCCGGATATGATCAAGTACATTCAGAAGCAGGAATATGAATCACGCACAAAGGTCTTCTCCAAAGAACGAGTGGAGCATATCACTTTTAACTTCACCTTAGAAAACCAAGTGCATCGTGAAGGACACTACTTCAATGATAAGTAAGTGTACTTTGTTCCAGAGATGTTGAGGTCAGAATTAAAATCAGGTTCAGATCCAGACTGCTTACCCAAGTTAACCATATTAATATACAGTAGATTCATGCCATGACTTAGTAGAGATAGATTATTTACAGTTGTGAATATTTACATTCTCCCTAAGGTTCCTCAATCTCAAGATGAAATCCATGGTGTTTGAGGATTCCATTTTCGAGGAGTGCTACTTCGAGGACATTACCTCTACCAACACCTTCTTCAGAAACTGCACATTTATTGCAAGTCTGTTTTACAACACAGGTAAACAACAATTTATCAGAATGAGAATCACAATCAAGTTTATTTGCATGTTAGCTCACCTGTATATAAACTTGACATGACAATTTTAGGCCTGAGGACTGAGCCTAAAATGTATGATAATCAGTAGGGCCGGGCTGGGCCGGGCCTCGGGCAGTCCGCCACCGGGGCTCAGTGAATGGGTGAATGTAATGCACAATCTATGTAAAGTGCCTTGGATAAAGGCCATAAGCACATCTGTTCAAAGTACTATATAGAGCTAACACTCTTACATGTACGTTTTTTGGATTCTCTCCCCCTCTGTATTCATTATGACATCATCATCCAAATGATCAGTTCTCAAAATATACACAGTTCTCATATATTACACAAGGGTTTGTCTCTCTGCATGACTGTATGTGGGAAACACTACTATACATCTACATAGTATCTATACTTGTTTTATACTGTAGTACAGGAGTTCTCAACCCGTGGGTCGTGACCCCTCGAGGGGTCAAAGCATTTCCGGTGGTCCCCAGCCAAAAACGTTGAGAACCCCTGCTGTAGTAGGATACCTATTGCCATGATGCCATTGGAAATTGTAATAATACTGCTATGCTTAATTCTGTGATATGCTGGAAGAAACAGTTGAGCAAGTGGTACAGTGGTGATAATTCAGCAGTTTGTGGTAACCACAAATGAGCATCATATGCAAATGTGATTCAATTATCACATTTTGTGTCTATAACAGAATTTTAATTAAAGCCAGCTGATCCAAATGAAGTATGGTTTGATAGTACAAATATGCCATTTAATAATTTAAGCTAAACATTTTACTCAAAGGCACACATTAAACGTGTGGCATATTTATTCATTTATTTCTATCTCTAGATTCAATTGCATTTCCTAATTTCCTTCTGCTGAGGATTCAGCAGAAACATTTGCACATATCCTCCATCTCTCTCTCTCCTCTGTTTAGATTTGTTCAAATACAGGTTTATCGACTGTAAGCTGGCGAACAGCACCTTCCTCCACAACAAAGAGGGCTGCATGCTGGACTTCAGCGATGACAACAATGCCTACATGATATACTTTGTCAGCTTCCTCGGCACGTTGGCCGTGTTGCCAGGCAACATTGTGTCGGCTTTGCTGATGGATAAAATTGGCCGGTTGCGGATGTTGGGTATGTCACAGATTTTAAACTCTATTAAATTCAAGCAATTGCTGTAGGACATCCGCTTGGGTCTTGAATTATTGCCCTGTTTAATAGTCATTATTTTGCCTTGTCCTCTTACCACAGCGGGCTCCAGTGTCATATCTTGCATCAGCTGCTTCTTCCTGATGTTTGGCAGTAATGAGTCAGGAATGATCGCCCTCTTGTGTCTGTTTGGTGGTATCAGCATTGCCTCATGGAATGCCCTAGACGTGCTTACCGTGGAGCTGTACCCCTCAGATAAAAGGTAACAGGTGGCCACCCTCAGATGAATGTGTGTTTTTGTGTGCACCATAACACTTGAGTACCCTACTGTAAGTCATAAAAAAAGGGAAAATGATGAGCATGTACTTATTTTATTTCAATTTAGAGCGGTGATATATTTTGGCTCTATGCCTTCATCAGCGTAATGAGCAATACAAGACAGCTGTGTCAATAATAAGGGGACCTGGGTGAACAGTTAATGTGGTCCGGGTAGACCTGGGTGAACACTTTCCAGGTCACAATCTGGTATGTATTCTAGCCCTGAATAAACCAAGAATACAAAAAACAGTACTCCTTTCCCTTTTACCCTGCTAAAGGGCTTTTCAGACGGAGAGTGACACAACACATGTGCTCTCGCTTGGATCTGCGTGATCGGACTGCAGTCCTTGCGTCAATAGACGCGTTTTAATGCGTCACGTAGAAGTGCTCAAAATGCATGAGTGATGGGTGGAAAAGCGTTTTGGTCATACGATCATAACAGTGATCCATTGACCCATTTCACCTAAAATACATAGATATAGATTGTACAGTAAATCACAGGAGGCACTGTATATTATTTAGCTGTGTATCCACATTCGAACAAAAAATATTACAACTAAAAGAACACACCTGCATTTGAAATAATGATGCATCAGATAGTCTCACATCTCTCTGTTTACAATACAACTCAATATTAATTCTACTCATCTTCACCAAGGTTGCCAACAACTACGGCGGGCACAACAGCCAAAGAGATTCTGAATCATACCGTGAAAATATATGGCACATTTAAAATAGACTCTCTCTTCCCAC
The DNA here is from genome assembly GCF_963924005.1 of Protomyctophum bolini. Taxonomy (NCBI): domain Eukaryota; kingdom Metazoa; phylum Chordata; class Actinopteri; order Myctophiformes; family Myctophidae; genus Protomyctophum; species Protomyctophum bolini. The sequence goes on from NC_137878.1 coordinate 19,165,296, forward strand.
AGAATACTACAGAATGATGGAGAGCGCACCAAAAGATTAATTCAGCCACTGCTTTACACCTGTAAAACTGATGTGACAAATAAAACAGATTCATATTCTAGACCAAATATCAACGTTTTACCACATAGCTTTCACTGATTTATAAAAGGTCTTTATATTCAATTGTTCCTAATATGAGCAAATTGAGCATTTTTTTGGTTATATAATTAATTAATTATTTAATAATGTATACTTTTATTAATTCTTTGCATGGTACCAAAATTGTACCTGCTTCACGATGTCATAGATGAAGGGTTCTCAACCTAAATTATTTTGGGGGGTCGCCAGGTTATTTTCTGAGGAAAGAAAAAAAAAAAAAAATGAATGGCTGGAAAATGGAAATTAAGAGTTTACATAGGCCTATGTACATGCATAAACTTTCTTTAATGATTATATCTGGTTTCAGTATTTATTTATGATGTATTTTCTCTATTATTAAGGTTATTGTAGCCGTCAATTTGTATTGGGGGGCGGGGTGGGCGTCGCAAGACATGACCAATGCATTTCCGGGGTCCCCAGCCAAAATGTTTGAGAACCCCAACTAGGTCAATGTTTCTCTGAAGATCATCTTAGTAGTATATGGGAATTGCTCTTGATGTACTATATTTTCCCCTATTGTCTTTTCATCCAGGTGCACAGCATTTGGCTTCCTTAACGCTCTGTGCAAGCTGGCTGCTGTCCTGGGCATAAGTATTTTCCAATCCTTTGTTGGCATCACCAAGGCTGTGCCCATCTTGTTTGCTGCCGGTGCCCTTGCTGCAGGTAGTTTCCTTGCAACGAAGTTGCCTGAAACACAAGGTCAAGTGTTACAGTAAAAGTGAATAACCTCCTGAGGGCAGTAGGGTACCTATACCGCTGGACACAGCTAGAGAGAACATCCCCAAGTTCCAGCACTGCCTGGCAAACCCCAAAAGAACAGACAGCCTTCTCCATTGTAAGCCCTGAATCCTATGAAATGGATTGTGTCATTCTTATACTGATACCACTCATGGTGTTTAATTGGAGAAGATACAGAGATAGAAAGAAGTATTCACATTATGACAACAACAGATTTGACCGTTCTAGTGCAACTTTGTGGTATCCAGAATGTTGGCACTCATAACGTAACGTTTGATGTCTCACAAAAGTGTCATGTACATTTCCTGGCCCCAAGAAAAACTGTGATGGCAAATTGTACTACTACGGTTTGCAGTTAAGACAGAATGTACATTTCTGGCATTGTTGGAAATAATGGTGTGAAATACATTGTTTTATTATTTTTTTGGTCATCTGTGCATTGGCTCATATATTTTACATAAATACAGTAAATTAAAAGATTAGGTAAAAATAATATATAATGTATAATGTAAGGTAACACTTTTGAGTCGCCATTGTACCGGATTTCAAAAGATACAATTTCAAGTTACCATGAATTAGCAATAGTACAAGATAGAAAGCAGATTAGCATATAGCAGCTAATAGAACTATGAGATGCACCTGTTTTTTTAATCTATCTTTCTATCTCTCCAAGATGAAAACAAATACCAAAATAATAACAAAAACTACTACTACTCTACTGTCTAATAGAGCCAGGCCTACTGTAGAAATACCTAAAGGAACTAATGTTTACACAGTACAATTACCATAAGACATTCCAGCACACTCACCTCAGCCTAAGACTGGATCCATTCATAAAGAGAAAATATAATTTTTAAGATTCAGATTTTCTTGTCCTGCATGCATCCAGTCTACCTACCTTAGCCTCAACACACAGAACACGTATATAGATGCATTTCAGAGGATTCCTTGTTGTAAATGGGTATATTTTGACGCAGGTTTTAGAGTGTTCAGTGTTCTAAATGTAGCCTAAATATAATGTCCTTCTTTTTATTCCCTCCTGAACCACTAAAGCATTGAAAGCTACAATAGTCCTACAAGGTTTATGCCATTAACAGTGGGTAACAAGGGCATTTCTCCAGAATGGGATTTTTGGACATGTGATGAATGTGTCAACGCCATAACATGATGTTTGCTTGCATTATGGTAATGTAAGTGTATGTGGGTGTGCACATCTTTTAGCTCATCTTTACATAAAAGTTATTTGAGTTATTGTTTATCCCTTTCACTTCATGAGAGTTGGTGGCGGGCATTTATGGGTGGAGGTCAACCATTGAACAGACAATTATTCTTTTAAACATAACATTTTAAGTATTTGGCTATTTAATGTCTAAAATATAATGGAAAAGCTTCCACATTGGCGCTGGTGGTTGTATTCCATTACATGTGGTATTACAAAGCTTTACCACAGTGCCATTTTGTGTTCAGGATCAATCTCCACGCTGCCTGTCACTGTAGTGTAAAATCCCAATCCACTTGTGTGGCTTTGCATGCACGTTCAAGTCAAAATTATTCACATACGAAAAAAACATAGATTTTTTTTTTGAAGACTGTTAAGACTGACATATGAAGTATTCTATCTATATGTATTATATTAAGCCATTACATAATGGTAACTCCTCATATTAAGCACAAATAAAGATTGAAACTAGCATTTGCCCTTAAGGCAATTAAGACTGCCGCCATAGCACACCAAAGCTTATGCCTTAAGGTGAAAATTGTCTACAGACTGATAACACATCATGACGTGTTGTGAGCTTGTAGATCGGCTATTTTCGGCACATGACAAATGCAACTAAATATAAATTAAGCTTTAGGTGCAATAGATATATTGCAGCACAATGACAGGGCACAAAAGGAGAAAATACAGCTTATAAGATAATACCATAAAAGATCTAGGGAAATGGAACATTTGAAATGGTATTATTTGAAATGATTAGATGACATGAATATCTGTTGGACAGATACGAAAACAAATTTGAAAATCGGCAGACTCTGCACACAAACAAGAAAACCGGAGTTGGTATATTAACTATACTGTATACATATCACTACATCAATATCATTTCTCCAAAGGTGCACAGTAAAATCCTCAATGTTAATGTAAATCTGAGGGGATAAAAATGGACCAAGATGAATCCATGTCCATCGGGTTTATTTTCACACTCACAGTTAAATTATCACTGAGGACTTTACTGTGTGTGTGTGTGTGTGGATGTCACAGATGTGAAGTGACAATCAGTTAGTGAGTAAATGCGTGGTGCGTTGTGCGACCAAGTTGTTTAAATGTTATATCAGTGTGTCATGCATGCTTGTGTGTGTGTGTGTGTGTGTGTGTGTGTGTGTGTGTTGCGTGTGTGCACGTGTGTGTGTGTGTGTGTGTGTGTGTGTGTGTGTGTGTGTGCGCGCGCGCGCGCATGTGTGTGTTGAAGAACACACATGATGTCAGTAATTCATGTAGGTCTAGGTTATTCATGCTAGCAAGCACTATAACTGCATTTTGGGTTGAACTTTCTCCCATTTTGAGCCTTGTGCTTGCTGGCATGACGGACAACCATGCTGTTGATTTGGGCTATTTCAGAAGCATGCATACTGTAACTAGAGGACTTAGTTGATCTGACCTGTTACATGTGTACGTCTAAACTGTAGGTGTAATTGTGTGCATGTGTGCAGGAGTACAATATGTGTGCGTGGTGGTTATGTGTGAGGGAACGAGACATTTCTGGGACGCATTGTTTAGATCTAAGCTCTCTATTGCTGTTTCTATAGGAATGTCTTGATTGTGTGTTTTTTTCTTTTCTTCACATTTTAGGTCTAAATTAATTTATATCTGAGGGATTGTTTGAACATTGTATTCATGTGTGGCTGTGTGCTGTAGAGGCCGATGTTGTAGCCTACTAACATCACGATGTAGTACCAAAAGTGCGTGTCACATATTTTTCTACTTTTTCCGTTGTGGTGTTTGTAATGAATGCAGCTCATTTTGGTGATCACAGGACATATTTATGACATGTAAAAAAAACATTTCCAATATTCAGTGTTGATGTCAATTCCCTGTCCCTCTAATATCAGACTTACCTTCCTTTTACCATACTGTAAAGTTAACTATAGGCTATCTAAGATATTTAAAATTGTTTAAAATTGTTCTAACACAAGTGGATGGCAGAGTCCACATCACAACTATAATGACGATTGATGCCAGTGGTGAACAAGTAGTTATAGTTGAGAGTCCATTTGGATCTATTTGGGTCTATTTGTTCACTCTCAGTGTTAAATTAAGAATTGTACTGTGTGTTCTTTCTGTAGAGGCAAAAATAACAACTATCAGGCCTTCTGCAGCTCCTAATAGGTACCTGTGATTGTTAATGCAGTACCGTGTTGACATGCACCCTGTTCCACTGTTGGATAACATGGACATTCTTTATCCTAGAGTGGCAACTTGCACTCATAATTCCTCTGTATGCAACCAGTCATTAAGCATGTTTGTCTTGTATTGTCTGATCAGTTTGGGTGACCTGTATGCCAGGTGTGTTTTCTGTCTGACTGCAGCAAGAACTACTAGTCTTATCTAATTGTTGTAGTATGATGATGACGCATAGAAATGTTGCTTGCAGTGGTTGTTCTTGATCAAAGTGGGTAACTCTGGTGCAACTTATTTTTTGAAGTGGTGACTGTTCTGCTTGTGTACATTGAACCAGGTACACAGTGAAAGCGTCTGTATGGAACTAAATGGACTTGAAAGGGTCCATTTGGTTTTGGTGTAGTGTAGTTACAAATGGATAAATTAACAGTGAGTTTACTGTGTACTTTTCTTTTTTTTTCCTTTTTTGTAACTTTAAAAAGAATTTTTTTTATATAATGCCTGATTTTCTGAGGGATACTGTAAAAGTGTACAATAGATCTTACAGCGACGGAAAGGCAAAGCCAGAGAAAGCCGTTCCACAGAGGTGAAGGGAAACGTGCAAAGAAACATGCATATATATCTTAATTTACAAATGTAGGCCTACCCATATGAATCCGTCTAACAGGGAACGGGGTCAATGTCAGCAATAAAGCTCATCTATGGTTCTCAAGCAGTTCTGAGACAAATCATTTGGACTCTAAAAATGATAAAAGGAAAACAACCACGGCATATTGAGTAACCAAAATAGCACTGTCAATTGAAACTTTTATATTTTAATGTTGCTATGTGCAGGATTGTTATTATTTTACACATGCACGCGCACACACACACACACACACACACACACACTAATCAGCAACTGGACCATAGCTCTTTATGTTGGTGTTAATTTTACTTTGGCTCTATCCTGTATATTAAATGAGAAAATTCAACTCTAAATGTGACTTTCGATTTGAAATAAATGTAGGCTACTGTGTGTGTGTGTGTGTGTGTGTGTGTGTGTGTGTGTGTGTGTGTGTGTGTGTGTGTGTAGAAGCTGTAGATGTTTGTATCTGGATGTATCAGATTTGTGGAACTTAAACATCAAGGAAAACAAGTAAAAAAACATATCAATATGACACAAAACTATTGTATGTTGTCTTTGTGTTTTGTAAATGAACAAAAAAAGGTTGGGTAATTTATTTATTATATTCTGGATATTCAGAATATTTTAGTGATGCTGACAAGGTGCTGTATTTATTTTATGTGAGAGTTGTTGAATATGCTGGGTTTTGCACCTGTGTGCCCTTTATCTATCCAGTTATATGAAGAAAATGTTACGGAAATAAAACCCTGAAGAAAGAGAGCATGGTGTCATGTGATTCTTGTGTCCAATTGGTGTTCCAGTGGGTTCCAGACAGGGGATGGCAATGGCGTATATGCCACCCCCTTGCTATCACATTTGACCAAATAAATGCAGGTTTTATTCTTATTCCATCCACCTTAATTTTCGCAGATAATCAGATTTTAGAGCAACACTTACAGACACTTGTTTTCTGTAACATTCTGCTTTCTGAAACGATATTCATTCATCACTATCACTTTTAAACTAGACTCTTTCATTTTGGTCATTACATGTGGGGGACAGTTGCCACTCTCTAGGCTTTATCATTTATGAAATGATCTGTACATGTCACACTTTACATAATGAATGTAGATCCACTTAGAGTAGACCTACCTAGCTACTACTACTACTACTAAAATGTCAAATATTGATAAATGTGTGGCATGAAAAAGTGATAATTCTGCCTTTTTTAATAGTGGATAACAGCACTTTCAAAGAATCGAGCAGAAAATAAATGTACTATCTTCTGAGGTGCTAACCGTATGTGCTATAAGATGTTATGATGAAAATAGTTAAATAGTTTCTGAATATCCTGATAGTGGCTGTATGCGCAAAAGAGTTGCATAAATTCCAATAACTACAGTCTATTATGTTAACAAGAAAAACACAAACATGCTCATTTGGAGCTACACCGCAGTACGTCGAAGTACAAATCTGGTTTAGGCATGATTAGGTCAGATCACATACAGGTGCGCACTGCTGTTCACACCTATTAAAAGGCTCTCTAATACGTCTGTTGTTCATCGTGTAGTTGTGCAACTGTTTGTCCGCTTGTTTGAAAACAGTGCGAGCCCTGAACAAAGGTAATACAATAGTGTTTCGTTAAATTGTGTTTGTCTGAACATGTTTATGGTCTTCTCTCTCAACATAGGTAGCCATGGTTCACATGACAACAAATTATGATGTGGTGCTTTGACTTTGATGCGTTTTCCCTAGTAAGGAGTTTGTTCTAGCTGTCTGTGTAGCCTACCACCAGGCACTAGCTCAGGGTAGGTGCACTAAAGCCATGTTGGTGTTTTTGAGCAACTTGGTTACAAGTTTAAAAAAAAAAAGAGTGTGTGTGTGTGTGTGTGTATATATATATATATATATATATTTATTTTACTTTTCCTTTCAAGAGTCAAATATGACTGGGAGCCTGCTTCTCGCCCTCATGTGTGGATTTGCAGTGGCCTTTGAGTTCGACCACAATAAAGCACTTGATCAACACTGGGAACTTTGGAAGAAGACTCATAATAAAGTGTATTCTTATCAGGTAGGCCTATCTATTTCTAGACTAGTTGATCTCAAACTTTTTTGATGTCCAGGACCCCAAATTGACACACGTTGGCGGCTGGCCTGCATGTGTCCTCGCACATTGAAAAGATTTTTGACAAGGACCCATTTATGTAAGGCCTCTATATTCTTCCCCAAATGTTTTATACTAATGACACATGTAGGCTACTTCGTCTGCTGCTGTCAACTTTGTTTAATTGCATTTTGACAACTGCTGTCCTATACAATTCTAGTTCTACCTCTGTAATGTCTGTTGCATTATTAATGGTATTACTGTTTCAAAGAAACATGGTGGTAATGGTCATGCCAAGTTTACGTTTCTACAGTATTTTTCTTTTGCTGAATCAATATGCACTCCTTCCAGCTTGAGGAGCTTGGTCGCAGACATATCTGGGAAGATAATTTGGAAATGATTAATGTCCACAACCTAGAAGCCTCCTTGGGCATACACACCTTTGAGCTGGCAATGAACCACCTTGGTGACTTGGTGAGTATTGCTTAGCAAACAGTGGAATATTTGAATTCAGAAGTGTGGTCTTAATGGCTACACATTGATTAGATTGGGCCACTTTGAACATTAATGGTAGGCAAATGATGCTTAATAGACTGGTTTCTTTTTACTGGCAGACCACAGATGAGCTCGCTATGCTCACTGGAACCCGTGTGCCAGCTGACTTGGAGAGATGGCCGTCTCCTGTCAAGGTCAATGGTTCTGTTCCTCCCATGCTCGACTGGAGAGAGCAAGGCTTTGTCACAGAGGTCAAAATGCAGGTAGGAGATCTGGGTGTACTTTTCACTGCAATTGTTGACATTGCAGCAGCAAATGTACCTGTAGATTCTGTAAAATCGTAAGTGCCAATGTATGTCTCCTGAGGGAACTGTAAAGCCTGGGATTTTGGAGTTTACAAATTTATTTTTAGATGCAATATTTGGACTTAAACTTGTTTGTTGCAGGGATCTTGTGGCTCTTGTTGGGCCTTCAGTGCAGTTGGGGCTCTGGAAGGTCAGTTTAAGAAGAACACAGGCACCCTGATGTCACTCAGCCCTCAGAACTTGGTAGACTGCTCTTCAAGATTTGGCAACCATGGGTGCCACGGTGGCTTTATGACCAATGCCTTTGAGTACGTCTTGAAAAATGATGGCATTGAATCTGATGCAGCCTATCCATACACAGGAGAGGTGAGTTTGAGTTGTGCATGGAAGCGATTGACACCGTAGCAGGTCACTGACGGGCAGATCTGCAGAAAATTTGTGCACGTCACTAAGGTTGTTTGAACTTACAATTTCTATTCCATCTCTTGGTAGAACGGTCGCTGCAAGTATCAATCTGAATATCGAGTTGCTAACTGCTCTGGATATGCATTTTTACCGGAGGGCGATGAAAATATACTGAAAGCAGGCCTGGCAGCCATTGGTCCCATCTCGGTTGCAATCGACGCTTCCCGGCCTAAATTTGTCTTCTACCGCCATGGTGAGCTACATCACATTTTAATTAAACGGAGCAGCAGAGTGAGGCTTTAAGACTTGGAACACTTCACCACTAGACTTGTCAGCAACAATATTTGCTTTGCATGTCTATGAGATTTATAGATGGTACAATAAATTGATTTACTTTGTAGTAGCTGCATGTGTGCTTGGAAACTTTCTGTTAATATGGTACTGTTACATTTGAACTTTATTGCATTCAACAGGTGTGTATAGAGATCACACATGTACCCACAGAGTTAATCATGGAGTGCTAGTAGTGGGGTATGGCACTGAAGGTGGACAAGACTACTGGCTCATCAAGAACAGGTCAGTTTTGGTGGTTGGAGTGACCATGTCCACTCCCAATGCTTAACCAAAATGTTAATGGACCTCTTAATATATACTGTATTAACATTTCCCATTTTGACCCAAGACTGAACATTAATCTGACTGCTTCATTATTTGTTTTAATGTGCTTGTCTTTGTTTTTCTTTAGTTGGGGTACATTCTATGGAAATGGCGGCTACATCAAAATGGCAAGGAATGCAGGGAACCAGTGTGGCATTGCCCTCTACCCTTGTTACCCCATTATGTGATCAAATGGGGCAGCCTGGTTTCTGGATGTGCTCGATTCAAGGGGGGGCGGGGGGTGGGCACATGGCACATGGCACATGGCACGCACTTGTAGAAATTCAAATAAATGGCTTTATCCCAGTGATTGGGGAAAGAATATCGTGTGTAAGGTTTCATTTCTCATCTACAAAACTACGCTTGTGCCTGTGTGCACCTTAAAGATTTTAGTATAAGTCATTAGAATTTGTAATAAGGGAATGGGCCTGTACCAGGTCCCGGACTGTTTTATGATGGCGTCATGTGCCAAAATGGCAGGTCTACAAGTTGAGCCATAGCATCATGCTATAATTCAGTGATGGCTAACAAAATGGCGTCACAGGTGCACTCTTTAGCACATTTATTTAAACTGACCAACATTGCAGTAAGACAAATTGTAAAAAGTCTTGCTTACTAAACAGTCTGTCATGTTTTGATTGAATTTGTTAACAGGTTCATACAGATGTATCATTAGCCATAACTGTAAAATAAACACTTCCACTTTCTTTCTGAAGCAAAAGCCTTCACATACTTGGGCAGTGTCATAGACAGTCAGGGTGGCACGGATGCAGACATCAGAGCCAGCAAGGCAAGAGCCGCATTCATCCAACTAAGACCACATCTCAGACTCTTCAGCTCAAACGTCAAGCCAGTACTATTGTGCGGATCAGATGTGGAGGACCACAAAGGCAGCAACGATGACGGCGCAAACATTCACCAACAGCTGCCTGAGGAGAATCCTGAGCATACTGCTGGCGACACATCAGCAACTAGAACTGCACTCTGCCGAGTGCATACTTGCTTGTTGCACACTAGTAGGCCATATATTTCAAATTACAACTACATAAGAGTATGTAGTTGTAATTTGATTAGCAGTATACTGTGGTTACTTGGTGCCAAAAAGTGACAGCCGTCTTTTTCAACCGTTTTTCTGTGTATGCAAATCTGTGCCTGGTTTGCTGGGACCAGATTACACATTACGTCATCGTTGACAGCTGGGACCAGAGTACATGGTGTGTATATGTATGACTAGCTCTCAGTGATGACGTAAGAGAGATGGTCATCTGTGTAATCTGGTCCCAGCAGACCAGGCACAGATTTACAAATTTCAAATTACAACTACATATAGAGTACGTAGTTGTAATTTGATTAGCAGTATACTGTGGTTACTTGGTGCCAAAAAGTGACAGCCGTCTTTTTCAACCGTTTTTATGTGTATGCAAATCTGTGCCTGGTTTGCTGGGACCAGATTACACATTACGTCATCGTTGAGAGCTGGGACCAGAGTACATGGTGTGTATATGTATGACTAGCTCTCAGTGATGACGTAAGAGAAATGGTCATCTGTGTAATCTGGTCCCAGCAAACCAGGCACAGATTTGCATACACATAAAAACGGTTGAAAAAGACGGCTGTCACTTTGAAGAGACCGAGCGAAATTATTACTTGCGCGCTCTGCTTGCGCAAGTAATAATGACCTGGCAGAGGGAGAGTCTACCGCCAGTGGAAGAGGAGATTAAGAGGTGTGGATGGATAGGCCACACACTCCGGAAGCCCAATACCAGCATCACAAGACAAGCCCTTAGATGGAGGCCAAAGAACACTTGGTGCAGGGACCTTATTAAGACTGACGTCAAGCAGTGTGGACTGCTCAGTGTTCTTGTAAATACAATTGTCACAGTGAAAAGTGGATTTCAACATTTGTTTATGTAAAAACTGGGTATGATGAAACTAGTTGTTAGTGCCCACAAGATATTCTATTGCTTCAGACAAGTAAGACGCGCAAACGCGGGAAGCGAACGCAGCTCGTACATGTTTGGGTTTTGGACGTATAGCTGCTTTGGGGACTCCTTATATGGTTATGGCTGAGTCATGGTGACGTAACAGCGGGACAGACACACAGACAGACAGACAGACATGATCTGCTAGGTCTCATAGTTGGTGCTCACTGCGTTCGCAATCAACATGCACATACAGTATGTTACGTTCAATCAACTAATTGCCATAGCAATGTGCATGTTAAAAGGGGTGACACCATAATATATTTGGGCATGGCTAGTGACATCACACCACATCACAAACAATCTTTATAAGGGCTCAGAAAAGACCACGTCAAGTATGCTTATTCTCATCACCTCTTTTACAACCGCTTAGTTTTTTGATTTTACATCTGCAATGTAGGATGACTTTCAAATGCGCACCACAGTGTAAGTATTATTATTGGGGTTTGCCTCTCATTGGATATTTGCCGTCCACTGAGCGGACCTTTCTAATGTGTGTGTGACCAGACAACAGTAACGGATGCATCGGAGAGGTGTTGGTGCTGGGGCTATTGCCAAAAAGCAACTAACAGAGGCCAAGTATAAGGAAAGAGGAACTGTTCTTTCCCAGGATCAAATTGTTCAGATGTCTAAACAGCTAGAAACCTTCAAGTCTCACCTGGAGGAATTTGCCAGCAAGCATAAACAAGAGATCCGCAAGAGCTCACAGTTTCGGGTCCAATTTCAGGAAATGTGTGCCACTATTGGGGTCGATCCACTTGCCTCTGGCAAAGGCTTTTGGTCAGAAATGCTTGGTGTTGGAGACTTCTACTATGAGCTGGGTGTGCAGATCATTGAAGTGTGCCTCGCCCTGAAACACAGAACTGGAGGCCTCATTACACTGAATGAACTCCATCACAGAGTTTTGAAGGGTAGGGGGAAATATGCTCAGGACGTCAGCCAAGACGACTTGGTGAGAGCCATAAAGAAGCTGAAGGTTTTAGGCAACAGCTTTGAGATGATCCCTGTCGGAGGCTCATACCTGGTGCAGTCTGTCCCAGCAGAGCTCAATATGGATCACACTATAGCTCTACAGCTGGCTGAGAAGAAGGGCTATGTTACAGTGAGTGAGATCACATACAATCTAAAGTGGGAGAGAGAACGGGCTTGTCATGTTCTGGGGCACCTGCTGAAAGAGGGCTTGGCTTGGCTGGATTCTCAAGCTGCCGGAGAACCACAGTACTGGCTGCCTGCTCTCTTCTCTGAACTGACTTCCCATGACATCACACCAGAAGAGACTAAACGGATGACAGAAGATTAGTTAGTTGGAGGGAGGTTAATGTTCCTGGCATATATACCTTTTTGGTGTGTCCAGACTTCAGGGCAGTTTTTTTTACCAGATTGTGGTGGTCATCATGGAGCAAGCTTAGCTGGTCTATATTCAGTATAGCACCACTGACGATCCTGTTGTCTGTTCGATAATAGCCTAGTTCAATTATTAGATAGGATCATGTTACATTAGATCAGGATTCTCAGGATCATATTACATCAAATAGATGTGGTATATATTCGTTCAGGAAGACACGTTGACCAGGTCCACTTGGATTTGTAAGAAGAGACTTTATTTTGCAGGAAGAAGTCACTCCACTCACAGCAAACAACACACGAGAGACAAAACACTCTCCCGGACTGTCTGGATAAAACACGCACCGCTCTCTGTCGCCCAAAGTCGAGAACCCGGTCCAGATCAGTCTCATTTGAACACTGCTCCTCCGTCTATATCTATTTCGGAGTCCCGCCTCCTCCGGACATGGAAACAGGCGTTTCCTGACTTTTGACCAATGAGATCTGGGATCTGTTTATTTCCGGTTTAGAGAGAGGCGGGACCAGGACACAGATCTCCTCACTGTTCTACTATGGAGGCCTAACTTTATACAAAAATGACTAATTGTTACACTGACAAATGTAGTTAAACAACAGAACTTAAATGCAAACTAAAACATACTATGACCATAGTTAATATCTCAGCAATGTTTAAAAACGGAACTAAGAATGAACCTGAACATATTATCTTTAAGAGGTGATTAACACAGTTTTAACCCCAAACTAGTAAAAGCTATAATCTTATAATCTCCCAGCACATTTTCAATCAATACATCAATTGCACTCCTTATTAATAGTTATAGCGTATATAACTATATATGACTATAACTATCTAATAGTTTAGTCTAGTTTAAAGTAGTTTTCTTAAGTTTTAGCTGTTAGTTCACTCAGTGAAAATCAGTCACCAAGAGTCACCAACTGGAACCGGCTTAGAGAAATCTAGCATAGAAGTAGCAGATGCATTCACAGTGATGACAATTCTTGTGACGTGTGAAACCCTTTGTCCCGGAGGGAGCTTCAAACGGTTTCAAGACAAAGGCCTGGGATTCGGGTGTGAGTTTGTAAATGACTATTCTCCTCTAAGAGGGAGAATCACAGACAGAGACATTTTCACTTACTGTTGCTTAATACTAACCTTGGTTCATTTATAGAAATTATACGACATAGACAAATAGAATTAAATTTGCTATCTGTGAAACAGCTGTGTTCAAAGTAGTTATTGTCTCCGCTAGGCTGAGACAGACTATGTCAGGCTACTATGTATTCGCCCATGCCCGTCCGTCTGTCAACAAAACGATTATAAAAACAACACATTTGCTTGTCCAGCCCAAATTGCGGAAATGCAATAATAGCAGCAATACCCGTTGTATCTGTGTCGGAGTTTCCGTTCCACCCGTCTGTCTGTGTCCCTTTTATGCCCATATTTGGAGATTTCTGTATCTGTCTCTCTGTATCCCGTTATGGAGTTCTGTGTCAGGCAAATAAATTGTCTGAAGTAGCTTATTGCGAACGCAGTGAGCGCGAACTATGAGACCTAGCAGATCATGTCTGTCTGTCTGTCCGTGTGTCTGTCCCGCTATCCAAATATGGAGTGTGTTGCATCAGCAATCACTCAGCTCCATATATGGGCACAAAAGGGGCCAGGTCCACTCAGCTCCATATATGGGCACAAAAGGGGCCAGGTCCACATATACAGTAACAGCGGGACAGACAGACAGACAGACAGACAGACAGACAGACAGACAGACAGACAGACATGATCTGCAGGGTCTCAGCTGCGTTCGCTTCCCGCGTTTGCGCGTCTTATTGGTTCTAGTTGTTTTCTAAAATGGTGGCTATGGGTAAAATGAACCAATGTCCGGGGGTATCTTTGCTATATTCAAGTCTTTGCTACTCAAATTTTACTGAATGACCTTTAATTTGCATGACATACTCATTTAAGAGAAGTTTGCAATATGTTATTAACAATATTGCAAATATAAGGTTCGGAATAACAAAATGTATTTAATTGTCTTTATATTGTTTAAATAATAAATAAACGAATAAATAAGACTATTTGCAAAAGGGAAAAATGTTATTATATTATAATCGATAAGTGAATACATTATCTGTTCAACTTTAAACTTTTAACATTAAAATATCATGTGGATCAACTTACCCCTTTACCTGGGGCAAATTGAGCCACATGACCACTTTTTTAAAATAAGTCATATTTTCATGGCCCTTTGTCATAGATGCTTACTCATCGTTTCAATTGATAGAAGACATCCTGAAATATGGGTAGATCATTAGATGTTACTGCCATCTCATTTTGCCTTGCTTCCAGGACAATTTAAGCAAAAAGTGGTTCATCTATTACCCCGTTCTCCCCTATCAGTCTTGACTGGCTTCAGAGTGACAGAGTTTGAACATAATGAGCCAGTAAAACTCAATTTCCCAGCATACCCCGCGTCATCGGATATTCTCTGAAGCTCCATGGAAACGGGAGATTGGCGTGCTAGCCTAGTAGCTTTGCCGAGTGTAAACGTTTGAGATCCCAGAATAAGCTACATCTCTGTGTTGATATTCAGTATCTATTCTGTTTGTAACGTGTGTTACCGGGCAATTGCCAATCGGTCGTGATGTTTCGCACCCCAGACGCAAGAGCCAGGTAAAGAAATACTCCATGCTGCACATCTGCAACTGTCCTTTGCTAACGAGCTAACGTTCAAAGCTCTTTTTTTAGGGCTTTTGTAAATCAAACGTTTGTCCTGCTGAGAGAACATCAAACTATCTCTATTTTGCCCCACACCTGAGTTAGTACGGAGATTCCAACTGGGGAAATGCCGATATGAACTTTGAGTTATGCTACTTAAAGCTAGGTAGATAAGAAGACAGAGATTACATACTGATTGATTGATTGAAATATTTATTAACAGTTTGTAGAATTACAGTACATTTCAAGCACAAACTCAATACAAAGACTGTTAACTGTGAGTGGACGACCCAATTAAGCATTACACTTGTTTACAACAGGGTCCACATTGTTCAATTCATTCAAATTCAACATTTAGAGACATACAAATAGACACTTCTATGTAGTTAAGGAATAGACTGCATGATTGATTGATTGAATACTTAAACGTTTGCAGAAAAAAAGCACAGGAAAGTACATTTCAATAAGGTCTGGCCTAAGATGATTTAAACACACAAAAGCCTATTGGCTTGTTTCCATTGGGGTCCCACCTCACCCCTGCCCACTTAGGCCAATTAGGCTTGAATGGCTTAGGGCTGACGACAGTACAGTATCTTGCAATGGGTCAGGTCCACAAGATTCATTCCATACACCACCATCCGGCATCCACCAAGATACAGCGTGTACCTGTCTAAATACTTCCTTAATGTCAACGAAGTCCACACCCATAACACCAGAGGGAGTTCAACAAACCATGTGCAACCCAGATTTGGCACAAACAAGGGACTAAATTATTTTCGCTCCTCCTATGCCACCAAAATGTGGAACGCCCTACCAACAGTCATTAAGACATGTTCTCAAAACCACTCTCAAAGGGCACCTGCAGACCTTAGCCACAATTTGCAACTCTAGATTTTTTTATAATGGGATGAATCTAGCCCTACAAGTCAGAACCCAATGGTACTGACGTTTCTGACATTTTTGAGACCCAGACCATGGGGTCCTATTCCACCTCTACCCTGCCACCGGGTACGCACACATAAATAAACGTAAATAACTTTGGTATCGTCGTGTCTGCGCTCTTTGAGGGCTTTTGTTCGTTTGAGGGCTTCTGAATGTGTGAACTATAAGTACCTATAAATACCGTTGTGAACAACTGAAACGAACAAAAGCCCTCAAACATCGCCGAAACCACGTTACCGAAGATATTTATGTCCGCATTCCAACATTCCCAAACGAAAACACATCACCGCACAGGGACCCTACGGGTCCGCCCGGTTCGGTTCAGATTGGGCTGACCCAGGGGGCTAGGATGAATCTAGAGTTGCAATACCCTTCATTCAGTCCATAGACTCCCCACTCATCCAATTTGGTTTGCGATCTGGTTGTCTTAAACAACGTTAAACTCAACCTTGAATTATCCTCTTTCAATCTGCCGAGCTTGTTTTTCATAAAAATCCACCGTAGACATGTTATGAGCTATACTTTCTGTCAAGAAATTCTGTGCAGGTGATTATTTTTCTAAGTGTTGCAGTTTGGAAGCACTCGTTTTTGTTAACGGGTCGCTCTGCTGCCTCCTGCATTATGTGCAAATTCGAAACGGGTGGAACGCCATTCAGTGACATACGACGACATACGACAAGAGGATGTCTTGACAGAAAGTAGCTCATAACATTTCTACGGTGGATTTTTATGAAAAACAAGCTCGACAGATTGAAAGAGGATAATTCAAGCTTGGACTACAGCTGCAATGTTGTTGAGTTTAACGTTGTTTAAGACAAGCAGATCGCAAACCAAATTGGATGAGTGGGGAGTCAATGGAGGGTATTGCAATTTGCAACTCTAGATTAATCCCATTATTAAAAAATCTAGAGTTGCAAATTGCAGCCACTGCAGACCTGCAATTCGAAACTGGCCCCCGTAAAATCTGAATGCCCTACCCACCCCTTTTTACCTCCTGATGATTTCCTGTTTTTGGCTATATAGTAGTGTATATAGTGGTGTAGCAGGACCCTATTGTGTAATGCTGTTTATGGTGTCGTCCACAGTTAACAGTTGTGTATTCAGTTGTGCTTGAAATGTACTGTAATTCTGCAATCTGTTAATAATTACTTCAATCAATCAATCCCTGTCCCTCACACACAGTTAATCGATTATATAGATTGTGATTATTACATTGTTATATACATGGTAACCACAGTGGGCACACACTAAATTAGAAATGACTACATTTTATGTAATCTTTTCCCCAAATGTAAAGTCCTTGCACATCTTTCAGGGAGGGTGAATTTTCCCGTAGGCCTACCCCATGCATTATCTATAATCACAACAATACAGTGTGTCGCTGGAAAGAAAAAATGTAATAAAAAAATGCATCATTAACAATGACATGTTCCGCATTTTGCTGGGGCGACCCCTGACCCTACTTTGATGATGAGTGAAAACGTGCAAGAAGCCATCACGCTCAAGCCTGTGATGCTTCCGTTACACGCTCTGAACGCAGAAGCAGTCACGCTTTCCTTTCCTATAACCTGTAATGCTATTGCTTGCCTTCTCTCTATGGTTACTCTTGCCTGTAATGCTGGCCTTTTCCTCCTCACGTGTGCTTTGAAGAGCCTTGTAAGTGTTCATGCTTTAGTTGTACTTATACTGTTGCATTTCTGTATTTTGTGAGAGTGCATTGAGAAATGTCCTCAGAAACGGCCTTGTTTCTGTACATTTCGAGAAGTTTATTTGTACGGAGGCATCCCCCAAAGTGATAGGAGCGCAACTTTTTCATATCGCGTCAAATAAGAACTGTGTTCCAAAAATAAACAAATGATCACGGTGGTTTGACTCGTATGGATATAAAGAATCAACTGAGAAAACGCTAATTGTACTGCCGTCGAATTATTAAAAATAGGCAGGGCCAACTTCTTTGGCCCTGCACATGGGAATGAGCGAGTGATCAGGACTTGGGTAGAGTCTGTCCGCTCCACTGTAGTCCTGACATAATGAAGTGACATTATTCTGGTAGAGTGTCTCAGTCGCTTCTCGCCTTTAATTTAAGGCTTCTTACTGGTATTACATACACAGGCCTCTATTTTGTTTGAATCTGCCCCACCACCACATAAGGACCCAGTTGACAACACAGTACAGCCACATTATAGCCTGTACTGACTGTGTTCCCATAGTAGAGTTGGGTGATGACTTCAAATCAATATCATGATTATTTTAAACTTCACACTCAATTATGATTAATGAACAATTATTATTCTCAAACATGATTGCTCTTAGGTCCAGTATTTTCTTTTCAGGTAGCATTGGTTAACTCATCCATCGCTTTTAAGAAGTGCCAAAAAGTCCCTAAGCGCCAGTCTCTATACATTTTTTTTATTTAATTTAAATTTAAAAAAAATTGTAATTTTTTGGTCCCATGTTATACCCGTCTGAAAAAGACGATAAAGACGTCGTTGGCGCTGTGGGAGTTGCTAAAAAAGCAGTCAATTAAGTCGTTGGCAGACATTGAGTTAATGATCAAAAAGTCAAGTCAACACAAACTGAACATCTTCCTGCTCCCATCACTGTGCAAAACACATTTCCACCACAAATCTGGTCTTTTTTTACGACTTGTTACTTGATACCGTGTCGTAAACAAGAACGACATAATATAACGACTTTGATTGATTTATTGATAACATTTTTTTTAAATGATAATTGTGACACCATTATCAAAACGATAAAACGCAGCCACCAGCTTATTTCCGTTGCAGTTCTTTCATATGTATGATGCGATCTATGTGTGTAAATGCACATAGGCCTACACCCAAAGGTCACGGTGCCTAAAGTGTCCTAGTGTATGCGTATGTCAGTCCAAGCACCCATAGGTGCAATAAAACGTCCTTGTGGGAAAAGTGTGGGCCGTGCTCTAGAATCTGTTCTCTGCACTGAGTCACCCTTAAGTTTCCCTTTCTCCACCACCGCCAGGGACAGTCAGACCAGACAGATCCAGCAGAACGTCACCAACGTGGAGAAGCACTTTGGCGACATGTGCCAACTGTTCGCTGCCTACGTCCGCAAGACGGCCCGTCTGCGGGACAAGGCCGACCTGCTGGTCACTGAGATCAACCTGTACGCAGACACGGAGACGCCCAACCTCAAGAGAGGCATGAAACAGTTTGCTGAACAGCTGGCCAAGGTTCAAGACTACCGTCAAGCTGAGGTTGGACTAGTAACTTTAATATATATAAATTATTGTAAAACAAGTGGTAAATGGGTGTCAGCTAGGACAGTGGTTCTCAAACGTATTTAATTTCAAGACCCCATGGGTACACCTTTTACGGGTCCATTTGGTTCCTCAGAGTTACAGACCTGTAAGGGTCCATTTGTTACCCCTAGGTCAGTGTCAGTGATAACTTGATCAAAGCGATAATGTACACAGGTCATTATTGCTTTACCTTGAAGGGCTTTATTTTCAAATAATGACTGCTTCACTGTACATTAAGCCGCTTATTACACAGCTACAATAATTTGATGGGAAATATTGAGTTAAAATAAGTTGCACGCTTCCACTTTCTTAGCAATGTAAATGGAGACAGAATTGACCAAATCATCATGACGTCACCACAACCAAAAATGGTAGATGATGCTGGCAGTGTGCCATTCAAGGACACTCAAACACATAACGACAGCAGAACTCAAAGTTGTTTACTGTCTATAATGTTGTAGTTCACGTTCAATGAAACGTTTTGACGTTAAACCCAGTATCAAAACAAACAGAAGGCATTCTACTCTCTGGCATAACATTACCTAAGTTTGCATCCCGTATGTCTGTGGCCTTTGCCTGTATAGTCTTGCGTGGCCAGACTGTTGCTTCTCTCAATTTCCAAATGCTTCCGTCATACAGTCTGGAGCAACGGAAGCTCTATCATGAATAAGCAATAAAGCGGAAGTGGTGACACCTCCCCCACACAGTTTCTTCTTTAAAGTTGCACAATTTTATAGAAATCATCTAAGCATATCTAGCATGCTGGTTAGCAGAAATATAAATGAAAAACTAAAATGTAAAGATATTTTAAAATATATTTTTGTGTTATTGCTGTCTGGCTACATGAGACTATTTCCTGCAAGAAGCATATTGATACCTTTTGCAAAATATGGTATTGTGTAACCTATAACAATTTGATTACCGTAGTAACTATCATTTAATTACCACATATTTCTTTGTTATTGTAACTGTTTATAGTTGCCTTGTTTTGTCAAGTAATGAAACATTGTCTTGTGCAAAAGTCATCCGTGCACCATTACATTTTTGGCACCAAAGTTTTGTGTAAAGCCAGGTGTTCTATTACTATTTAAAGTAGTGTCAAAGCAGTTGTCAAACAGACAGGTTGGCTCACTGGAAATACTCTGCTGCACTGAATGGAACAGAACTTTAATTAGTATAATTGGTAACATCTGTGTTTACTGTACTAGTTAATGTAAGTATGGCTGCCATGACAAATAATAGTCCACCAATAATGGATGATTTATAAGTGAAAATTCTGCCTAAATTGAATCCATTTTCCAGGTGGAGAGGCTTGAAGCCAAAGTGGTAGAGCCATTAAAAAGCTACGGGGCCGTTGTGAAAAGCAAAAGGGTAAGTTGTACTACAACACATGAACTCAAAAGAACATACTTTACATTTGTATTTGAGATTATATTTCTATTATTTACTACTTCAGGGAGCAAAATCCAATCCCAGTCAAATGCAGGCTCACTTAGCCAATAAAAAAAAGATTAGTTGTTGGTTGTCAAATTAATAGACGTCACATTGCTGAGTGTCCACTAGAGGGCAGCATTGGCTTGTCTATCCCAAAGCCTCAGTGTCTGCTGTAGTGCATGGTCCCCTTAATATATATTTTAAACATCTTACAAGATGTTAAGCCAAATAACAGTCAATAGGCTCCAAAATGTACTGATAGACTTTACTTAAAACCAAGTGAAACGAACACATTACTCCTATTTTAACATCACTACACTGGTTGCTTGTCTTTTAGGATACATTATTTGACCGATTACTTTTATGGCACTTCATGGAACTGCATCCTAATGAATTACATTTTAAATTTATGGGCCTATGTGCAGCCTGAGGTCGTCAGACAGGAACCAGCTGTTAGTTTCTGAGGCGAGGCTGAAGACTAAAAGCCAAATTCATACTTTATCCTGTTGGCAGGTGAAAATTTCCATGCAATGCTTTGGTGTGATGGAGCATAAATTAGGCAGGAGGATCTTTCTCTATTAATATGCCCATCATGCCTGATGATAGACATTTAATTACCACTTGATATGCTTGGTTGACAGGAGTACCGAGGCGTCTATTCAATTTGATCTCTAGACTATGAATATATTTGATCTACAAGCTCACAACGCTTTGTGTTGCCAGCTTGTCGACATTTTCACAGAATGTTTGGCCCAGAATCAGGGTGCTAACGTTTATTTGGTTAACAGTATTGTTTTTTGTTTTGGGGCATACTGCAACCCTTAGTTAGCATTAGCGGATATTGATATCTATTATCTACAATGAGATTGAGCTAACGGTTAAGTTTTGTTTCTGTGTGTTCAAGCTGAATAATGTTGGCACTGTCGTAGACCTACAGTAGAATGTCAGTCAGTGGTTGTCATGGTCTGTCTGTCAGACCGATGGTAATGTAAATGTTGTATAATCACAATATTGCACTCGTGGGAGGGTGGCCTGCTTTATCATATTACTTCCTTATTTACTTTAAATGAAGTTATTAGCTTACTGTACTTTTACTAGTGTAGTCCTAGCAAACATCATGGAGACCGGAACTAGTCCATTTTAGGAATGACTGCCCATGTCTCGTCCCCTATATTGTCCACTCAGTACCTATTGGCATGCCTAAAAGGGGTTCCCCTCAACCGTGAGGCTTCCCAAGCCTTCCTCTTCTCTTGTGTTTGGACAGGGGGGTGACGTTCGGTTTCCTTTGTTAATCACTTGTCATTGCTGGTGTTTGTCAAAGTGCTGTTGAATGTTGAAATGCTATTCATGGGAATGCTATGAGCCCCACCACTCTCTTGAACACTGTTTAGGGGTCTGCCATGGTCCAGCATTGTTACAGCAGTGTTTAGCACTTCAACTAGATTTTCAGGCCGTATAGCGGCCACTATTGTTTTATAGATTTTATTTTATTTTATTATTTTGTGTTCCCATTTAGTTTTTAGAATCAACACGTTCTTCTGGGGTGAGCATAGATTTCCATGATCTGTTAATTAGGTTATACATGGACCTCTGTTGTCACCCTCACAGGCTGATCTGAAGACGACCCAGAGTGCCAGAGAGAGAGAGGCCAAGCAGATGGCTCAGCTGGAACGCACCCGACAGAGGAACCCCTCCGACAGGCAAATCATTGTATCCTTTACCTCAGAGATTCGAAACCTTTTGAATTTCAAGGACCCTCAAGTTTGATATTATGCATTACGTCACAGACCCCCTTTTTTATCTCTGGGACCCCCCGATCTACACTGTAAGATCATGAGTGTTTATTTAAGTAGTAGAGTGTACTAATGGAACCAAATGGACCCTTAGGTGTCTCGACGTTGATAAATAGTGCTTTAGCCAGTCTGTCCTCGTATCATCCCATCCCATCACATCGGCCCAATGGAATGATTTTAATGTTTTTACTGAATAAAACATTATTTTAATCAATCTGTATGGTAGATAACCTTTACTCATTTACTGCCAGAGTGTTTACATAGCCTATTAAAGCCGTTTTTGAGTGTTTGTTTTTTACTAATCATTCAAGACCCATAGAATTGTTGGTTCTATGACTTGGTAAAATATCTCATTCTCAAAAGAAAGACAAGAGTCTCTACTTTCATAGGGGAGTGTCACTGCGATGTTCTATCGTAAACACTGGAAAACACATATGATGACTGTCATACCGACGAATGTCAATGACAGTGAATGAGTTCATACGGATACATTTAGATCCTGTGAGCGTGCACCTTAAGTAATCACCAGGAAAAATGCATTCAAACAGACATTGAGTCTTGAACCTAAACCTTTGTTCTGCATTTGCTATTGTACACCATTCCTACCACATCTATCAGCATCAACAGGAAGGATTGGTGCACCTCTGTGCCATGTGCTGAAAGGGTGTGAATATTTTGATGTGTCTTAAAATGTCCAGAAACATGATTTACAATGCAAAAGAGAGCACGTGCCCGGTCATAGGAAAACAATGTTTTTTGCTGGCGATGAGTCTGATCTGTACGGATCGTCATGTTGGCCGAAATGAAACAGAAAATGAATAGAATCTGTGAAGTAGTATGGCTTAGTCAGCTTAGAATCTGTGTCCTACTAGTGTTTAACTCGAGTACACCCCCACCGTCTGAACTGTGTTGAGCATGTACAGTAAGCTGCTGTACATTAGTTACAATTTTGGTCAATTTGTATGTTTTGTTCATTATTATTATTCTATGGTGACTGGTGAGTTCCTTAACCAAGCCGTCAGTCCCAGGTTGGTCTCTTCAGCTCATCTGTACTGGTGATGTATATGACTGTAAAACACTGATCATTGCTCCAACATTGTATATCTCAATTATTCATAAAATAAATAAATCCAAATCCAGCAAAAACATTTAGGCATAGGTTTCTGTCAAATTTGAGGGAGTACAATTTGTGAGGTCGTCTTTATTATTCACATTTCGTAGAGAAGTACGTTTTTAGAAAACCTATGAATCTACTTTAATACATCAATTCAGTCTTCAGTATTTCCACATAAATTTTGTATCATTTACAGCTTATTTTAGTAGTTAATTTATTGGTATAAAATGAGGCTTTATGTATGCATTCATGTATGTCACTGTCTACAATGTCTCGTACACTGTAACATTCAATCGCTATGCACAGCCTTGAAAGCATCTCACATCTCTGCATTACGTTTGTAGATTCTATATTCTATTCTATATTCTATACCTTCTATAATGATGATAATGGACGTCAAAGTTTGTCATTTCACAACCTGATTAGGCCCACCTCTACAGTAGGTTGCCCTCGTTTTGAGAGTGTTTTTGTGGTCTGACGTCGTTCCTTTCTCCCGGCAGGCTGAAACGGAGCTCCAGAGAGCCACCATGGACGCCACACGCACCACGAGACGCCTGGAAGAGACCATCGACGAATTTGAGACGCAGAAGATCCGAGACATAAAGGTCACTCTCTCTCCGGCTTCAACGTCTCCTCCCCTTTCACTGAGTTCCTAACCTCTGCTTTTCTTCTTTGCATCTTCTTCTTTTTTTCTTTTTTTTTAAGATATTTTTTGCGGCTTACGCCTTTTATTGGTTTTTTGAAGGGACAGACAGTAGGCTGACAGGAAACGGGAGAGAGATGGGGGGGGAAGACATGCAGTAAAGGCCGTGTCGGGCCGTGTCGAACCCCCGGCACACTGCGACTGGATTACCAGTCGGGTGCCCAGACGGTTACACCACCGCCTGGGCCTTCTTTGCATCTTCTGTCCCTCTGCTCTTTTGTTCATGTGAGTCAGCCGCTAATGAAGAAGAGCCAGGAAGAGGTTCTTTCAGGGCAGAGAGACACTCCAACCAACCTATGCTTTCTATGGCATAGGCAGCTCCCGGCAGGATCCGCCGGGAGAAACTAGACGCAGCTGTGCGACATGAGACTAATAAATTATTGAGAGAGAGAGAGAGAGAGAGAGAGAGAGAGAGAGAGAGAGAGAGAGAGAGAGAGAGACGCGCCTAAGTGTGGATACAGTGACACACTCCTCTATGTGCGGCAGTTTTCCGCTCAGAACAGGAGTCTGGCTCCGGTCCCTTCTTTGTTGTGACGGTGAAGTTCAACCAGACAGTGAAGGCTTTGTGATCCTTCCTGCCTTTAACCTCTTTTACTTTGAGCCATCTGAATATGTTCCTGTGCTGTCAAGTACAACGTGCCTTCACCTTTTCATGTGCTGAATGGAAAAGGAAAGCTCACCACTGTATGCTTGTGTAACTCACCCGTTTCAGACCTCCCAACCATGGTAGATATTTGCAGGCTAATCTTAGAGCCGAGCGATGAGTGATTTTTGGGTTTGGTCGGTTTGAATGAGTCAAAATGATCACTTTCTGTTTTGATTATTTTACTCATAGTTAGGCAAGTTTATTTGTACAGCACATTTCAGCAAGGCAATTCAAAGTGCTTTACACAACGTTGAGAGCATTAAGACAAAGTGTAGACTTTAAAGACATTTGACATTTAAAAAGTTACTAAGGAATTGGTGTATACAATAAGAATATGCTAAAATAAAAGCAATAAAAATATGAGAACAAGGTAGTGTAGCAGAAGAAATGTATCAAAAACCTTGGTAAAAGGAAGCGGCAAGCAGAAAAGTCTTCAGTTCCACTTCAAAGATTATAGCTGAGCAGTTTTTATCACTTCATCAGGGATGCATCTTCCTGTTGTGTCCTGCTTTGTATTGAGTTACTGTAGTTTAATCTGATGTCATGTATTCTGCAGATTGGCTTCTTTTAGTTTCGTTAGTTTTGTTTCAGATCATCACCATCTTATACTAATGACTAAAGTCTTTGACTGTTTAAAAAGTCAGGTTTAATCCTATTTTATCATCTTATGTTTCATAACTGACTTATTTTTATATTTTAATAAATAAATTGTTAAATGTTTTTTGGTTAAATTATTAAGAAATAGGCTATTATATAGTTTTGTTTTGGATCACTTTAAAACAATTAAAACATTAGACTGGGTGCAATGGCTTTTTGGGGATTTTATTTTGAAGTTTCAGTCTAAAACGGAAGGCTGTGTGCTTCTGAACCAATCGGAGCGTTGCATCCCTTCAGGCTATGGGTTCTATAGCTCTGCAACACTGGAGTTGTTTATTTACAAAACTTTACAGTTCTGTGAGGCTACATTAGAAACAAACCAAGACAATTAGATTGAGAACTGAAATGTCATCCTTACCCTGCAGAAGATCTTTGGGGACTTTCTGACGGTGGAGATGTCATTCCATGCTAAGGCCTTGGAGCTGTACACGGCCGCCTATCAGAACATCCAAAGTGTGGACGAGGAGGAGGACCTGGAGGTAAGAGGCTGTCAGCTGACATGGACGGTGTATTTCTATCACAGGGTTCCTAGTTCCTACAGTCATGACATTCCTGGAAATGTTTTGAAATGAGAGAGAACTGTTCCAAAAGGTTTGGAATGTATCAAATGTTTTGGAAAATGTTTGGATATACATTGTTTTGTTCATTAAAAATCAGTATGTACGACACGTATATGTACGTACTTTAGTTAGTTATTAGTTTATTTATCTCTGTCATGATTTAACAAAGTAAACATAAACATAAGTATAAACATGGTAAGAATAAGTGCTACACTGGACAAGCTATGTCTCCGAGTGTGGCCTAATGTACAGTCATGCCACGTGACAAATATACAGTAATCGTTCTACAATTATAACATGTTGAACCATGATACGTTGTTGGCTTGTAGATCTGTTATTTTTGACACCTTTGCTCGAGCCGAGGCTGTCTTGGGGCATTGATTGCACACTGGTTTAAGAGCCTCGTTATTGCACTGTATGACTGGTATAAGCTAGTTAGTATCAAGACAAACGCGTTGGCTCGTTGGCAGGCAAATGTGTCTGTACTTAGAAAAGCTCTGGAAAATAAAGTGGATGTCCCACTTATCCTGCGCAGTCTGTCACGTAAATAATTCTTTCTGGAAAGTTGGAAACCAAATAATTATTAGCCTATAAATTATAAGTTTAAATTATAAGTAGAGTATTTAAAAAAATATTTTCACAAACACTCATCGTCATTCAAAGCATTCAATTTAAAAGATCGTGGAAGAGATAGTCTGGCTTGAGAGACTACCAACTAACTGTTCTTTTGTACCTAGATGTACCATTACACTGTTCACTGTCTTTTCTTTTTTATTTCTTCTGCTACTCTGGGGCTGGAATCTGATCACAATTCTTTTTTATGTCCATCAAGCCTTGACTAGACATTTGCTAACTTAACCATTTGAACATTCGGTGAGAACATCAAAGCTCACAACATGTTGCATAACTTGCGTTGACGCATTGTGAGCTTTTTTTGGTGTAGAGTGAAAGAAGGAGGGAGACTATTATAGAGCCCTGGTGAACTAATTTATAGTGTTTATGGTTGTAGTGAAACCCAGCCCAAGGCATCATGGTCACACATGCCCTCATTACTCTCACTGAGTCATTGCTTGTTCATACGGGATGGTACCACCGACGCCCTTTCACCAGTGTTGTCTTTGAGGTGGTTATTGTTGGATGGGATTTAACTGCTAAACTAAAGGGGCATAGGGTGAAATAAACATTGGCTGATTCAAAACTACAGAAAGTTCAAAACGGGCAAATACTCAAATTAGTAATGGTGTTGTTAGATTTAGTTTGGCTGCTGTCTATGCTTGTGCATTCACTACATTGCCACACTCATGGCTCTGGGCATGCCTACATCTACTGTAACTAGCTCATTATTAATTTGGCTGCACCTGCATTGCTTTCAAGCCAGTATGTTTTTACTAGGGATGTGCCGAAGAGACATTTTGGCCGATATATTATACCGATGTCGATAACTTTTTTCCATTCTGAATAATACATGTAACAGGGTATCTGCACTGCAGGCTTAGGCAAGTCAGATTTAACTTTAATACTTTTATATTTAATATTGTGAGCTTGTAGATCTGTTCAAGCTGTTACTTTGGGCTTGTTTACCGGTATCTGTAAAGACAATCTGACCGATTAATTAAGCCGATAATAAAAAATAAAAAACTAGAATCGTCCGATATCGATGCGTTTGCTGATTAATCTCCCATCACTAGTTTTTACCATTCTGTAGTTTTTTGCCTGAACAGGAAAACGTACTACGAAATCAGCCTCTGGTTTCATGCGCCTTTAATTATTATTATTTGAAATGTATTTGGAGGATAAGGCCCTTGAGATGCATCATCTCGTTGTTGGAGGGTGTCCTCATATCAGGCACAACACATAGATAGACAAAACAATACATCAAACATGTCCACAAACGTAACAATCAACTTGACTACATCAAGAGAACAAGTCCTCCCAGAGTTGGTCTGATGATATCATCAGCCCCATCTCTCGCCACCCTTTGTTTTGTTTCTTTTTTTGTTGTTGCACTGAATCATCTCTCCTCCCATTCATATCAACGAGAAGTTATTCACCCGGATGTGGCACTCGTATCACAAAGACGGGAGATTGAATCATCCAAACGACACACACCAACGCCCGGCATGCAGATAAACCTGACTGAGAATCTGTGGAATGCATTTTTTATTCTCCAGAAACAAGTATATTAGATGCATCTTAGAGTCAGTTGCATTCCGTAATTTTTATCCTAAAATGTTTTATCCTCACCACGGACAGCAAATTTAATATTTTGTAGTTTCAAAAATGACATTAAGTCCTGCAGCAGTTTGAACTTGATGGAGGTAGATGGTTTTTCCATAACGGGAGGATTCGTAGGCAAACAATTAAAGAAGCAAATTAAACTATATCTTTTTTGTCTGTTGTTCTGGTTCCCTCTTTGGGGACACAGAAAATAGCAATGCAAGGTGAAGGATCCACATTCAGTCCTAGTATTTTAGAAATAACTGTAAAGATTTCCTCCAGGAATCCACCAGGCTGGGCATGACCAAAACAATGAACATATGAGTCAAATCTGCTGATGCCTGAGAGCATCTATCACAGAAATAGCCAAATGGTCTGTTACCAAAGGTCCTTTTTTCAAAAAGTATTGGCCTTAAAATATACTTACCTGTACAAAATTTTAATCTCTTCATTCTGCAGACTGGCCCATTTCACAATGATCATAACTGTACTGTACTTTCAGTGTACTTGTTTACATTACTTCCCACCACTAAACACGTCCTACTGTGTTTGCAGGTGTTCAGGAGCCTGTTGCACCCCCCGGACCATCAGAGCCGGTTAGACATAGTGCGAGCCAATTCCCAAACCGCCCTCGATCGGACAGGCTCCTCCCTGAGCAAGACGGGAACATTACAGGTAAGATGCAGCATACTGCATACTCTATATATAGACACCTTTACCACTAGCATACATGCTAGTGTACAGTATGAGAGGTCATTTTGACCGTTTTTGAGTGGTGCAACCACTCAAAGGAACAGCAATGTCCGTGTTCACCCACCTATGTGCGTGTTCACCCACCTATGTGTTCGCCTATGTGACTATGAGCACCAGTATGACTATTGGTACCAGTAGGGGCGCTGTTGTGCCAGAAACAGAGGGAGAGATAGTGCTGCACTGTTGCCTGCTAATGAGAGAGAGAGAGAGGGGGGGGGGGGGGAGTTGCACCACTCAGTTCACACGGGTGAAGCTCCCCTTCCATGACCATCATCATCCATCACCATTCTATCATCTCAGAATTTTTTGACATCTGAAACATTTTCTGAATATGAATTTAAGCACATGCTACTTGTGTCTCATTTTACTTCAGTCACACAAAATGGAAAAAGAGAAGGGATCTAATAACATCATGGCTCCAATGTGACACATGCATTAAAGTTCCCAGTCGACCACAACAGAATTCAGTCATTTGGATTCATGTCACCGAAAATTGCCTATCTGCAAAAGATGAAATAGTATTTGAAGTGTTTAAACTGGCAGTAGATTAAAGAGTGTTTTAAGAGTGTTTGAATTTGTCAAACTAGCAATAGAATACATGTTCAGAAGCATCTTCCAAAGCCCTAATGGTTTCAGATATTTCTTCAATTTCTTCAATTAGAACGATAATATCCAAACATAATTCTACATAAAGTGCTAATTGTTTAGGTAACACAGTGCTTTTTTGGGGGTCTCCTTTCATGCTGTTTAAAAAATCGCAGAGTAGGATTTAATGACCTGTCAAAGACTCAAAATGTTACAATGCTACAGAACCACGGTGCGATAAAAGCTGTAGAATTTCCCACATTTTATTTTTTCTGTGGTTTGCCTCTGGATTTCCATCTTTGACAGCAACCTAATAAAAAATTCACTGAAAATTCACGTTTTGTTCCACTGATGGAAAAGTAAATACAAACTAAAAATGTTCTAATGTCTTTAGACCCCAGGCATATTCCTCTTATTAGTATAAGTATTGTTTATAGCAGCGTGCAGGTCCTCAGCCAGATTAATATAAATGTTGACTTTTTCATGTTTTACTCTGGTGTACTCTGAGGTTACTTGGAAAATATTACTTCCACATCCGTGCAGTGTGAACTTTTAAATTAGCCAACTCATTTATATGTGACAATTCACAGCTTAATAGGTCACTAATGAAACACATTGCAATATGTTATAAATATAGTCTCAAGGAACATGTTTCACATTAACAACATTATAAGAGAGCTGTCTGGCACTTATAGGTCACATTCATACCAGAGAGCTTTGCTGCGATTAAAACGAATTCTGCTGCGCATTTTCAGAAAGTGCACTTTGTTTGGCAGGTGTGAAGGCTCATTCGAATCGTAATGTGTATCAAAGAACCGCATTATACTCCGAGCAAAAATGGGGGTTTCGCTTCGCTTCCAATCGCACTTGATTACGATTCGGTGCAGGTGTGAATGCAATCTGCAGTAAATAAAGGAAATGAAGTAGGGCTGTCAATCGATTAAAATATTTAATCTGATTAATCGCATGATTGTCCATAGTTAACTGTGATTAATCTCAAATTAATTGCATATTTTGTATACGTTCTAAATATACCTTAAATCAGTGGTTTTCAAGATTTTTCATATCAAGGCCCATTATTTATTCTGCATTTGAGCCACGGACCACCATTTGATGACATTTAGCCTTCCAGACCCAAACTAAAGAACTGTATTGATGTTGGCCAATGGTACCATTACGAGAGATAACAGGCCATGTTGATCAAAATAACATGTTTTCAAAGTTTTCTAATATGTAGACTCACTGGGAGAGAGAGAGAGGGGGAGAGGCTCACTGACTGCCTGCATTCACATGCATGCGTCTCTCAACCATTCTGTCAAACTTCACAGTGCGTTAATCGCGCATCAAAAAAAAATTTGCCATTAAAAGGATTTTAGTAAGGAGTTAACTAGTTAATAGTGCGTTAACTTTGACAGCCCTAAAATGAAGCAAACAATGTGGCGGGTGAGGAGCTGAACACAGTTGTAGACGGAGAAAGCATATTTTAC
Source organism: Protomyctophum bolini (assembly GCF_963924005.1). Classification (NCBI taxonomy): domain Eukaryota; kingdom Metazoa; phylum Chordata; class Actinopteri; order Myctophiformes; family Myctophidae; genus Protomyctophum; species Protomyctophum bolini. The sequence goes on from NC_137878.1 coordinate 19,196,361, forward strand.
GCAGCGCAAAGATGTCCCGTTACCGTGGATAGACGTGGTCGAATGAGGAGACTGAAGCCCTGATTGAAATGAGGACGAGTACATTAATAAATTGCTAAAGAAAACACATAAACACTGCAGTGCAGTGTAATAGTATGGTATTATAGCCTAAATAATATTCTGTCAGTCTGTGCGTGCCGTAATCATGGAGTGCTGTCACTGTGTGGGGACTAGTGGGGACTGGAACTTTCATCTCAATAAACGTGTAAACATTTTGCGCTGCTGTCTGTTATATCAGTGCGCTCAGCGTGGTGCCTGCATGTGTATAGTGAGAGCGAGAGAGAGAGAGAGGGGGGGGGGGGGGGAGTCCAGTCCATATGCAAGAATCCCAAAATCTCCGCCCATACGCATGAGTCTACCGAAGTATTAGGTGAGAATGTGACCATAGACAGTTATCTTAGTAACGGAGAGCAGCTGATGCACTTGTGTTTTCTGTACCTATAAATTAGAAAAAAGTTACAAATAATTTGGAGTCGACCCCCCTCCCCTTCCCCCTCGGACTTGGTCTTGACTTGGACTCGCTTTAGGTGGACTCGACTGCAACACTACATAATGCCTTTTACATTTCAGATTAGTTTGGCAGGGGTCGTTTACTTTTTCTTTGATGTCACAGGCCAGATTGAGACGGTCTACTCTACAGGCTGGTTCCAGCCCTGTAGGAAGTAGGAACACATAAGTGCTGTAGATGCATTCCACTCAGAAAGGGATGTTTTATTTGAGTTTATTTTCACAAATAAGTGGAGAGTCCAAGGGTTCCCAAGGAGGCAAACATCCGATGCAAATACATTGTATTTGTCACCCTAGCATCAAAGGACGCCCAGGCACCAGAGACGAAGAGAGGAAGAGGATGAAGAAGAGGAGGATGACGAGGACGACTCTGAAGACTCTGAAGACGAGGACGAGGTCACAGACAATGACAAATAGAATCTGAGAATCTGCTCCGATTTCAGAGAACTCTGGGTTTGACAACATGGAGTGCTCCGATATCCGTTAATTTATGAACGGTCAGAATAGATACTCGTTTAGTAGCATTTCCGTTTCCATCTTTTAAAATGAACGTGAATTCATCCTCTGTATCCCGTATATCCTGTACATCCCATATTAATCGCTCATCAGCACCACTGCCCTAAACACATAGTGTTGTTTTTAGTAGTTTAGAAGTGGACTAGGAAAGGGGAGGAGCCACACATTTTCAGACTTTAGATAGATTATCAAACAAGCTACAATCTTTGCATTTTGCATTGACTTCATTGGTTATTGTTGTCACAAATGTTTAGATGCTAAGGACAATCTGGCTTTTCATTTCCGAAACAACCTGGCCACGCTCCAGCGCATACATACAAGAGTATGTTAAAACCTCAAAACGTATATTACGAACTTGGACGTTATTCTGTGTAGTCCACAGAAACTCAGACAGTCTACTCCGATACATGTGACTGGTGCAACATGCTATCCCACCCATGCAGTTTCCCTCTCTGTTGATTGGTCAGGGACCAACCTGACACGCTGGCAAGACCTATAGCCTGTTGAGTGTCTAAACGGAAGTAGTGGACGTTGACGGAAATACAACCCAAGGATGTTAGGCTTCACAGTTTACACAGCTGTTTACATTGCCAGTGTGTGAAACCTGGTTTGTAAATTGTCGAAAAATACCCTTTCTGGGGGAAGTGCATCCACGGAAATATACGTAACTCGAGAACCGTTCGCCCCACCGGCTTCGAATTCGACACATACGTTCCACACCACCACAGGGAGTGCAGTGCCCGGCTGGCCTGTTCTGACATCACAGTGAAGTTCTGACATCTGCATAGACTCCATATTTGGGCATGCCTGACGAACTCCATGTTCGTAAGGGCATAAAAGTGACACAGACATAACATGCAGGGCCCAACTTGCATCGCTCCAAATAGGCCAGTGCCCAACAGGCACCACTCTAGTCATCTTCAATAGATAGTTTCCAGGCTTTTCTCGGCGGAGAATGAGGCTATCGACAAAGTTCATTTACTGCCCGTCTTCCCTACCGCAAACATGGCCAAGCAGGATGCACAGCGGAACCCATGGTCTTCACGGCTGTGTGCAGAATCTTTACCCCTATGCCCCCCCTCCCTGGTATACAAAGAGTAAAAAAGACATGCAAATAACATTTGAGAATGTAGAAATGTGTCATATCTTTCAGTCCCAGTGTCATAGATAATGTCAGTGTTAAAGGTCCATTTGGTTTCGTTTGTACAGTTAGATTCAATGGGGTAGATTTGTCAGTCATTCATTAATACAAGAAGTGAAAGACTTGTATCAGTGCTGCAGTATCTTTATTGATTATGTAATTCACCACAAAGGACATTTAATTCTTTGAGTAATTTAGTATTAGCGTTTATTGTCCTCTAAACGTCAAGTATTGCATTAGCTATGTATTTTTGTATATTCCGTGCCAAAAGTGTACTATTTTTGGGCATGTTTGTATATGCCTCAATGCCAGTGGAATGTACCGGGTTGCACTATGTGAGCTGGTATTTATAGAATAAAGACATTCCATTTTGTTTTAACAGATGACAAATGCACAGTATCCTTTTTCATGCTTTACAAATAGGCAAATACATAATGTCATAGTCATAATGAGCACAGAATGTACCGGCCGTCCCATTTCATAAAGATGTCAACCAGAAGACTTATCGCAGCTATTATATAGTGTTCCCTGTGTGTGAAAGGACCGGAGAGACGGCAGTTATGTGACGATGACAGTTGAAAGTGACTCATCTTTTCCTCTGTCATACAACATCGGTTCAAAATGAGGCGGGGGATGTGCGCAACTGCTGTGGACTTATCTGTATGCATGTGTTTGTGTGCTTGCTAATGAGTTTGTGCACATGTGCAGACATGTATGTGGCATGTATAAATGGTGTGCGTCTGTGCCTATAGACCTTCTTGTACATGTGCATTCACCCACCACACCCAGTGGTGGACAGAAAACCAAGTACATTTACTTGAGTACGGTACTGAAGTAGCTTTTAGTAGCTTTATTTGAATATTTGTTTTTGGATACGTATGACTTTCACTTCAGTTCATAATATGAAAGATAAACAGTGTACTTAAAGGGATAGTTCACATTTTTCTAACTTCAGCTGTATGAAATACTGGCCATTAATATAGTGGTTGTAACTGTATTAATTGATTGCCCGAGTCTCGTGGTGGGAGTTCTGCTCTGGTTTTGGTGAAATATTAAGTAGTTCTGGTCATTTTCTTAAAAGTAAATTAATCCACAAAACTAACGTCATTTGTATTGTTGACTTATTCCTAAAATGTTAGTGCAACTTTCTTTAATTTTTTACCCCTCTATCACACAGAACTATGCTTTTTGTGTCCATATCACTACGCCCAAAAAATAGTTCCATGTGATAGAGGGGTCAAAGTTGAACGAAAGTTGCGCTAATATTTTAGAAATATGTCAACGATACAATGACGTTAGTTTTGTGAATTAATTTACTTTTACTGCGTGGCCCCATTGCCCCCACAAAATGACCGGACCTATTGACCAAAACCAGAGCAGAACTCCCACCCCGGGACTCGGGCAATCAATTAATACAGTTGCAACCACTATATTAATGTTCAAAAAATCTGAACTATCCCTTTTAAGTTTTGACTCTACCTTCTAGTTTCTATTTCTTTCTACTTACAGTATATAAAGCATTTATCTTTTGCACCTTTTATAAAAGAAAGTACCAATTTAACTCGTACAAACTTGACAGAGCAACCTTCACTTGCAGTTGAGTAATATTTGACTATACTTTGACTCGAGTACTGGGGTTGAGTACTTTGTCCACCACTGACCAGCCCTGCTAATGTGTGTGCGCGCGTTTGCGTGTGTGTGTGTGTGTGTGTGTCTGTGTGGTTTGTCACTGCTGACCCAGTGGCACCATGTTGGCTGATAGCGGTGGCACCGTGTCGTGTCGTGTCTTTGCATGAGTCACACAGGACGTTTACCATTCCATGGCTGGCTGTGTCTTGATGGCCGGAGCACTCTCTCTGTACGTGCAGATGGGTTATCACAATCTGTCCTGCCATCAATCAGGAATGCACACACACAACACCGCCACACAGTAAAAACCCTGTAGAAAGCGTTTGTCTCCATAATTCAACTTCTGTTTTTCTTGTAAATTAATGCACTATTTCTTTGCACAGAATATAGTCAGTCATGTCTAGTCGTGATTCTTAAAAATGTTGAAATGAAAAGGGTTAAATTTGTCTGGGTGGGTGGGTTTTACAGTATAAATATTAACGAGAGCTGGTGACTAATAACTACACTGGATCCATTGTAACGCTCTACTTTTCTTTTTACTGGTCTGGTAAAGTAACCGCTTTGGACATGCAGGGTTTCTGCCCCACCGTGACCATTTGTAACCAAAGAACAATCGGAAGGTCACCGCTACAGCGACCTGCTCTCCCACTCTGTGTGTCAATGCAAGACACTTAACCCCTATGCTGGTGGCTATTTTGTGCAAATATGTTTAATGTAGAGGAAAACAGGAGGGTTTCTAGTATAACCCCATTGCGGACTCCGGTCAAAATAGTATGTAGCGTTCAAGTGATTAAGCCCTCACAGCACTCACCATGACCATCTGAGCGGACATCTGCTGGGCGAATGCAAAAAACTAATTTTAACAAGATGGAAAAACTAAGGCAGTTAAAAAGCTTTACTGTTAGGCTAATTAATCACTGAACAGGTTTAAATCATGAAAGCCTATGTGCATTATAGATTTTTAAAGATGGGAGTGCTGTGATTTTTGTACTGTTTTGTATGTGTCTATGGCAGGGATTTTCAACTGATTATGAACCAGGGACCACCACCCTGACTGAGAATCAACCTGGGGACCACTGTTGTGTTGCCCTTAACAGCCATTATGTATTATTATATTGGTTATATGGGCACATTTCCTAATAATGGTGACTCAACCAGTCAATCCCGTACAGTGTGTGGGGAGTACACTTTCCCGTACAACTGTGGAAGTTCTTGACATCCAACTTTCCAGTAAATGACAACATTGACGTGTCGGTTACAGTCACCTATTTGTGCAAATAAAGGCACTTGTCACAGCATCGGAGCCCACGGTGTGCGAGCGTCTCCGAGTGTATACTACTCACCGCTCGTCACCTGCCCAAGTTTGGGTTGGATGTGCATGTTTTTGTACTTTTTTTCGTGTAACTTTGACGTGTCATCATACATCACCAGGGCATTTAGTGCACTCTGTTTCGCAACTTTGCATGGTCAGGGACCACATACAATACCTTCACGGACCACCAGTGGTCCACGGACCACCTGTTCAAATATGTCTTCCCTGTGTATTTTTGGTTTCTTCCTGAAAGCTGAAAGCCTTTGAGTCAAAAGGCCCAATCGAAATACCACCACTTTAGTGACTTCATAGTACCTGATGATCATGTTTTATTGCCTTGGCTTTTCATCTTATTTGATTCTGAAGTCCCCCCCCCCCCCCCCCCCCCCCTTTATTTATTTATATTTAAACTTAACTTAACCAAAGACCACCTTCCACCTTCCATTGGCTTTTAGAACCCTGCATACTATTAATGAGACATTCACTGTGCAGCAAGTGGGCACACTGAATCTAATTGGTGTGCAGCGGTACTGCCTGCACCTCACGTTGCCATCTGTCACGAGTCTCACGACCTGTCCGTCCGTCCATCTCTCTTTACCCCACTTCCTGTTTATCTTCCACTAAAGCTCCTTGATGGGAATGATTTCCAATTCACGCTCAAAGCGCTTCTTTTCCACGTCTCTCGACACGCTCGTGCTGTCACTGTGCCCCCTCCAAACCCCTCGCCCACGACATTAAGTACAACCCCCCCCCCTCTCCTTGGCACGAGGAGATAACAGGTGTGTAGGTGGTTTGTTATTATGCTTACTGCGCAACAGCAGCGCCTTAATACACATAAAGGTTAATGTGTATGCAAACACACACAGTCACACACGCTGACTTTCCAGCCTATGGCCCTTTGTTTTGCTTTCTGTGAACCCAAATGGCCTGTGCTGGGGGATGAGTCATCGCTTATAAAAGTGTGCGTGTGTGAGTCATAGTGCATTGCCTATCTTACAGTAGAGACACCCAAAGGCTCCTCTCTCTGCTTCTAAACACACTGTAGTAAAATGTGCTAATTTATCCATTTCCAACTCGGCGAGTACACAAATGAATAAACACAAAGGAGTTTACTTTGCAGATTGGAGGAGGTACAGATGCAGAGTAGAGGAAGTGCAGCGTGGCTGCTTTGTTAGGAGAGGTGGGGTCACGTGTACGAGGAAGAATGTGAGTCACGACCTATCGTCACGACCAGCCCAAAGTAGACAAATGGGGACAGGACAGAAGAGTGTGACTCTTCAGGTGGTACTACTTACCTGACCCGACACCAGGGTCTAAATGTCTCAGTGGAAGAGTAGGGGAGACCTCCTCCAACCACACTGCAGATGCACTAGTTATATTGGCGTACAAATGTTTTATTCATTACAATTTGTTCTGGATTTCTGCTTTAACATGTTCAAGCTGGTGTACCTATTTTGGGCATGCACTTATTATGGGTAAGAATATATCAGAATATAAAGAATATAATTTCAAACCTTTCAAAAATGACACTTGTGCCGTAACCGTAACTATGCAAAGAACATGCTTGCTGGGGTTCAAGTAGTTCAGAGTACCTCTTCCACCAAACAGAGGACAGGCCTTATCTGTGCCTGTGAGTCACCGAGTCAGTGTGAGTCTTTTGCTCCGTTCCCATGTGTCACTCCTATCAGATCAGGATCTAACAGTATGTCATCCGTGGCACTGCGCCGTATCATTCCATGCACATACCTTAAGCAGCCCTTAAGCCATATGCCACTGACCTTGTTCTGTCACTATCATACACACAGTACACCTATGTGCTATGAATCACAGCAGGCCGCTGTGGTTTGTGGTTTACGAGTTTTCTCTCCCAGCGGAGAGCTGGGAAAGTCACCATGACAGATCTACACAAATCCTCAGGGTTTACTTAAATAGTGCAGTAAGGGATATTTTTGGGGTTAGAATAAGTGTTAAATAGCTCTATATAGCTCTTTAGAAAGGGGGTCTCCCTGTCTCCAGCTGTTTAGTAAACAGAAAACACATTAACACTTAAGGTCGGGATAGCAACTTTATCCAATCAGAAGAGCGTAAACTAATTAAATGTTAAATGAAGACTTCAATTAAATTGAACCCCCAGGAATTATTTCTGTACTGTTTGAGCAGCTGCCAAGCAAAGTTGTTTTTTTAGGCTCAACAATACACCCACAATTCATTCTAAATTAGCCTTTATAATTTAGGCGTTTATCAGACACTCCTATCCAGAGTGACTTACAGTAAGCAAGGTAATCACATAGCCTACATCAAATGGCCTACAGAGAGAGACAGTGTAGTGCCTCAGTAAACTAGGATCGCAGACATCAGTCTAAACAACCTTTACTGGGCAGGCTAATATGAGGACCTACGTATATTCTGCTCAATTTCAGCTTGTTTAATTGTTTTGCCTTGATCACATCATCTATGTTATGAGTTGAAATAAATGCAAACCGTAACGGAAGGAAGTCATATCAGTATCACCTTCTTTTCTTTCCCTGCCTTCTGATTTTGGACGTCCGCCTGACCGTCTTGGCATGATGACATCCGGTTTGTTGTCAATGCGTACGTTTTATGCTATTTAAGAATAGCTGCTTGTCTGTCCAGGCGAGACGTTGCACTTTTGAGCTTCATGCAGGCAGGCATGCATTGCAGCTTTAATGGATGGGCTGGCTTGAGGTCACAGGCAGTATCTATCCAGGTTCTACATTTCCACAGAGCGGCCACAAGAGGGCGTTGTTTCAAAGAATGTTTACCTCAGAGAAAAAAAGTTTAAGTTGGAGGAGACATGGCCCTTCTTCTCATGCTCTGCCTCATCTGGTGTGAATTACCTCCCTGGGGAGAGAGAGAGAGAGAGAGACACACAGAGCCTGAGTGATGAAATACAGAGAGAGAGAGAGTGTTAAAGAGTTCTATGAATGTATCAACAACACTTCAACACCTGGCCACTGCGAAACCCACAAAGATTGCGCTGACGTATTTGAAATTCAGCTGCGATTAAATCACCTGCATCGGTGTCAGCGTTAGCAGATAGCAATGAATGTGAGCCGGGGCCAGGCGTCTTTGGATTGGAACGCGGCAGCAAAGCAGCAGCTGGGTGAAGATTATTGAATGAAGTCATTCTGACCTGTGGCCACCCTGCCTTTATATGGAGAGATGGGCCCTCAGCCTCTCAGCACCTTATTTTAATGAATAAAATATTGTAACCAATCCGTAGTCTTGGTAGAGTATGTTAATATATGAACTACATCTGCAGCAGTATAGTGGCCTCCCTACTCTTCCATCGAGAAATAGGCTATGACAGGCTCTGAACACCTACTGGTTGACAAATTCCTGTAGTACTACCTGAAGCTCATATATACCATCAGGATTTTATATTGGAGTCCCAGAGATGAATCATTTATTAATCAACCTTATTGAAATAATGTTTTAACAACAAATCCAAATCTGATTCTCGTTTCAAGATAAAAGTTTAGAACTCCTGGGGCATTGGGCATCTGTGGTTCAATGCAGTGATTTCTGATTTGGGTCCCCAAATAATTGTCAACACACATTTTAAAGATAATATAACATTCATATTTTCTGATTTAATAATCTGATATAAGAAGTTTAAGAACGTCACGGTATAACAGTTTTCTGATATATCCAAGCCTGAACTTAATCCATTGATCTATCATTCAAATAGAAATGCTCTGAAGATGAACGCTTTCGGCTGCTGCGAACACTTGAGATCTTTTCAAATGGGCGTTGATCCAGAAATGTTGATAACCACTGGTCTAATGCATATCAAGCAGGGACCTGCAATCTTTGAAATAGAAATTAACACCGAGCTGAAAATACACTTTGGCCTGCTGAGCCATCATGGTGTGCGTGTGTGTGTGTTTCTCTGTTCATTAGAGCATATTCTCCATACATTCTTCTGGTGTAGGAATGTAGGCTATATATGTATGGGGGATGTGAGTAATGTCTGCAGCACAGCAGGGCTTTGATTGCCCCCACCGATTGAGATGTCACACAAAAAGAACTGCAAGGATTCCCCCCTCACACTATCCGCTTGTGACTCATCCACTGTCTGACACACTGACGTAAACGTGTGTGTGTGTGTGTGTGTGTGTGTGTGTGTGTGTGTGTGTGTGTGTGTGTGTGTGCCTTTCTAACCAAAGTGCTTTAGTATCAGCAGCTAGTGCAGACTATCTCACAGCTAGGCTACAGATGTAAACTTTTAGTTTTTATCTTTGGCAGCCTAGGGCATGTGCATAAGTTGTTTGTGAGGGGCTTACAAATGGCCGGCCTTTCCAAAAGGAGAGCCAAGCAGTTAGCGAGGTATTGCTCAGTTTCAGCCAGGAAGCCGCTTAATTTGGAGGAGGCGTTGTTTCCTTTATCCATGATTTATGTCTGCTGTCCTGTGTCCGACATGTCAGCTGTACTGTATGTAACGATGCTTTGCCGTCCATGCACGTTGTAACTGGCTGCTCTCCCACTGTCAAACTGCACTGGCAGTGTTTATGTTCTTTGTACAAGGTATTCCTGTACTTCTCATTATGTGGACATAAATCAACATTTCAAATGTGTGTGAGAGATATAGACTTTTGTGGCCCAAATGTCCTAAAGTAGAATTTGAGAAATAGACATATTTGTCAAGAGAAATAGTTGTTTGATGGTTAAAAATAAATAAAAACATATTTTTAGTTAAAGGTCGGGTAATTGCTATAAACTAGTGTTTGTTCAGTAACAGGAGTCGTCTCCAGTTCTCTCCAGGTTTTTATTAAACAGAATTAGCATTTTCAGCTCAGGATACCAATTTTATCCAATCAGGATGCAGTCAGGATACAGATTAAACAAGTGGAATTGTAAGTGACAAAGAAATGAGCAGACAAAATTCGAACTGGAACATTATAAAAATCAAGCTGATAAATGGCTACTTTTTCTCAAAAGAAAATATATGCAGTGGGGGGGGGACACGCAACAGGCCAACGGCACACACACCAAGGCCTGCCCCCACTCGATCATGATTGGTGGAAGGCCCCTCTCTATCCTGATTGGATGAAGACTTGGCCACCTAGCCAAAAATGTTATTTTTGACCCCCAGGGGTTAACTGGGGACAGTGAGGAACTCCTTATATGGTCAGCACACTCTATAGTAGAGAGGATTATCACAACAAAACAAAAAAAGTGATATTTGAATTAAGTGAAATCACTGAATATACCTTTAAATTTACCATTAAAATAAGATTAAGGTTGGGATTAGGCATTTAGAGGTTCGTTTTAAGGGTTGGGATTATGCCTGATAGTGTCGCACACCGAAGATTGCTGATCTACAAGATAAAAACATTGCTTGTGTGCGTTTCTTTGAATATGATATACTGTATGCATGCAGAGTGCATGCCTGCCTGTGCATGTGCACAGGAGGCATGAAGAGAACGTGTTTTCAGGTGTGCGTGCGTGTGTGTGTGTGTGTGTGTGTGTGTGTGTGTGTGTGTGTGCGTGCGTGCGTGCAGCAGCATACAGTAGAGAGCTGTTTGGAATATTAAAGACCGTGCTGGCGGCTGTTATAAAACCGACAGGCAACATAGCAGGAGTGTGAGTCACACAATGACTCATTAACAGCCCTGCCACTGTGTATGTGTGTGTTCATTTTACTCTGAAAGAGTGACAATGGAACCATAAAGGTCCTACAAAACAGCCTGCAAGAACTTTATAAGTCCGGTAGTGTCCATTTGCATAAGGTTCTGAGTTAAATGAACACTGAGGATTTGATTGAGTGTGTTTTTGCATGTGTGTGCATGACATGTGTACCCATTTTCCAAGACGAAATGTCTGCACAACTGAAGAAAGAATGTTGACTTAAACACCCTAGCTGTATGTGGGGACATTACCGTTGGGCCCCCTGGTTTGGTTTCAGGTTTATATTTAGGGTCAGGGTTAAGGGTAGGTCTTAGGTTTAGTGTTTGAATCAAGGAAGACATGTAGATGTCAAAGGTTAAGGACAGGGTTCAGGGAATGAATGTAATCAATAAAGTGGGTGTGTGCGTGTGCACGTGAGTGCATGTACGGTACTTGCCTCCGGCCTGATTTCTACTTGGTTGCGCACCGCGTCTCGCCCATAAAATAGACGATCTGCAAGAATGCGACGATGCAACGGCGTAGCATTATGCCGACATTGCCGTTGTGTGACTATTGCAACGTTCACTCTGTTGTCACCTGTGGATTGAATTGATGTCATAACTATTCCTCAACGTTTGCACTGTGTAACCATTGTAACATCCACTCTCTTGTCATATGTAAAGTTAACTGTGGTTTGTTAGTGCTGATGTAACATATGCTACTCTCTTGTTCTGCATCAAGAAGAATGATTGTATACAGTACATGACATGTCATCTCCATCTCTATACTTTATTTATTGACAGTACAGTATCTTGTCTGCTCCAGGCAGGGTGATTTATAGGGCAGTGGTTCACACACTCTTTCATGTCAACAACTCTCACATTGATATGTATTTGCCCACAGACCCACATCTGAAAATGTTTTGTGCCAGGGACCCCCCAGAAGAGAAGATTAGTTTGAAAATTCAAAATTATTCAAAAATAGCAGATGTGCAAGCTCGCAGCTTGTAGATCTGCTATTTGTGAATGACCAACATATAAATGGATACAGTGGTTCAAATGATTGTGACGCCGTGTTACCAACTTTTGCCGGGGACAAGCGTGAAAAATAAATAGTATACAGATGTGTGGAGCACCCTACCATTGGTTCTCAAAGTGGATTCTGGGGACCCCCTGGGAACCCTCCCAGGTGGACCCCCAGGAACCCTCCCAGGGGGTCCCCCTGGAACCCTCCCAGGGGGACCCCCTGGAACCCTCCCAGGGGGTCCCCCTGGAACCCTCCCAGGTGGACCCCCTGGAACCCTCCCAGGTGGACCCCCAGGAACCCTCCCAGGGGGTCCTGGGAGGGGGACCCCCTGGAACCCTCCCAGGTGGACCCCCTGGAACCCTCCCAGGGGGTCCCCCTGGAACCCTCCCAGGGGGTCCCCCTGGAACCCTCCCAGGGGGTCCCCCTGGAACCCTCCCAGGGGGTCCCCAGAATCCACTTTGAGAACCAATGGTAGGGTGCTCCACACATCTGTATACTATTTATTTTTCACGCTTCTGCACCTACTGTACTTCTATTTGGCCAGTATCTGTAACCTTTACTGCTGTGCTGTCCCGACTCCCTGATACCTGAATTTCCCCTGCGGGATCAATCTATATCTCGGCTCATATAACGCGTTGTAAGCTTGTACATCAGCTATTTTCGGTCCAAGATGAGGGTGCCCAATTAGGTATAAATCAGGCGTCCCTGAGTGGCCGCCATAAACCAGGAGCTGCCTGGGACCTTGACCCGACCCCGAATGCCTTGCCAGCGTGTGCACAGTAACCCCTCATCTTCCTGTTTGTCTGATTTACGTGCCAACTGGCACACACGCCCGTGTATCTGTTGTCAAGGGCGCCAAGTCAAAACAGTTAGCATACAGTAGCGCTGCTGCATTCCAACAGCACGGGCACCGCCGTAAATCAAGAGATCTCTACACAATTTTAACAAGCATGCAGTGTGCGTGCGTGTGTGCATGTGTGCGTGCGTGTGCGTGTGCGTGTGTGTGCGCGTGTCGCGAGAGATAAAATATGGGGGAGGTCAGACTGTCAGAGGAAAAGTAACCGTTTGTGTGTGTCTCTGCGTGCATGTGGTGATTGCCACACCGGACGGTGCAGAAAGTAAATTGTTATTTCCCTTGCAATGCCTGATAGGCTGATACCAGCTTTGGTAACTCACCTCAGCATAAATCACATTTTATGGAGTCTAACAAGGAAGTGAGGTGTGTGCGTGTGTGTGTGCGTGTGTGTGTGTGTGTGTGCGTGTGCGTGTGCGCCACCCGGCCCCTATGATACCACTTCACACTAGACACAAAACAGCTGTTTGTTGAAGAGAATTTAAAGCTCAAGTCTTCACTTTTAACTCCTGTTGTGCCACTTAGTCCTAGTGAGGTGAGTTCTCAACGAGTTCCCTCAGCACATTTCCATTGTTGTTTTTCTCATCGTGTTTTCAATTTACAAGGTATGCGTTTAGCATACAGCCTGCATAGTAAAATCAGTTAATTAAAGAGTTTAAAAGATCCAAGTAAACTCTTTGAAGTTGAGGACTTTAGAGCTTCAGTGGCCTTGTGGTTAGAGTGTCCGCCCTGAGACTGAGAGGTTGATGAGGTTCAATCCCCCGGCCGTGTCGTACCAAATACTATAAAAATGCCTCCCTGCTTGGCACTCAGCATCAAGGGTTGGCGGGTAAAGGCCCTGCGACAAACTGGCATCATGTCCAGGGCGTCTACTTGTGCATCATCATTTGGACATGTACAGTAATGCAGGTTATTTTATCTTGCACTTTATCCAAAGTGCTCCATGGTGGAGGAAACCAACTAGACACCAACCTGCTCATCGGGAGCAGTTAAGGGTTCGTTGTCTTGCTCGAGGACACTTTGACTGTAGCCTGGTTTTTATTTCCATGTTCGACTGTAACACAGGGGATCAAAGTCATCGAACCTTCTGTTTCCCAAGTGGCCTCCACTGCTGCTCCCATACTTATCTTGCTGAATGTGAATGTCACAATCCTTTGTTTACTGCAAATCTTATTTTTGCAATTAATCCAAAACTCAATGCAAATTATGTAATTTACGCATTAGCCAACAAAAGCATGTCATCACTACAACACTTCATTGACCGTCACTGTGTGAGGAGACAGGCCCCATAATGTAAGGGCACAGTCCGAAATGTACCCTGCATTCTTAATGTGTAAAAGTTGACACAATATCATCATTAAAGGTAAGGGTTATTATCAGGGGGATTTCAGACCTATCGTTACAATGTTGAGGGGAAGGTTGAGATTAGGCATAGGCATGTTTAGATTAAAGTTTGTTTATGCTTATGTTTAAGTTCAGGTTGCGGTTCATGTTTAAGTCTGTTTAAGTTTATGTCTACAGTATGTTTTTGGCATGTATTAACAAGGTGTGTGTGTGTGTGTGTGTGTGTGTGTGTGTGCACGTGTGTTGGACCTGCTATCCAGGTTTGGCCTCATAGTCTGGCTGCCAATCTATTTTGCCCCGTGGTTGTTTTTAATGATTTCGAAATCGTCTGCTGGAAAGTGATAGAGAGAAAGAGAGAGAGTAATACATATGCACAATGTGGCTCTTATCGGTGTGTTGTGTGTTATGATCAGAGAGGCAGACCTTGGCTCATTTCTGCACAGGAGCTCACCACAGCCGTTACAGTTGTGTGTGTGTGTGTGTGTGCGCGCGCGCGTGCACGGCTGCACGCATACTTTTATTATTAGACCTTTGAGGGCTGCTTCATGATTTGGCATTTAGAGGTTTGGTTTAGACTAGAGGTTTTGGCCGGAATTTTGCCTGATTTATACTTGTGTGCTGATGGTGAATTCCATCCTTTTCGGGGCCAAGGCCACCACTTGGCCTTTTATGTTGTAATTTATTTGAGGGCACAAAGGCCAAATGCCACGGCAGGAAGGCCATCAAATAAAACAATGATTTCAAGTCCAAGTGTGGAAAAAACAGTTGGAAAATAAATTGTTTATTTCATTAAATAATTTAATTAAATTACCAATAGGCTATTTGAATTAACTCCTGGTTCAAAAGTCAATACATGATACAGTCACTTGATTCATTTGAAGATGGAGAGTCAGGGGGAGTTAACATTGGTATCCTAAAAATGACGATGAAGTGTAGTACTAGTAATACAAACGTGTGTGTATGTGTGTGCCCATGCTCGTGTGTGTGTGTGTGTGTGTGTGTGTGTGTGTGTGTGTGTGTGTGTGAGTGTGAGAGACACAGTGTGGTGGTAATGGGTTCATTACAGACCTGTGTGTGTGTGTGAAGCAACAATCTATGCTAGGTAAGCAGCGTGTGTATTTACAGTTGGCAAACCACTTGGTGTCTGTGTGCTCCTATCAGTGGCGGTCACCCTTCGACCATTAGCCTGGCCTCTGGCCTAGATAGATCATTACAACATCATTTCATGGACTCAAAAATAACTTGGCATACCGGTAGACTCTCTAGTCTAGTTATCCTCCGAGGACTGCAGTACAGGTGAAACATTGTCCTATCTCTGGGCTCATTTGAATGATGCTGTCGCTCTGCTCCCATACAGGTTAACGGCACAGTATGTAACCTTTCACTGTTTGGGTTGCCCCAAAATGCCAAATACCAAAACAAGGACAAGAGGACCCCTGGGGGTCCTCAGATCCCTCTTTGAGAAGCACTGGTTTAAACGACCTATTTGAAATGACACTTTCTCGTTCACACGACAGTTCGAATGAACAGCAAAGTGAAACTCCCTTTAGGTCATGTGGCTTTCCTCAGCATTGTTGTGCGTCAAAAGGGGGAAATATTGTAAGGGAAAGTAAATATGACACTCACCCACTGTATTTTCTTCGTGGGAAAATGCTAAAGAAACAGGAAGTAATGTTGTTAAGTCATGAAATAACATGACGATAGTGGTTTCAGTTCAGTGTCACTGAAAACAGGCATGCTACTGTATGCTAGAATAGAGGTTTTCAAGGTGGTCTGTGGACCCACTAGCCTAGGTTTTCATACTGTATACTGTATTTCATACTGTATGGGTCGCCTGAGTGAGGGGTATGATGTTGGTAGACCCGAAACCCAGTTGACCTCAGGAAACATCACTGAGGATACGCCCCAGGTGCGTATCCTGGGGCGTGCAATGTACATGCAATGTATTTCTTTTA
This sequence comes from Protomyctophum bolini, assembly GCF_963924005.1. Classification (NCBI taxonomy): domain Eukaryota; kingdom Metazoa; phylum Chordata; class Actinopteri; order Myctophiformes; family Myctophidae; genus Protomyctophum; species Protomyctophum bolini. The sequence goes on from NC_137878.1 coordinate 19,212,314, forward strand.
GTTACACACCAGCATTCCGAAGCCTGCTATTCCGACACACCGTGATTCTGATGTACTCAATCAATAGTACTAACCTGTCCTGCCCCTAACCCTAACCGCGTGCGGTTAGGGTTAGGGGCAGGAATGGCGGTGTGTTGGTATGGGTATCCGGAGAACTCGCCAGTTTACCAACTCGCTGCGATTTAGTGCATTTTAGTTTTACTTCACCTTCATTTAAATTGCATTGAATTGAGAGAGAGAGAGGATAGTTGTTTAGAGTTAACAGTAGATGATTGACACAGGGGTGAAAAATGGGTTACAAAAATCGTGGGATAAAAAATATAAGAAATAGAGTTAACAGTAGAGAAAGTACTGAAACAATGTAATTCATTAGTAAACATCCTGAAATGGTAGGCCTATGTTAGCATAACGATGAGGACATTGATGAAGAATCTTCGCTGCAGCGATTTGGTAAACTGGCGAGTTCTCCGGTATCCTTGGTAGGCCACTCTATTCTGTTTCCCTAGAATAAGTAAGGGATAATATCTGGCTAGGTGGTCACCTAGCAGGGAGTTTAACCACCCTAAAGGTGAATTATATCCCGACAATGACCACCTAGCCAGATATTATCAGCTTATTACATGGCTACCTAACATAAATTAATAAATTGATCCAAAACACAACAAAAAAAGTATTCGCGTCTGCCCAGCTGCAGGGCTGGAGCACTGTCGGAAAACAAGGGAGTGAGTTGATCAAAGAGAATCCATTTGAGGGTAATCCCTAAAATGACCAATCAGAATCAAGCATTCAACCAAGCCATGTAATAAGACCATTTATAACATGGTCGAATTGGGGCAACCCGTTGCCACACATTGAAATTCTCTGTTGTATGATAACCCACTCCTACGCTATGTTTTTGTGGTTCTAGTTTTTGGGTTCAAACTGAACGTGATAGGTGTTGTTGGCATATGGTGTGAATCACCCATAGCCATGTTATAATTCGATATAAAAAAATTGTATGGTCTGTCCAGAACCTTAAAGAGAGAGAGAGTTGCAACACGCTTTGATCTCGTTGCAAAGCTGGCTGCTATGAGCTATAGTTCCAAACATTGGAACTTCCTCATTGAGATCGAATGAGAACTAACGCATTCCATTATTACAATGGGAGAAGATGCTATAGTGAGTGACTTAACTATCTCTCTCTCTCTCTCTCTCTCTCTCTCTCATGTTATGAATTATGTGATATGAATAAGCTAGTGTGAAGTGTATGACACAGATTTTTATAGTATAGTCTGTCCCTATCTGTTTGGCATAATAACAGATAAATTAAAATAATTGTTTTAATAAGTATGCTTTAAGCCTTCTAATCTACTATATGTTCAGATCCCAGCACTTAGCCACTTACCCTACATTTAAAGCAGCACTTTTTTAATGAATTCAATATAATTTTGTCCAATCTGTATGTTAATACAGGCAGGCAGGCCCTGGACTACAATCCACAGGGGAAGAGGAAACAGGGTAGGCCACACCTACCACACCTGGAGACGTTCCACTATCCAGGACCTAAAGGACATTGGAATGAGCTGGCAGGAAGCAAAAGCGCAGGCCCAGAAGAGAGTGAGATGGAGAGCTCTGGTGGACGCCCTATGCCCCTCGACGGGGTAAAGAGGATTAAGTCAAGTAAGTCAGTATGTTAATACAATAACTTTGTCTTAACTTAACTCAATTGAGGTGGTTGTATTTTGTCTCCCTTTTCTTCTATTGAGACATTTGGATGTGACAAAGGTCAGGTCTCACTTAAACACAGGATCTGACATGATCCCCAGAGCAAGAAGGCAGGTTCTATTTAGTGCAATGGTAAACATTTCAGTACATTTCAGCACTCCGTGCAGGAAACCGGGTTCAAAACTCTCTGTAGTAGAGAGCAGTTATATAGTGCAGATTTAACCAACCCAAACCCATGCCTAAATGTAACCATACTGACAATGTCTAACCTTAGCTAAAAACAAATAATACAAAAGATTGAAACTGAGATGTAGTAAGTAACCTGGGGTAGATGACAACCATAATGGTGTGATAACATTCCAGTTAGATACCCAAAGGGAGAGTTACATTATCCTTACAGTACATGCCATAATCTAGGCCCATTCTACAACTGCATTTTCAAGATTCTTATAAACATTTAAAAAGAAATAGCAGATGTACAAGCTTGCAGCACGGCACGAAGTGAGCTGGTATATCTGCTTTTTGAATAGGAAATACTAAAATCTCGAATGGCACGGATGCTTTCCCTGTTTAAATGGGTTAAGCCCTTTCTAACTTTCAAAATGTGATGAGATTACAGTTTGGTTAATCTTTGCATTTCTTGAGATCTTTTGGAAATAAACGGTGCAAATTCCGAATACTTTTTAATTCATTTTTATTTTTGCCTGTGATGGCTTGCCCAGAATACTGTGGAAAGTGTTCAATTCAAGTCACAGGTTGCTGACATGTATAATGTCAGCAACAAACATGAACAACTAACATTTTTCAGGCCTCTTGCACTCAAAAGCGAGTGTCCTCGGTTCTTTCTGTCCTTCCACATTGAAATGAGAGGACAGAGTTTCCGCTGAACCTTCCTGCCCTCCCCATTCCACCTCCTCAGTCGCCCAGAAAATAAAGCTGAAACCAAAGACAGACACTGTCAGGGGCGGTGGGGGGTCACGGTCACATCCCATACCAAAAGGAACTGGAGAATCAGCCAGTTAAGTGATAAGTGTTTCGCAGGGACATACTGATACATGACAGCCTGGCTGGGGATTGAAGGCCAGACGTGGGTGAACGCGTGGCCTTGTGCTTGTTGTGTGCATGCGGGTGCACAAATCATCTGTGTTTGTAATTCCACCCGGGTTTGTGGGTCCTTCCACCCACCCCCCCCCCCCCCCATTCTGTACGTAAACACTTTACAAAGCTGTCCTCTGCGTGCCCCCGTCACCAAGTCTCACAGCAGCTCTGCGCCACAAACGCAGAGGAGTTGTTACCGAGTCAATCTTGCGCAAGTCCTAATAAAGTCCCAAAATATCAGATCTACAAGCTTGTAGAGCGGTGTGCAACAGTATGACATATTCAAGTAAGTCCTGTCATAAGAGGCATAACTCCCAAGCCGTGCACATTCTCGCTCGCAGTCTGTGCTATTTATGAGTCGGGGCAAATCTACTTTCTTCCAGTGAAAGGTTTCCGAGTCTAGGGCAAATCTAACCATGCTTTCATACTGTTCTTCTGTATCGTTGCTTTTTAATCCACCCGGTAGTACCGCTCACGTGACTTGTTGTAATTCCGACATAACTTCTCAATCCTAACTCGTAACAGGTTCACGCACCAGTAAAACATTTAAAACAAGGCGCCCGAGTTAAGAGGTAGCCGAGGGAGTGTGTGTGACTGTGTGATCTCTTCTGTTGCCTCAATGCCATTTGAGTTGCATACAGTTAGGTTACAGTTAGTTAGAATTAGGAATTGTAAATCATGTTCATGTTGTCCTAATCAACATGCAACATGTCAAACGTCTGACGCTTGTTTATCTCATCTGAGGTGCCCTGGCAAATTGATCTCACCCTTCTTTTACTGTGAAGTATTTTTAATCAAGAATTCCGATTGTGATTCTTGTCACTGTATTATAACCTGGGTGTGAGAATGTGTTGGTTTTAACACAGACTGTAAAACATGTACACTTTGGTGGGCAAGTCTCTTTTTGCAATTTGATTCTGAAAGAGTCGGCCATCTTTTGGAAGCCAGCTGGCAGCCGCAAGCAGTCCTAGATCTTCAAATGAACAGAAGCACGGAGATTGAAAACATAGGAGCGTACTATACATACGGACACACGTGCAATGCTAACGGCGCACAAGCGTGCAAAGCACACACACTAGAGACACAAAATAAACAATCCACAGACACAGAAGGCAGAGCAGAGGTAGATTCATAAAGGAGAAAGCTACCTGGATGCATATGCACACGCACGCGCATGCACACGCACACGCACACGCACACTGTACCATCCCATCTCATCAGACACAGGCTTGCACAACACAGGCAGCAAGACAGCCTGGGAACAGCTAGTCCCACTAATGAGGGCTATCCCATGGGGATTTAGTACAGCACCGTGGAATGCGGCTCTCCGCTCTCATGACTGACCTGCGCACGCACACACGCACGCGGACACATGCACGCGGACACACACACACACACACACACACACACACACACACACACACACACACACACACACACACACACACGTCACACACACACACGTCACACACACACACACACACACACACACACAGGGCCACGTTACTCGCTGTACACATGAATGAGGACGGACAGAATGCGACCAGGAATAGGACCTCTCGTAATTTGGCAGACGTTATTAGAAGCAAAGCTAACGAGGAGCCGGGGAGAATGAGACGCTAATTTGCTGCAGGAGCAATGGGAGGCAGGGGGAGAGAGGCAGGAAAGGGGAGGGAAATGAAAATGAGGGAGAGAAATAAACAGACAGAAGACAGTGGATTCAGAGAGAGAGAGACATTAAAACATTGAAATACTTCTGCTATTTGTTTCAAAAGTTTATCCAAAGCTAACCTTTCCTACTATACTGTAGAATTATGTCTGACAGCAAATGCACAATTGTTATGGTGTAACTTGTAAGATAGTTTTCTCTTAAGTTGCATTTGTAACACAGCACACTCTTTACACATTTCTTTATGGTTCCCTTTTATTGTTTGTTCCCTTTTTTGCTTTGGCAATATAAATGTATGTTTTCTCATGCCAGAAAAGCCTGTTTTTTGTGCCTATATATCAAGCCCCAGAACCGAGAGGAAGAACTGAAGTGCAAACAACATGCTGGCCGATCATAGGTACATAGGTTTTTTCGACTTGCGAGCTTGCCCACGGGTTTGCGTACGGAGGTGACACTACTGCCCATGCTAGACGAGTCCCCAAATAGGCCTTTTCTTATCATAATTATATCACACAATCGTAGAATACCCCCATTAGTATATGTTGTGGAGTAGAAGTATACAGTATTGGAAAAAAGTACCTCAAAATGTTAGAGTAGGCCTGCTTGAGTAAATGCAGTAAGTTGCTTTCCACACCCTGCTCATCCCTGGGAGGTCTGTAAGACACAGATCTGGTGGTGTTGGATCAGACAGACCCTGTCATCAGAGCGCTGGTGGTCAGGCTTGCTGCTATAGCTGACAGACGGACACCATGGTCCTGTTCTCTGTGACAAGCATAAGGCTGTTGTTATAGGATAGGGTTGCCAGCCGTGCCTTGAAATATGAAACCATCCCATATTTGGAGACTTAAAAAGACGTGTCCCTCATTGAACCGATAAGGGACACACTTTTTGGGGAATCAATCAATGACACACATCTCAGCAACTCAAGATACAGATACAGGGCAAGAACAGTAGTAGATAGACATTGCACGGAAAAGAAAACACGGTCAATAATTAACAAAATATACGATACTGTACACCTGTGCATGCAATGCAGGACAAAAAGATAATAATTGTACACACAGTAACCATGTCAGATAGTGTCCTTAGACTCCTTACTGTAATTACTTACTGTACTTCAGAGATAATTAGTCTGAACGAGCAGAGTGACCATTGTGTGTGTCATTATACATCTTCAGAATCGTAGCTAACGGCACATACTTTGTGAATGAATCTTTCATTTCAGCCTTCACCCAGTCCAGGATAGCTCGCCCAGACGAGAGAAGGGAACCAGCTCGTTGCTCGTGTCCCAACAGGCAATCGCGAAGAAAAGGGCACTAGCCATTACAGCCAATAGAACATTGCAGCATCTGCAGAATTTATAACCATCCACTCTCCGTTTAGAACATTACATTTTTTTGAGGGGCCCCTCCTATGCCCAGCTTTTCGGGTTTGTGTGAACACAAACATGTTTGGCCGATCACACCAGCAATGATTTGATTGGCTGAGCAAAGTACATATTGAAGATAAAAGTGAGGGCAGAAAAGTGAAGACACCAAAAGTGATTGGCCGGAATTACATTTTGTGATGATTTGATTGGCTGAGCACGGAATGTGTGATGTATATGTATGATGATTAGAGCGCCGCTCACTTCACAAAGTGTGATTTAAATGTTTTGGAACAGCTGGTGAACCTTCGTGCTCCTTATTGTTTGGAGTTGCAATTTTCAGCGTGATGCATCATGCAGAAAGTGGGCTACACTAGCTCCGCTGTCAGGAGCCGTGAACACACAGTACTACTACTCGCTGCCTTCAAATTCTGTGTTTAGACAAAAGAGGCATCCTTCATCTGAAAAACTGAAAATGGACTTATATGGTATCAAGGCTAGGGTTTGATGGGTGAGATTCCTCACGGTTTTCAATCCAGATTGTTTATGCTACTCGCAGAGCGCGGCTCAGACAAAAAGACTTATGCGACCGTCTTTTACTCTGGCCCGACAGGAGAGCTGATAAGCCAGTGATTCCTAAACGTTTCAGCTCGAGACCCAAGAGAGAAATGTATCCCTACGACCCAGATGTACAAAAATACATTATAATCACCTTCACATTTCAGAAATAGTGAAAATAGCTGATTTACACGTTCACAGTGTGTGACTATGTCACCTGTTGTGAGCTTGAAGATTTGCTATTCTCATTAGTTTTGAAAAAAGGTGATGTTTGCTCACAACCCATATAAATGTTTGCATGACCCAAATATTTGCAAATGCCCCATTGCGTGGGTACCCCTGTGATAAGGCAGACTTATCCTCGGTCACAACAAACCTCTTGAAAAAAGCATGGCACTCGTTCCTGGCAGCGACTGCTGCTGCCCTGAAAACATGACAGTGAGGGACCCTGCATGTCTGTCCACAGGAATATAAAGTAAACACGCACTAATTGCCCCTAGCGCATCAAGCCGTGTGCTACCCCATGTCACCGAGCTTCCGTGCATACTCCAAATGGCTCTCATTGTTTTGGAAAACATGAGAGCAGTTGCCATGGAGCGTCATGTTGTAATTAACCGAGTCCATTGATTGCACACGCACGCACGTGCAGTCGTGCACACACACACACACACACACACACACACACACACACGTCGTTCCCTGATGTCATCGCTAGGGACACATGCATCAGGAACTCGGGATGGAAATGAAGGACCGGAAAGTCTGGCGTGGCATTGTGAAATCCATGATCTCGACTGCGGTCGAAAAAATATGTTGATGATAGTAATACAAGTTCACACACACACACACACACACACACACAAACAAACACAGAGCTTTTCTCCTGTCAGCGGGCAGGCGAGTGGCTCCTCGCCTCATAAAACCGCCGTTTATTTATGCTGACGCTTCCCCACACATTGCTTTGTGTCCTCACACGGCCCTGACCGGAATCCAAGCAGGCGGTAATGTGGTATGCAAGGGTCATTTGAAGGCTTACCAACAAGGCTGGGTTAGTATACGGTTAGTATGTAAGGGCTTTTTGGAATCCGGAGGTCTTTTAGTGGTAAGAGGTTTAAAAACGTAAAGCAGGTGAATGATAACATTGCTCATGTCTGACTTCCAACCTAACATGAAATGCTGTGAGACATTGGTTCATGTCAAGGACCCCCACATATATCTGCATCTGAAACTATTTTGTGCTAGGGACCCCCATACAAGATTTATGATTTATTAAAAAATAATTCACATTTACGTAGTTGAATATCTTTCTAAAACAGTTGTTTTCAAATAGTTGATGTAATCGGTTTAAACTGATTTTGATGCTATATTAACACATTTTTAACTCATTTTGGCACCTCCTCAAGGACCCTGGACCCCACATTGAGAATTGCTTCTCTACGGCATTGACTCTCAACATGGGGTTCACCCTCACCTTCACAGACCCGCATCGGTCCATGAGGGGGCTAAATGATTGACAATTAGGAGCCAATATTGACCCTATAGCTCAATACACTCAATAAGTGTACAAATGGAATCAAATGGACCCTCCGTGGTTCTTAAACTGGCAAACATTACAGTGGATGTTCTATCTATTCTACCAGGGACATTCACCTGATATCCCGGGTAGGTTATTCTATGATTATACGCCTACAATGAAAGCCAGCGGTTTGAGGAGAACTACTGGTTTGCAAAGAATTACCAGCTGAAATCCTGTCAGGCTGGACTGGAAGCCCTGAGTCTCTCTCCCTGTTAGCTTTGTCCTCTATGTCCACCATGTCCCTGAAGGCTGCCACCCGGTGTGGCTTAAAGTCAATTAGTGCCACCCTGCGGGTGACAAACCGCTGGCTGCTCACATGCCTCATCAGGCTTGACCTTCACTCAGGGGACTGAATCTGGCACTCGCATATGGCTGTTCCCTGGGGAAGGGAGCAACCCTGGTTCCTGGGGAAGGGAACAACCGGAGCTTTGTCAGGGACAGGGCAAAAACCAGGGTTAGACGGGTGGATGTTAAAGTGACAAACTGCCGTTGCTTTAGTAGAGCAACAGGAAAAACTAGAAAGTTGGAGCGGAGTGAAAGATCGATACGTGATCTCAATCCTGCACTGAACCCCCGAAGGCCCCCGAAGGCTAGGATTAAAGTGCCGGTTTATCTCTGGCATTTACAAACTATAACATTACAAATACCACATCATGGTTGTATGCCTCTGCCAACCAGCTTGTCTGTCCAGGAGTAAATGAAGGAAGGACTTTAAAGGAATTCAATGAATGCGTTAGTATCCTTGATCTTTGGGCTGTCATCGGAGGAGGCCTGTCCTGTCCTTAGCACTTGCCCTGCCTTGACGACCTTGCAGGCTTATGCAAAGGCTAAAATGTAGTTTAGATGTATGTGGACAGATGTCAGTGTGCATGATGTATAAATTGTTGTGAATGTGCAGATTATTGTTGTGTATGTTCTTGGTTTACCAATCCTATATTACAGTTTTATGCATTTGATGTATTTATGTGTGTTTTCCTTGCTTACTGTAAATCGCTCTGGATTAAGAGCGTCTGCTAAATGCCTAAATTGAAAATTGGAATTGTAAATTGAGTCCTAAGAACTGAGACAGGCAGACAGCAACAGTGGGGAGAAAGAAAGAGGAGGCCGAAATTCCCGCAATCTCATCTCGACAAGTCAGTTAGTGTCTGCTTTAGTCCTCTGAGCCGAGGGACACTCAATTCTTCTTGTTCTTCTGACAGTGAAGCTCCTTCTTTTTTTAGTACAGAACAAGTGCCAAGGCCTCTTAGAATGTGCCTCTGGTTTTCCCAATGAATGGAAGCCATCTCTAATATCCCTAATGCTTTGAACCTAATAAAGAAAAGGCGAATATGCCTGCTTCTAAATGTAACCGGCACCCATAATGGTTCATTTTAAATCCAGTGTCGACACAGGATTGTACTTCTCATTCACTAACATCTAAGAAGGCAGACGAACGCTCCTGTGACTGACTTGGGCTTCTAACTTTGTCAATGTCCTCCATGAAACAGCCTGCCTCACCATATTTCACCAAGCATCACCAGAGCTCCAAGGTGGAGACCGCCTCCACCCTCCCTCCTCCACCCTCCCGCCTCCCCCCTCCCTCCTCCACCCTCCCTCCTCCACCCAGGAAGAGAGTCAAGATCAGCACCAACCCTTCAGAGAAATGAAGTCATGGTATACGGACCACCTACCAAGAGCAACTTAATCTCGCTAATCTACTCCAGATAGCCATGCTTACACATTTCAGCGCAAATAACAATCTTATCGTAGGATAAACCAGCTTATCTTATGGAGGGCATTACCATGATGTAAGACACAACCACAGTTTAGGATACATGCTTTTCTTTTTTCTTTCTTTTTTTTTCTTTTCTTTTAGCTAAAATACAATTTCATAAGCTTTTTTTCCACTTTCAGGGTCAGTGACCAGGGGCCTCTTGTGAAAGCGAAAGTCTGCGTGAGTTACAGAACTAATAAAAGAAACACTAAAGGTGTTTGAGAGGGTTTGGTACCGTAAAACAGGGTGTTTTCTCGTTTGAGGCTCTGTTAAAAAATGGAATGAGAGTCGAAACGAGGTGGGAGAACTGCTAATTGGCCCGGCCCTGCTTTCCCTAACAGTTTTTACTGCTGTGTGTGTGTGTGTGTGTGTGTGTGTGTGTGTGTGTGTGTGTGTGTGTGTGTGAGAGAGTGTGTGTGTGACTGTGTGTGTGTGTGTGTGTGTGCGTGTGTGCGCATGCGTGCGTGCAATGGTTGAACAGAAATTGTGCAACTGCAAAGCAAATAGCAACATTCTAAGAAAGAGGAAAGGGGGGGGGGGGGAGAAGTGTGTGTGTGTGTGTGTGTGGGGAGCGGGTGCTCTCTCTGGGTATTGCGCTGTTTTTTTCCCCCATCAATGTCATTTGTATTTAACGTAATCTCCTTGCACAATTTTTTCTACTGTGTCATTTGGTCGTTGAGCAACGCATTGACAAAGGTCAACAGTCGTGGCACTCCTTTCAAGAGGAAAAGAAAAAACACCGGTTGAAAAACTCTCCAGGGTTTATATTATGAATCATAAACCACACACGCACCATTCTATTATATTATGAATCATAAACCACACACGCACCATTCTATTATATTATGAATCATAAACCACACACACACACACACACACACACACACACACACACACACCATTCTATTATAGTCCCTTTTAATCATCCATCCACTGTGATACTATGAACTCTACCAGCGGTTATTGGATTATTAGAAGGAAGAGAACAAAATATGGGGGGGGGGGGGGGGGGGGGCAGATGACACTAAAGTGACAATTTACCTTTTTATTACACAAAAGAAAATAAATGATGGTTACACTCCAAGTTAAATTGCCACCAGGGATTTTGGTGGTGGAAAGTAACAGGAAAGTACATTTACTCAAGTACTGTACTTAAGTATACACTTTTGAGGTACTATTTTGTACTTTTACTTCTATTCCACTACATCTCAAGGGAAAATATTTGTACTTTTTACACTACAATCACTTAAAAAGTAGTTACTTTTCAGATTTAGATTCTTATTAGAAAACGTACATTACCATTTCAGCTCTATAGCCTACTTGTGAGCTTGTAGATCTGCTATTTTCAAAAGATTTGTATACATTTTGAAAACATTTTGAAAACATTCTGTGTACACTTTTACTTTTGGTACTTTAAGTACATTTTGATGCCAATAGTTTTGTGATTGTAGTACATTTTGATTGAATACCGGACTTTTACTTGTAACTTGAGTATTTCTACATTGAGGTGTTGATACTTTTACTTAAGTATTACATTTGAGTATTTCTTCCACCTCTTTGTGCAGGCTCAACTTGCAAGGGCCTGTAAAGCCTGGTATTGCATTCCTGTATAAGCATAGACCTCTTGAGAACCAGCGGTTACTCAGGTGAAAGCCTTAAGTATTACACTACTTACTGTACATATACCTCTGACATACACAAATATAAACTATACACAAGATAAGCGCTCTAAAGTCCTGGGTGCTTATTTATCTCTCAGAGTTACAGATTTGTTCCAGTCTATATGGTAGTCTACTGTGTATTAATACAATATAACTAAGACATCTGCAGTGGTTGGAGGTGGGTTCTCTACTCTTCCACATTTAGATCCTGGGTGTCGGGTATAGGACACTTACTGAGTGTTAAGTAGTATTACTGCCTGAAGCTTGCTAAGTATGGGAGACAAAACATACAGACTGCAGCTTAATAAAGGATTTATCTGTTTGACATTAAACCAAAACAAAATGTATATATTAACACTAGGTCGGCTTAAGGCTCGGGCTACACACACATGGATCTTTTTCTAAACGCTTAGACCTCTCAGCAACTCAAGCCACACGGTTATGGCATTTCCGTCTGCTAAAACAGAGATTTTTGTCAACTAAATATCCGACCTGTGTACTGTGTAGACATGTAAATCAGAGAGTTTGAGAAACATGAACGCCTCGGCTCAATTTGCGCATGGTCATTGTTGGTGAAATGGTCTTCATTATTAACTTGAATCAGCTGTGTGGAGGGGGATTTTAATTGTAGGTTAAGGAGGCAGACTAATATCTGTCAGGTCGTGTTCCCACATTACTGTTGACTGATTTTGATCCCTCAAATGAATGAAATGACATGAACAGGAATGAACAGGAAGTGATGCCCAAAATTGACACACAACACTTTTTCCACCAGTAAGCTCTGCGTGTATAATCATTAAAGCGTGCACATTTTGCTTTTGACCCAAAAATAACCAAACAGCTGCCCTCATAAAGCTGTCTCTCATTAGCGAGAAGCATAAGTGTCAACAATGCTTGGTAATAAACCTGCGTGAGACTGAGTGGCTCTGAAATGGATTTGGTTGAAGCTGGTGGTAAACACTGACTCAAATGCACTTCGCAGGAAATGGGAACACCTGCTTTGGAAAGCAAACAGCGTATGGAGGCTAGCGTGCACGGTGGTGAAAGAAACACATGTCCACAGTATCAAGGTATAGACACAGGTCTGTCAGCACAAAAGTCATTAGCAACGGTCAACAAATCAACTGTTGTGCAAGGTTACGGTGGTGATGGTGGTGGTGGTGGTGATGTGTGTGTTATTGAGATACTGGAGAGATAGCGAGAGAGAGAGAGGGAGGGAGAGAGCGAGCGAGCCTTACTGGCAGGCCAGAGGGATGGTATGGTTATTATCACAACACAGCATGAATACAACCACACAACAGAAACACAATATCAAGACAAAACTACACAATAAATACACAGCACCAACAAACAAAACATCCACCCAACTATACAGCATTCCTAGGCCATTGCATTGGTGCGATAGGTGTGTGTGTGTGTGTGTGTGTGTGTGTGTGTGTGTGTGTGTGACAGAGAGACACACAGACACACAGACAGAGAGACATACTTTACTGACAGGCCTATAGCCAGAGGTTTTTTTTTACCAGAACTCACAGGGTGGGAGAGAGGGGTGCGAGGCCCCAATAACTGATCCCAGATCACTTTTTCATTTCCCCGTGTTGTGAAAGATCAAGAATTTAGGCAAGATCCAAATAAATGGATCAGTGTGTGTGTGTGTGTGTGTGTGTGTGTACAGTGTGTGCGTCTGTGCGTGCGCATGTGTGTGTGCGCGCGCATATGTGTGTGTGCGCGCGCATATGTGTGTGTGCATGTGTGTGTGTGTGTGTGTGTGCGTGTGCGTGCGTGCGTGTTATTTACCCACGCTGCTGGAGATCTTGTTTACCGACCACACACAAACACCAGCCAGTGCCTGGTATGGAGATAGGCCACAGGCTCTAAGCATACATACATATGGTGGTGGACACTCTGAGTCAATACGCTTCCCTATAGGCTATGCAATAATGTATACGGATATTATCAGCTCCTGCCTTTTTATCAGTATGACAGAGCGGAAGTCTGTTCAGCTGGGTCCGACCTTGTTCCACTTTCATCTAGATGTATCCAAGTGGTGATTTAACTCTGCGCGTGTAACAATGTAACCAAATGTAACAAATGGTTACTTCATTTGTTACACTTTTGGAGTTACAAATGGTTCAATGTTTCATTACGTCAACAATGCGCCGAAAGCAGTACATTTGAACCCAGACCCTGTTACATACCCTTTTGTAGAGAAAATAAATTCCTTTTGCGCACCAAGTGGAAAAGGTGCGTAGGAGCAGGCAACCAGTGCAACATGAAACTAGAAAAAGTGCTCTTCTGAGAACAGGTATCTTGTTCTCAGCTTGTCCACCAGGCCAGGTAAGTTATCGTGGCCTCCTGGTGGTGCTATAAAAGGGTGGGATTTATTCCTCAGCCTAGTAGGAATGTGCATGCAAAATTTCCCTCAAATTGCACTCTGCGTTCATGATTTAAGGCATTTTGTTCAAAATGGGCCAATCCGGAAAACTTTGGAAGCCAATGTTAGCGAATTAGGATGGAAATGAAATACCGGACAGATCCATCTTAATCACATGACTATATAGATACTGTGTACCGATTTGCAGGATTTTTGGACTGAATCTGAAAGCGTTATATTAAAACAGTATTACAAAAGTCGGCCTCTTGGTGGCGCTATAATAAGGTAGATGTGAAAAATGCAGGTCAATTGTTTTTCTTTGGCCTCTGGGGAGTGTGCATGCAAAGTTTCACACAGATCGGTGCAGTTAAAGGTAAAAATGCAAATCGGACTGTTATAGCGCCACCATGAGGCTGTTATGAAAAGTTAAAGTGGCATTTCGTCCTCGGCCTAGTGGGAATGTACGTGCAAAAATGTACATCAATTGCACGCTGCGTTCAGGATTTGAGGCATTTTGTTCAAAACTGACCAATCCTGCAAACTTGAAAGGCAATCTTAGCCAATCGGGATGGAATATGGGAAATCCGTGTTGATCACATGACTAGAGATAATGTGTACCAATGTGCGTGATGTATGGATAAAATGTGTACGAGTAATATAAATGAATGTGTTTAGCAAATCGGCCTAATGTTGGCACTATAACATGCCAGCTCAAAATGGTTAAAAGTTCAGCACAGGTTTGAATCCGGGATACAACAGAAAAGTTACAGAGCTAGGGTAGCTTTACACACACTATTTTGCCGGTAGATTTATGGGTTTATGTGAGTGTCAGTTGTAAAACGAGGGATGACTTCTTGTTTTTAGATATATACAGTACATGCAGCATTGCTGTGGGCTGTATAGTATACTCCTCATGTTGAGTAATGTGTTGTCATAAATAGAGGATAAATCTCCCTGTCTGGCACGAACTCACTCAGCCGTTACTGGATGTGTTGTGATTCTCATGTGACTGTAAAGGTTAGGGGCGGTAAAGACAATGCACTTTGTGTGTGTGTGTGTGTGTGTGTGTGTGTGTGTGTGTGTGTGTGTGTGTGTGTGTGTGTGCGCAGTACCTGTAGTCTATGTGGTATCTATATCGTCACGCATATTTCATTCTATATGGCAAAATAATATAAGATTGGTAAATATTTTGTTCTTTTGCATAAAGAAATAGTTGCATAGTTGATACAACTGTCAGAATGCAGTGTATGCAGAACAGGTTATTTAATTAGGGCAATATGCAAGAACATTTCTCAGATGAGTCCGCTTTCTGACGCCAAAACCCAGGGTCAGTGCACATCTGTGATGCTCTGACATTCCCAGTAATCATGGGTTTGATAACCCGGCAAGAACATTCCTAACCGCCCATTTGTCACTTTAGTCATCTCACCCCCACTTTCTCTCCTTTTTACAAGCCTTTGTCTGAGCGTAGCCATGCAAACCTCACAGACAGAGGGGCTTTTCAATCGCAGGAAAATTTAAATGTAAAAATGTTCCCATTTTTATTCAATTTGTTTCCCTTCGGGGAATATGATTAATAGTCGCGGACCACACGCAGCGCAGTGGGGGGAGAATGTTGGAATATTTTTTCTTAATGAGCACTTTTTATTTTTCTGCATTCATATTCATGGATGGAGTGTCTTACGAAAACAGGCCATGAATCCGAGTCATCTCTGGCACTCAGTGTTGTTTTTGGCAGCAAATTTAGATTTTAGTCATATTTTAGTCACCTGGAATGTCTTAGTGTCTAGTTTTAGTCCACTAAATGTCATAAGACTTTAGTCGACTAAATCTACAGTTGCTTTAGTTGACTGAAATGTATTTTGGCGGGCCTTGATGCAATTGTGAGCTTGTAGATCGGCTATTTTCAGCATGCAACCTAGTGTAAAATGACTCTTACTGGATCTCTTGTCCACTAGTCCCTTCCTCACATTTTAGTCTAGTTTATATTCGTCAACGAAATTGTCAATATATTTAGTCTTAGTTTTAGTCATCATAGCTTAGTTTTCATTTAGTTTCCATTTAGTTTTTGTCAGTGTCAACGAACATTTTTCGTCTTAGTTTTAGTCGGAAGAAAAACAACATTGCTGGCACTTCACAAGGCTATGACTGGCGATGTGCAGTAGGTTTTGCTGCTTCAAAGCCAGCGGATGTCATTTAGTTTAGAATCTCCCGAAAATCAAAAATAACTCTGAATTATACTAATTATCTAACTGTATTCCACACCTCAAAGTTTTCCCTCTGCATGTGGTTCATTATAGCTGCAGTGTGAAATTATTCCTTTGCCTCGTGGCTTTTTTATTCGAGTTCAAACAAAGACTCTCCACCAAAACCTGGGCTATCAATTTGGCTCGTAGATGAATGAACAGCATGAGCTCCCCCCCATACGCCTTCAAATAAGTCCTCGCTGTAAATACACTCAACACGGTAATAAAAGCATCCGCTTAATGGTGTATAGATAAGACCACCTGATGTTTTCCTTCAAATCAAAGGATAACATGTGTGTCACTCGTTTTGTGGACGGGGTCACCTTTTGAATGCTCTCCATTTCTCACTCTCATACTGCATGGAAACAAAGGAGCCTATATGTTATGCTTAGTTTAGTTACATTATTCCAGTGTTGCTTGCTGAAACTAACCAATGTGCAAGCTCACAACAGGTCCCAATGTAAAGCCAAAGTATTTTCCGCCACTGCAGGGGGTGTTTGTCGGACAACTCATGGCATGGAATGTGTTTTTGTCTATTTTTATCTGTCTGGCTGTTTCTATGTTTGTAATCTGCACAGAATAGCTTGAAACATTCAGGCAAGATGGGTAATGGTACTCCGATTACCTGGTTACTCTTTGGGGGGTAACTGGGTCAAATTCGAAACGTACTATAAAGACATAGAAAAAAGGTCAAACTACTTTTTCCATGGAGTTTCCATGCTGGTTGGTGACGTAATATGCGTAACGGCACTACAGTGATGTAAATATCACGATACAGCAGTACAAACGTATATTGAACTTGTTTTCAGACCATCTGAAAGGATTTTGTGCCGGGGACCCCAATAAGAGTTCTGTGTTAAAGGAGCACTTCACATCATATAGATATATTCATATAATTGGTGCTTAATAATAAGTCCTTAAAATAATAATAATTCTTACAAAAATCTCTGTAAGTCCATCTGTATTTCACATCTAGAAATGTCAGATTGATCGACTTCCAGCTCAGCACTCGCGTCGCTCACTCCGACCCAAGGGAGTGCCACATCCAGTATCGACCCAAGGGAGTGCCACATCCAGTATCGACCCAAGGGAGTGCCACATCCAGTATCGACCCAAGGGAGTGCCACATCCAGTATCGACCCAAGGGAGTGCCACATCCAGTATCGACCCAAGGGAGTGCCACATCCAGTATCGACCCAAGGGAGTGCCACATCCAGTATCGACCCAAGGGAGTGCCACATCCAGTATCGACCCAAGGGAGTGCCACATCCAGTATCGACCCAAGGGAGTGCCACATCCAGTATCGACCCAAGGGAGTGCCACATCCAGTATCGAGTCAGTCAGATTGAGGTTGCCCAGAACCGCTGAGCAGACCGAAACGCCCATATATAGGCGTATATTGAGATACGGGTGTCCAGAGCCACAGATGGACCGCTATGCCCATATATGGTCATGTACATATAGGCCTACATACGTATATGGGACCGACCGACTTCAATCACAGCACACGTATCGGCCAGGACTCGGGGGAGTGCCTGCCGTTGTCCAGAACCACAGATCCAGCTGGGAGTAGTACTGTAGCAGTGATAAAATAACATCATGGGTGAGACCTGGTAGCCATGACTACCAACAACAACACACATGGTGACAGAAGTAGGGTTTAGGGATGATAAATGTAATCAACATTTACAAATATCATGGTACCATATATGGTTATTTGTATGTTCTGACCCGATGATTGGCTGAGATGCCACATATGCCACGCCTCGGTGGACAGACCGGGTACTTAAACTGCAACAAGAACATGTTCTTTACATGTTTTATCTTCCATCACTGCTGGCCTATATGTACCAGTGATCTACAGCACGTCATATACAGACAATCTACCGTACCAGACCGACTGTCATCACTACCATGAAGGCTCTGATTCTGGTTGGCGGCCACGGGACCAGGCTCCGGCCCCTCACGTTGAGCGTGCCCAAGCCCCTGGTGGAGTTCTGCAACAAGCCCATCCTGCTCCACCAGTTGGAGGCGCTAGTGAGCGCCGGTGTGGACCACGTGGTCCTGGCGGTGAGCAGCAACATGTGTGACCTGCTGCTGACGGAGATGAAGGTCCAGGAGCAGAGCCTGGGGGTCCGCATCTCCCTGTCGGCCGAGAAGGAACCGCTGGGGACCGCCGGGCCGCTGGCGCTGGCCAGAGATCTGCTGGCTGCTGACGGCGACGACCGTGAGCCCTTCTTCGTCCTGAACGCCGACGTCATCTGTGACTTCCCCTTCGCGGAGCTGCTGGCCTTCCACCGTTGCCACGGCAGAGAGGGCACGCTGGCAGTGACGCGTGTGGAGGAGCCCTCCAAGTACGGAGTGGTGGTCCTCTCGGAGACGGACGGCGGCAGCGGCAGGATCGGCCGCTTCGTGGAGAAGCCCCAGACCTTCGTCTCCAACAGGATCAACGGCGGGATGTACGTGCTGGACGGTCGCGTGCTGAAGCGCCTGCAGCCACGGCCCTCGTCCCTGGAGAAGGACGTGTTCCCGGCCATGGCCGAGGAGGGCCAGCTGTACGCCATGGACATGCCGGGGTTCTGGATGGACATCGGCCAGCCCAAAGACTTCCTGACCGGCATGTGCCTGTACCTGCAGTCGCTGCGGCAACGCGCGCCCGACAGGCTGCGGAGCACGGGAGGCGGATTCCTGGGCAACGTGCTGGTGGAGCCGACGGCTCAGATAGGACGCGACTGCACCATAGGGCCGGACGTCACCGTGGGCGCCGGCGTGGTCATAGAGGACGGCGTGAGGATAAAACGCTGCACGGTCCTAAAGGGGGCGCGCGTTCGCTCCCACTCCTGGCTGGAGAGCTGCATTGTGGGATGGAGCTGCACGGTAGGCCGATGGGTGCGCATGGAGAACGTGACTGTGCTCGGAGAGGACGTAATTGTCGGCGACGAGCTCTACCTGAACGGAGCCAATGTTCTGCCGCACAAATCCATCAGCCAATCGGTGCCTGAACCCCACATCATCATGTGACCATTATTTTTTATACTAAATTATCTTTATTATACTATAAGTGATCTTTATTATACTATAAGTGATCTTTATATACTAAGTGATCTTTATTATACTATAAGTGATCTTTATATACTATAAGTGATCTTTATATACTAAGTGATCTTTATTATACTATAAGTGATCTTTATATACTATAAGTGATCTTTATATACTAAGTGATCTTTATTATACTATAAGTGATCTTTATTATACTATAAGTGATCTTTATATACTAAGTGATCTTTATTATACTATAAGTGATCTTTATATACTAAGTGATCTTTATATACTAAGTGATCTTTATTATACTATAAGTGATCTTTATATACTAAGTGATCTTTATTATACTATAAGTGATCTTTATATACTAAGTGATCTTTATACTAAAGATCACTTGTGTGATGTGAGGGGCGCCTAATTTTTAGAAGCCTGCACATATATGGCAGTCACGTTCATTCATTGCAGATTCACTGCCACTATACGTTACGAGAGATGAATGCAGTGTGTTATTATTGTATCAAATTAAATCAGTCACAAGATTTATTACTTGCGCAAGCAGAGCGAGCAAGTAATGTGATCGGCTGGGTATGTCAGTGTTGTCCACCGGCCATTGGGAGTGTATGTGTATGCATGTATGTCGGGGTTGTCCACCGGCCAATAAGGGACCACCATTCTTGATGCGTTTGGTGATTGGCTGGGTATGTAATGTACATGCATGTCGGGGTAAGAATGGTGGTCCCTTATTGGCTGTTGATGGTGACGTAACTAAGGTATAAGGTCAAAACGGGTCTAAAGGATTTAGAACAGTGGTTGCATTAGACATTAGTTAGTAGCAGTACTTGCGCGCTCTGCTTGCGCACAAGTACGTATGACCTACTTGTGTGCAAAGTGCAAGTCGGTATCTCGACAGAGTGCATTTCTAGTTTTTAGTTTATATTAGCCAGAATGGCCACATGAAGTTTTACATCGTCAATGTTTGTTTAACTGCTGCCCTAAACAAACATTAAAAGTCCATAGACTTGGCTGCCTCATGACGTCTGAAAGCCAGACGTTGGAGGTGCTATAGTGCCCCTCAATAATAAACAATCAGAGTTGTTATTGCGAACGCAGTGAGCACTTACTATGAGACCTAGCAGATCATGTCTGTCTGTGTGTCCGCGTGTCACGCTTTTGTGCCCATATATGGAGCTGCTTTGGGGACTCCTTATATGGTTATGGCTGAGTCATGGTGACATGACTGTGATGGCGTGGTCCAACTTGTGCCCATATATGGAGCTGCTTTGGGGACTCCTTATATAAATCTTAAAAAAACCCAAATATGTACGAGCTGCGTTCGCTTCCCGCGTTTGCGCGTCTTACTAGTTATTATGTATTAGGCTACTAGAGCGATGCCTGTTGGAGCCTCTACAGCGGTGCCCGTTGGGCACTGGCCTATACTTGGAATGATGCAAGTTGGAAATGGATGCTCCACCCAGATATTATGTCTGTGTCCCTTTAATGCCCATATATGGAGTTCTTTGTCAGGCATGCCCAAATATGGAGTCTATGCAGACGTCAGAATGATGTCAGAACAGGCCAGCTCCATATATGGACACTGGGCAATGCCCGGGCAGAGGCCTTTTGTTGTGGTTCTGGACAACCGTGGGTCCGTCCGACCGTTACTGTACTTGTTTTGGCCGAAGGCATGGTTTTGCACCCTGTCCGCCCGCCCAACCGCGCGTGTGTATAAAATAAGTGGTTAATGTATATGGAGCACAGTGCCAGCAGCGCACCCCCCCACCCCCAAGATTTAAAGCTCCTTAAGCCACCTGCCCCACCCCCTCTCCCCAGCCATGCACAGCAAATAGCCAAAGTATAAATTTGGGTTCAAGTGGTTAATCTGATTTTGATGCTATTAACTAATTTTCAAGAACTTCGAGAACTTTGGAGGATTTCACTTTGAGAACCACTGCTTTATAGGCCAATGGCCGTTTGATTGGAACCATGCAACACCTGCACATTATGGAGGGGTCGCCACTGAACCACGTTCCCAGGGATGAGGTCAGCCATTACTTCATCCGCTCCTCGCGCTTTCTCCTCCGTAAACGTGAAGCCGTGGCGGGACACGCACCGTACAGAACGTGTGTGTGCGTTTCATCTATGGCCGCTTATACGAACTGTCTGCTCAAGGTCAGCTCTCGGTATAGAGAGAACAGAACCCGGAGCGGGGGAAGGGGGGTTGGGGGGGTATAGAGAGAACAGAACCCGGAGCGGGGGAAGGGGGGTTGGGGGGGTATAGAGAGAACAGAACCCGGAGCGGGGGAAGGGGGGTTGGGGGGGTATAGAGAGAACAGAACCCGGAGCGGGGGAAGGGGGGTTGGGGGGGTATAGAGAGAACAGAACCCGAAGGGGGGTTGGGGGGGTATAGAGAGAAATAACAGAGAAAGACCATTAATCGACAGCGCAATTTGGAGAAATTGCAAGTAAGTGTGGTTGCACTTGCACCGATACTTTTCCTGAAGAAACGGTGTGCTTGAGTAGCTAAGTATATAATAATGATGATGTATTGACCCACATGACGTCACAGGGGGCGGACTAATAAATAGGCAGACCAACCACCCTGTTAGGGCAACAACATAATTACAATTTAGGCATACAGTGTACACTCTTATCCAGGGCGACTTAGGCTATACTGTACAAGTGCAAGATTGGAATAAGCAGAGTGAGCGTGAACTATATAGTCAATAAACGTAAATAATCACATAAAGAGTGCAGAGAGAACAGCATAGTGCCTCAAAGAAGCAAGGATAACAGGTAAACCATGCATTAACCTATAGCGTCTGTCTAAATAACTATCTAAATCACAATTCTTAACATCTGTGGTCTGGTCCATAAAAAACTAAAATCACAAGAACAATTAGGCTTACCGGTAAGTGAACGAGAGAGAGAGAGACCAGATAAACAGCAAAGAAACTTAAAGACAAGATGAGATGGACGACGGAAAGAGGGAGATGACAGTGGGGCGGAGGTGGGGGGGGGGGGGGGGAGAACGAAGTGTCCCTGATGAAGGACTGTGCGGGGGGGGGGGGGGAGAAGGGGGGCGGGGAATGGTGAGTGCTTCCTGTCCTGTGGCTGTTTAGACTGGACAGGATGCAGGTGGGAACATCTGGACAGAGTCAATCCTCCCCCCCCCATAGTATATGTCTCTTCTCAGGACTCATCGCCATAATGAGCCATATGAAACCGCCACAGCCTCCATCATGGAAGCAATCTATTCACCGGATTATACTTTGTCGGACAACGTTAATTGGCGCGTGCCGGAAATGGCCCGATCTACAAGCTCACAGGGCATTGCGTCCGTACCGCGTTGTGAGCTTGCAGATCGGCTATATTTCTGCATGGCACGCGACACCGTAGTACGAAGGACCTAAAGCCAGGCATTTAAATAAATGTACGGCGGGTGCCTACAGCATGTGTTTATTTATAGGGAAGAATAAAGCACATTTTATGGCTGTGCCGTTACATGCGAGGCACCTATGGTCGCGGTGTAAATTTAGCTGAATGGTCCGTTCGGTGGGACGGGAGCGGACGCGCAGGGGCGATCGTAAAAACCTGCTGAGTGGCTGTGGGAAATTAGGGGGTTTGGATCGAGTGAACATGGAAGCGAGCTGAGCGATCTGGGTGGTCCGCCCTTATTGTCAGGTAGCCTACATACTTTTATCGTGAGCGTTGGGTGTGTGTGTGTGGGGGGGGGGGGGGGGGGGGGGGGGGGGGGGGGGGGGGGTGGACGCACGCCGTTGTCCCCCCTCCGCCCCACAGCGCAGTGTCACAGACACAACATGACAAAGACAGTGTCACTGTCAGCAAGCTAAGGGGCATATTTTCCTATTTGTCTTTTTGTCTCTATCTCAATCTATACATCTCTCTATATCTCTATGTCTCGCTCTCGTTTTGTCTGTACCACTCTACTGTACGTCTTTCTGTCTCTATGTCTCTCTCTGTCCATGTCTCCATCTGTCTCTCTCTGTCCATGTCTCCATCTGTCTCTCTCTGTCCATGTCTCTGTCCATGTCTCCATCTGTCTCTCTCTGTCCATGTCTCTGTCCATGTCTCCATCTGTCTCTCTCTGTCCATGTCTCCATCTGTCTCTCTCTGTCCATGTCTCCATCTGTCTCTCTCTTTCCATGTCTCCATCTGTCTCTCTCTGTCCATGTCTCCATCTGTCTCTCTCTGTCCATGTCTCCATCTGTCTCTCTCTGTCCATGTCTCCATCTGTCTCTCTCTGTCCATGTCTCCATCTGTCTCTCACTGTGTCCATGTCTCCATCTGTCTCTCTCTGTGTCCATGTCTCCATCTGTCTCTCTCTGTCCATGTCTCCATCTGTCTCTCTCTGTGTCCATGTCTCCATCTGTCTCTCTCTGTCCATGTCTCCGTCTGTCTCTCTCTCTGTCCATGTCTCCGTCTGTCTCTCTCCAGGTCTAAGTCTCTATGTCTCTCAGTCCATGTCTCCGTCTGTCTCTCTCCAGGTCTGGTTCTAGTTACCTTCCAAACCGGTGAAAAATATTTACTCCTGTAAACGAAGAGGATAACTTTCCATCTCTGACACCGTTCCAGGAGGCATCTGGCTTGTGTTATAGCCGCGCACGCGCGTGTGTGTGTATGTGCGTGTGTATGTGTGTGTGTGTGTGTGTGTGCGCGTGTCTGTGTGGAGACTGATAATCATAATAGGAGAATATTGTTCCACTGTCTGTCTTCTCCCGCAGGGGAAGTGGACTGTGGTGGATTCCACACCAGTAAAACCTCACAGAGTTCTCACACTCCTCACACTCCCCTACGCACGCGTACGCGTACGCACGCGTACACACACACACACACACACACACACACACACACACACACACACACACACACACACACACACACACACACACACACACACACACACACACGCATACACGCATACACACAAATTGACCTCCCCTGTGGCGTGTAATGCTTTTTCTCTCTTATGATTGCCCTGCGTCGTGCTCACTCACTTTACCATAAAACCCACAGTGGGAGATGCTTCCATTCACCAGTGCAGCATAGCCTGCGTACCACGCAACCGCTGAGGTCAAGCATCGGGGCGGGGTTAGGGTTAGCCTCTGTTTGTCTCCATGGTGACGACTCCCCGATGGAGTGCAGTTTCTCATCTCTTTTTCACCAGTTTGATAAGCATTAGGCCACAGACCCCCATGCATTCGATATGCTTGTCAGATCCTCTCCAGTTTGAATTTGAGAGCTGAGAGTTGTCTCTCAGAGTTACACACGGTCTATTTGTTTCCTAACTATCAGTGATGTATCTGGGGGTCCCCTGGAACCCCCTCAAGGACACCTGGGGGTCCCTGGGTCCCATGTTGAGAACCACTGGGCTAGCGTGCTGTCACGGAACCGCCACCCCTCACCCCCCTGGGTGACTTTCACCACCCATGGTGTGACACAGCCCTCCTTCTCTCATTAGTGGTAAAAATAATCAATGGGGAATCTAATGCCTGACTTGAACCCTATAGGACCCCTTTAATGGTCAGGTCATTTATTGCGAATACAGACAAAAAACGTTCTGCAGAAATTGTTTATGAGGGTTGCGAGAAAATACACATCAATTTGGGAGTCCTTTACATGAATGATTTTAACAACCACTGATGTAAATGGATATATTTGTGATACTTTGAGCGGTACTCCTGCTCAAAGAATGCAACAGGGCATTGAGGTGAAAATAAACCTTGAAGAGAAGGTGGATAGAACATGGTGGAGTCTGTTCTGGGCAGCCGTCCACACAGGTTTTAACTGTTCCCTCTGATGCTCAGCCAGAGGCGCGCTAAAGAACGACCCCCGTCAAAGAAACGCAAGACCGCCTGGGAATAACGGAACACGCCCGAGGCCTGGAAAAACAATGCTTCAAGATGTCTGGCTGTCTCGCGGAGCTCCCCTAACAAATAGAAGTGGCATGTGGACAACTTAATTCTCTTTATCAACGGGGTCCACAGTGGCCAAGACGTCATCGAGGACCCATTTTAAACAGTAGAATACTTGTTTATTTATCCACTGGCAGATTAGATCAGTGGTTACCAAACACTGATCGCGAACACATTTTTATGGGTCTCTCTCTGTCTCTCTCTCTTTAGGTCATCCTCAGCCCCAGCCCTCCATCGTCGCTTCCAGTCATTCCGGTTCTCCATGTGTCTGGCCAGCTCATTGGTGCATACTTTGCGCTCCTGCGTCTTTCTTGAGTACATCCAAGCAAGTAGGCCTAAATCCATATTTTTCATTTTCCTACATTCCTACATTCCTTTCCAACCCCCCCCCCCATAACAACATTTCATGAATTAAAAACAAAATCCAAACGGAGATCACATTTCTCTGTTGGGTCTCGAGCTAAAAGATTGGGACGCACTGGATTAAAGTAAGAGTGAAATACCACAGTATAGACACTGCTAGTCTGCTACTACAGGTCACATTTGTGCATTTGAAATATTACTAGAAAAATCAAGTGTGAAAATAGTAAAAAATTAGGCAACTAAGTTTAGGGGAAAGGTATAGGGCTATATGCCTTTGAGATGTAGTTGAATAGAAGTATAACGTATCACAAAATGGAAATAAAAAGGTAAAAGCACCTCAGAATGGTACTTTACTGCAGTACTTTATATTATTTCAACGCTGAATTCATTAATTTATAACTATGAAAAATGTAAGCAAAATGGGCCCTCCCATTTGGTTATAATATTTGCTCAGAGTTAAACTAACTACTGTGTAAGGGTAGTTTTCACCACAATATTGTGGGCTGGCTTCATTCAGCCAGATATCTGTTCGCAATTTTGCTGTTAACAGCCCCAACTGGGCCATTACAGCCAATTAGCGGGTTGAAGGTTGTGATTGCAGTGCTACGCTACCGTCAATGATGTCCTCATAAATGTCTTCAGAGATTATACTGTTATATTCTCACTGGGATCTCACATGATCCTATGAAATGTTCTGTACCTGGTATAAGGTACAACATTTTAGGTTAGACATTGTTGGTTTGGTTTAGGCTTGTATCTATCTATAGGGGGGGGGGGAGGACGGCAATCGCTGGGCCTATCACTGTTGAATGCCTATAAACAGAAGTGCTGGAATTTGGTGGAAGCGGAAGAGTGACAACTCCCAGGGGAAGTTCAAACGCTGGAAGCCCTGCTTCCGACTAGGCACTCTCTGCATTAGCCATTAGGTCGTGACCAGGCTTTTCTCTTTGCAGATGAGTAAGACTAGGACCGAGGCTAGTTGTGTACTAAGGCTTTAACTAAATAAGAAGCAATGTACTCAGGCATAGGTTGGGGACCCTCAGGCTCAGCCTGTATGCTCTTGGAGACAATTCAAGAATTGAGTTCCTCCACCTGTACATTATGTAGGCCAGTAACCTATAGGCCCGGATCCCGATCCTGCATGGAAGGTCTGGAGGATTTCTTGCGAGTAACGTTTTGGAAGAAGAGGGTATTCAAGGTATTCACCTTTGCAGTTGGTGTTGTAATACATATTCACTGGTACGAGGCTTGCACTGAAGTCTCTCAGAATTGCTAGGAAGTTGTGAGCTGGGACATTGTAGACTATAGCCCCGCGAGTCACCACAATCCATTTTTTTTATGTTTTGTATGTTTAACCCCCCCAACCCTCCCCATGAAAACATCTGCTCAAATTTAATCATTTTTTAACTTTTTTTCTATAATGACATGCGAAATAGGGAGGCCAGGTAAAGTGGTTTAAATAAATTCTACACGGGAGGCAACAACCCACAGTAGAGCTAATTCAGCGGTGCATAACGCTGCTACTGGAAGGCTTTTGTGAATTTGTGTTTTCATTGCGAGACCAGAGAAAAGATTTATTCTCCCCTCGGGGTCCGCACCTCTCTGTGGATGTTGGCTCGCCTTCGCGATCTTATGTTTTTGTTCGAGCAAATCCTCAAATCCACGACGGCCTTGTTCTTCGTTTCATATCCTGTCACTCACCTTGAATGCAAAGGAACCGGATCAAGCTAACACCCCCAACTTACCCGCAGGGGGAGAAGAAGAGGGTAACATAAGATTTTGCAGGACACGCAACACCAAAACATTGAGTCAGAGAGTCTGGTAACCTGCAAAGCTCACTGAGCCCCCACCCCCGTTCCAACATCACACGGACACACACACTTCGTCTCAGGAGTGCTCTAACAAAGCCGCCCCGGTCCTCGTCAGACCACTAAAGCCCCCACGAAGAGAAACCTTTTGTCGCCTTTTATCTGACGGCCATGTCACGATTCCGCTTGCTGAGTGTCCCTCGCGGCCCTCTTTATTGTCATCGTGTGTGAATGGGGACAAATGACCTCACGTAACAACAATAACACCATAATATCCCAAATGAGGACATGGTGTAATAGTGCACAGTAAAACTCCAGAGTGTTCATTTAACTCTGAGACTGTAACAACTGTAAGCAAAAAGAAAAAAGGACCCTTTATGGGTCCATTTTTGTTCCATTAACACAGTTCCAGTTACTGCATGCATGCATGAAAAACCTGCACGGACATTGAAGTCACATTTTGCTTAATGGTCCCATAATGCATTAGGCGGGTACATACTGTATATTACACACACGCATATCAAAGCACATTAAGCCCACGTACACAGTTACACACACAAAACACTTTGCCCTTGCCCAGAAGGGCTACAGTATTTACACATACAAATAACTGCAGTGTGTGTATAGTGTATTCTTTCTTTGTCAGATCAATCAAACAACAAAAAGGGGTTACCATCCAACCCCCGCTGCAACAAAACATGCACGCACGCACGCACAGATAAAAACAGTTCCCGGGGGCGGGCAGTTATCTGGGCATGATGGATCACGCAGCATTTTCCATTATTATGTCGTGTTACGATTAATAATGCATGTTTCCTGAGGCCTTAATTACCTCCGCCCACACCCTAAGACACACAACAAACACGCACGAACGCACACACACACACACACACACACACACACACACACACACACACACACACACACACACACACACACACACACACACACACTCAGAGGTTCAGTTGGAAGACTCTACAGTCGACACCCTAACTTCTGCATACAAAAACACTGGCTTTATCCATTCGTCGCTCGCTGCCACATTTTGAGCGTCGATTTAACTCAGTGTAAATATTGTACCCCTAAATGGTTCATTTTTAGTGTGGTGTGGCAAGTATAAGGCTAAAAGAACATCTACTTTGGCCAGGGAGTACAATCTTGTTAATAAAGTATTCAATTAATCAATCAATCAATCAATCAAAAAGTTTTTTGGGAGACCCAAGTTCAAGTACAGGTCTATTGAACATCAAACAGTAACCACTCCTAACAGAGTTAATCTAAAGTCCATATACCATGAGAAAGCATACGGTGGGATGTAGGGATGTAAAAAGCCATCCTCATGGACGTGTGCTGGAAATTCTTGGATCTGAATGTTATTTTCTTTATGTGTGTATTTGGAAAAAAGCCTAGAAAAACACTTAATTTAACCAGCGTAAAGATTTGCAATGTGAGTTTTGTCATCTATCGCCTGATGCAAGGCACAGTAAAGACATATTGTTTGAAATGGAACTGCGAGCTGCCAGGAAAAGGCCTTACTGCACATACCTCGAAAGAGCCTGAACCTGCATAAACCCAAACCCCTGTTTGACTTTTGACTGATAAGAAACTAGTGGTTAATGGAGGCTGCTGTCTGTGTGACTGTCCGTGTGTCCTTCCTGCCATGTGCATTCCTCCGTGGTCGCGATTAAATCTCACGCTCAAACTATCCATGAACATTAGCCTACATTTTGCGCGCACTTAAAAACTGATGAAACGCCAAGAAACGTGGCGGGCGGACCCCGTTCCCATCAGCCACGGAGTCAGTTTTAGAAGAACGATGCTCGGCTTTCATCTCCCTCCTGTGAGTTGCAATTCAACCGGTTCATTAAAAGCTCTGCACTAGGTAATTTGCGGGGACTGACAGCTTGTTGTTGCTACCTGAATATAGTTAATAGTTAAGTGTGTATGTGTACACATGCACATGCACACGCACACGCACACACACACACACACACACACACACACACACACACACACACACACACACAAAATCACTTTCCTGCCTGTTTCCTCCAACTCCCCATTCCCCCGCTGGCCTAGCCCTCGTTCAGCCTGTGTGTATTCCAATGCATGGGAAATAATTGGCCATGCCTTTCATCGCAGGATTAGCAGGATAAATCTCCTTTTGGGACGGAGCAACGCTAAGAGTCGTTGAAATCCTGTTACATGCGGGTATTATCCTGCAATTAATTGCCTTTTGCGAGTGCTAAGCTCCACGCTCTCTCGCGTTCACTCACTTTGATACATTCAACACTCAGACGACTACACCCTGCAGGAGTTGGAGAGGTTGAGGGACTTGTGAAGACCGACAAATTATAGCAATGATAAGAGCTCTCAGCCAACTCCTCAAAGTGTCTGTCTGTCACTCTGTCCGTCTGTTTGTCAGCCCACCCTGTGATGTTCTGGCTGGAGGGTCCTACTCTGTCCCGAGACACTGTATGAGACCGGGGAGTCCCAATGTGGACTCCAGAGGGGATTTTTTTGTGCAGGCATGTTGAAAGCTTGACGCCGGTTGAAACAGTGGTAGTACTCACTACACCAAGTCAAACCTGGCCATTGAACGCCCTGAGGCGTCACTTTGACCAAGTGGCGGTATTTGATGAGTTAGGGGGACAAGCGCCCTTTGAGCGCTGCCCTGACTTTGACTCCTCATTTCCCCACGGGCCTACCTCTAGTTTAGCCTGTGTATTCTCACACAGTGGAAATAATTGGCCATGACTTTCCGTCACAGAATTGCATGGGCCCGGCCTGACCCAATAAACATATAAACATTTGTTTAGGGACCCGTGATTGGTTAGTGTTAATGTTTACAGCTTCCATCAAGGAGGTTGAAGCGGAACTATCCTTCTAGTCACGAAAAGTGAACAAAGAACAGTACACTATGAGAGTGCTCTGATCGATGAACCAATATGATTCAGCGCATTGCTCCCGGCGGCACCCGCCCGTCTACCAGAAATCACGGCGGCTGGGCCAGGCAGGTCAGAGTCAAACCACACAGATTTCGGGCTAAGGTCTTTACATTGTTATATAGACTGCCTAGTTGTGCCTGGATGGGGAGGCTGGAGTTTGGGGGGAGCAATGCAACTGTCGGTGTCATGCTTGCTTGCTTATTGTGTTGAATTACCAAACAATTACTATTGATAAACGCCAACATGTTTGCACGTGAACATGCCTTCACATGCACTTTCCAGCAGCAATCTCTGTGAGACCAGTCCTAACAATAAGCTATACTGTATGGGTATGATGGAATTCCTCATACTGTAGGCAGCTAGGCACACATCATTTCAAAATAAGGCAATGATTCTCTAGTCTCTCAGTCAAGGTTCACGTCTGGACTGATGCTAGATTTAAAGAAATGGATTGACAATTTATTTGAAAAGTTCTTACACTCGAGTTGTTGCAAAATTGCGACATTTTGGACATTCTGAAGACAAGCTAGAATTCATGGAAGCTATAATTTTGGTGACAAATTACTGTCTCTCTCTCTCTGTCTATTCATTATGGCAGGAATGAATTGCAAATCATGGGGTGGGTGGGTGCTAATTTGCTAAAAGAACTTTGTTTTGGGCCCCTGCAGGCTAGGACCAGCAGCACTGCAGGATTAGAAGGGTAAATCTCCTTTTGCGTCGGAGCAGCGTTAAAAGTAGTTGAAATCCTGTTACATGCGGGTATTATCCTGCAATTAATTGGCTTTTTGCAAGCGCTAAGCTCCACGCTCTCGTGTTCATTCAGCACTCAGACGACTCAATCTGGAAGGAGTTTGGGGTTGAGAGACTTGTGAGGACGGACAACTGGCAACAAATAGTAGCTTTCGGCCAACTTCTCAAAGTGTCTGTCTGTCTGCAGGCAGGCAGGCAGGCAGGCAGGCAGTAGGACACCCCTTTGAAACAAATAGTATATATTTTATCAAGCGCCACAGTGAAAATGCTGTTGCTTTTGTTGTGTGCCGCCCATCCCCTGGGGCGCTGACATATATATCCTGTCTGTCTGTCTGCATATATATATATGTGACACACTTCAGCAAAAAAGGCCTCATCTCGCCAGAATGAAAATGGAGTAAATCAATAAATAAACTCGTTTTTCTTTTATGTGATTTTCTTTTATTTTTCATATTAACACAGTTTGAATGTTGAAGAAGGTTTTCATTCAAACATATTGTTAATTTGGGTAAATTAAATGTATACATTTATACGTCAAAGTGGGCTTGTTTTTTAACACGGTTTTGGGGGCAGAGAAGCACAGTTCTGACAAAAACTTGCGCTTTCTCGATAGTGCGAGAAAAACTTGCGCTTTCTCGATAGTGCGAGAAAAACTTGCGCTTCCTCGATAGTGCGAGAAAAACTCGCGCTTTCTCGATAGTGCGAGAAAAACTTCTCGATTTCTCGATAGTGCGAGAAAAACTTTATACTCGTTTTTCATCATTTTTGACCATGGGCTATAGCCCATACCGTACGGCATACTATAGCACGCCGTTTTTCATCATTTTTGAGGATTTGAAAAAAGTGAAAGAAAAAAAAACAAGGCTCCAGACCTCCCAAAACAAACTGGTCAGGCTCCTACTTGGCCTCACCCCACGAACCCACCTCACCCCTGCCCACTTTGACAGGCTGGGATGGCTTAGGGTCGACGACAGAGTACAGCATCTTGCAATGGGTCTGGTCCACAAGATTCGATACACCACCAAGATACCCATGTACCTGTCTAAATACTTCCTTAATGTAAACGAAGTCCACACCCACAACACCAGAGGGAGTGCAGCAAACCATGTACAACCCAGATTCGGCACAAACAAGGGACTAAAAATATTTTCGCTCCTATGCCACCAAAATGTGGAACGCCCTACCAACAGTCATGAAGACATGTGAATCCCTTGACTCCTTCAAAACCGCTCTCAAAGGGCACCTACGGATGGCTGCAATTCAAAACTGGCCTCTGTAAAATCTGAATCCCCCCACCGCCCCCCCTTTTCCCCTCACTATATGTATCCTTTCCCTTTTTGCTTCCTACATGATTAATTCCTGTTCTGTTCTTTAACTACATAGAAGTGTCTATTTGTATGTCTCTAAATGTTTTGATGAATTGAACAATGTGGACCCTGTTGTAAACAAGTGTAATGCTTAATTGGGTCGTCCACTCACAGTTAACAGTCTCTGTATTGAGTTTGTGCTTAAAATGTACTGTAATTCTACAAACTGTTAATAAATATTTCAATCAATCAAAATTGCGCTGTTGACAGCTAAAACGTTCTAAGGTGGTCATTGTGGGTGGAGTTAAGTACCTATTGTCCCTCCCATTGTCACACCCACTAAGGTGTTAAAAATGTTGTGAATATGGAAAGGGACTTTTCTCAGCTTTGGGTGAAAGGCCCCAATCATTTTAAAATGGTTATATCTCCTTCAATTATTGTCCAATTTCATTTAATGATACATCATATGAAAGCTTACATTCTGTACTTTAATAATCTGTAAAAATCTGAAAAATAGAAAAGTAGAGTTGAGGGCCTTTTTGCTGGATTCTGTCACATATCCCTGATAAAGAAAATGGTTGTGCAAACGATAGAGGCAGAAACTGTGCATGTCAGTGCTGTGAAGAGAATATTTCCTCACCGCCGGTGTTGCGTCATTCACAGGGGAAAGGACCCAGTGGAATTAAGCATGATTCATACTTAGTCGCACGATGGCATTGCGTGCCGAAAATAGAAGATCTACAAGATCACACAAAGTGTCCCATCCGTGACGTGTTGTGATCTTGTAGATCTGCTATTTGGTGCGTCCAATGGAGTGTAAATAGAGCATTATCTCCTAAAGTGAAAGCAGTTTGAGGGTCCAATTCTTCCAGTATCTGACATTCCTTTGTCTGTCACAGTTGGAGTGACACATGACAATCTCTCCTCCTTCCATCTCCTAAGAGTGCACAGGGGGTGGGGTGGGGGCATCTGGGTGACATCATCAGACAGTCTGCCCGGCTGAGAGGGGACATCTTGTATAACCGCAGTGGTTTGCTGGTGACAGTGTGGTGGCGCCGGTGACACACACACACACACACACACACACACACACCACCATCAACTTCCCATTAGCGACAGGAAACCCCTTGAGTCAGCCTGGAGCAAAGCGCTAATTGTAAGGCTTGCAGTTTCATTTAAATCATGTGTTGGTGCGTGACTGATGTTGGTCAATTCAGTGAGATGATGAAAGCGTGTTCCTGGGAGGTCACGGGGAAGTGAGACACTCAATGTGTCAATGGAACGTTTTGCTGATGAGGGCAAGATATTGTTCCTCAGAAGTCTTTAGGGCTTGTTCTTGACTGCAGGCAAATCAAATCTTTTGATCTTTAGGACTGACTGTCCTAAAGTGATCATCCTAAAGCAAGTGATCATAAAAGCCAAAGCAGTACATGAAACACCTAATGGTTCTCTCTGAGGCCTGGCCATGCAAATTATGTTAATGTTTTTTCACTTCTTTCACTTCATGGGTTTTTTATTATTATTATTATTATTATTATTATTATATATTTTCCCTTTTTATCTTGTTTGTTTTCCTCTTTTCAGCTGTACTTGCATAAACTTGTCAGCATGCACCTCAATTCTTTCTTAAATCTTAATATAGAATACAGACTGTATGGACGCTTGGACAAAGACCCTGGAATGGGTGGGAGGAGGGGGTTATATAATGTATGTACAATTTAGGCATTTGGCAGACTCTTAATCCAGAGCAAAAGCATGGCAATACATTACATACATAAAAAGTAGTTATCATGAAACATGCGTAAGCTAAGAGCGTAACAGTGGAATATCTATGAAACTATACATATAAACTGTATGCTATACTATACATATATACTATAAAGTGCTATGACTATATAAAATGCAAGTCTGTATAAAAAGTCTACATAAAGTTCTATCTAAGGGGCTGGGGTAAGTGCTACGGGCCATGATGGAGTCTGAAGAGGTGGGTTTTCAGACTACGGCGGAAGATTGGGAGTGAGGCTGCAGTTCTGATTGTTTTGGAGTGCATTCCATAGTTTTGGAGCCAGAAGGGAGAAGAGTTTGGGACGTGTGGAGCGTTTTTCCGGCGTTTTTAGTGAAGGTACTTCCAGCTTCCCCGCGTTGGCTGATCTGAGTGCGCGGGAGGGTTTGTAGGGTTCGATCATACTTGCAAAATATGGGGGAGCCATATCTGTATACATAAAAAGGGGGGGGGGCGGGGGGGGAAGGCACTAGAATAACTAAAAAACTGACAACACAGAGAGGGGTGAGTTACATTTATGAGAAAGATGTATAGCAAGATGTAAATGACTATGTTGCTCTCTATTCTCCCAGCTCTGCTGTATACACTGACACGAAAACGCATCATCAGAGCGGAGGGAGGGGCGTCAGCTGCGATTCCGCGGCTCCGCCCACTCCCCAGGGTAAGTTGTGATTTGCTCTCGTTCACTGCAATGCAATTTGTGGCATTTCCAAAACAATATTGCGCAGAGTAGCGATTATCAAACGTATTTGCAATGCCATACGTTGAAAGATCTGTTGCCCGTGGACAAGGCACGTTACCTCCGCAAGTTAGATATTATCGCCATAGATGTTTGTCCGTATGTGATTAAGGCAGGTGGAGCGAGATCAATTCGTGGCGGTGACGACTCGCCACGACGTATTTTTTTACGCCATGACGTATTCTTCATTATCCGCCATGGCAGAACAAAATCCGCCGTGGCGAGTACAGAATCCGCCATGGCGACGACTCGCCACGACCTATTTTTTTACGCCATGACGTATTCTTCATTATCCGCCGTGGCGAGTACAGAATCCGCCATTGTTTATTTTTTTTTTGCGTGCCGTGGTGCAGGTTTTATTGTCCTAGTAATACTATTCTCGGAATTATTTCATCCTCTTGTAGCGTAACGGTTAGCGCTCTCGCCCCTATAGTCAAGGCACTGTGCCGGGCCAGGTTCGATTCAGGCAAAAAACAAACTTTTTTTTTTTAAAGTTATTTTTTTACCCAGTGTGTGTGCGTGCGTGCGTATACAGTGTGCGTGCGTGTATGCGTGCGTGCGTATACAGTGTGTGTGCGTGCGTGCTTCATCGTATTTATTATTATTATTATTATTATTAATATGCAGGTAATAATAATAAATACGATGAAGCACGCACGCACGCACGCACGCACACACTGTATACGCACGCATACACGCACGCACACTGTATACGCACGCACGCACACACACTGTATATGCGTGCGTGCGTGCTTCATCGTATTTATTATTATTATTATTATTATTAATATGCAGGTAATAATAATAAATACGATGAAGCACGCACGCACGCACGCACGCACACACTGTATACGCACGCATACACGCACGCACACTGTATACGCACGCACGCACACACACTGTATATGCGTGCGTGCGTGCTTCATCGTATTTATTATTATTATTATTATTATTAATATGCAGGTAATAATAATAAATACGATGAAGCACGCACGCACGCACGCACGCACACACTGTATACGCACGCATACACGCACGCACACTGTATACGCACGCACGCACACACACTGTATATGCGTGCGTGCGTGCTTCATCGTATTTATTATTATTATTATTATTATTAATATGCAGGTAATAATAATAAATACGATGAAGCACGCACGCACGCACGCACGCACACACTGTATACGCACGCATACACGCACGCACACTGTATACGCACGCACGCACACACACTGTATATGCGTGCGTGCGTGCTTCATCGTATTTATTATTATTATTATTATTATTAATATGCAGGTAATAATAATAAATACGATGAAGCACGCACGCACGCACGCACGCACACACACACACACTGTATACGCACGCATACACGCACGCACACTGTATACGCACGCACGCACACACACTGTATGTACGGGTAAAAAAATAACTTTAAAAAAAAAAAGTTTGTTTTTTGCCTGAATCGAACCTGGCCCGGCACAGTGCCTTGACTATAGGGGCGAGAGCGCTAACCGTTACGCTACAAGAGGATGAAATAATTCCGAGAATAGTATTACTAGGACAATAAAACCTGCACCACGGCACGCAAAAAAAAAATAAACAATGGCGGATTCTGTACTCGCCACGGCGGATAATGAAGAATACGTCATGGCGTAAAAAAAATAGGTCGTGGCGAGTCGTCGCCATGGCGGATTCTGTACTCGCCATGGCGGATTTTGTTCTGCCATGGCGGATAATGAAGAATACGTCATGGCGTAAAAAAATACGTCGTGGCGAGTCGTCACCGCCACGAATTAATCTCGCTGTCTCTCGATTAAGGATTGGAAAAAGTTGCATTGGCAGCCATAGATAATTCTGCCCAGGGTAAATGTCCCGGATGTGACGTTTTTGGGCGTTCCTGTCTTGTTAAAAAACTGGATGTGACGTTTTTGGGCGTTCCTGTCTTGTTTTGTGTGAGTGTATATTGTTTTGAACAACTGTGCTCAACTGTGCTCTTAAACAGAATTAAAGAAACAAAAAAGAAAACCAGGGACTAGTAATGACCAAGGACTACACGAGACCATGACCAGTCCTCTTAAGAATGATTTATACTTAAATTGTACAACTGCCACACGCCAAGAATGCTGCGGCTGTGTGTCTCCTTGGCTTATGGAAGACAAAGTGGTAAAACTGTACATCATTTCAATTAAATTATGTACAGTACACAGGGTTTGAAGAAAGGCTAGCAAAGTTTTGATCAAAATGGTTATGCTGTTATGGCAGACAATTTGTTTTTGCCAATATGTTTTATTAAAGATGGAGTGCCACAATTTTTGTATTTTTCCAGTTTTTCATGCGTCTATGAGGTGACAGTACTGCATTAGACACCCTGGAGTTGTTTTTATGTGCAATGGTGTATTACCGGTAACTTTGTATTTAGGGTTTCTTCCTGGAGGCTGAACCCTTGACAGTCAAACGGGCCAATGAAGTAAACAGTAATATAGTGACACCACACTATCAGCCCTCCCCTAACCCCTCCCCCTTTATCATACAACTACAGCTGTGGGTGCGGCTTCAGTTCAGGTGGAACCACCCACCACTCCCACCAGGCAAACCAGGCATACTTAATGAACTGGTGGGCGTGTCCACATAAGAGCATGATTTTAACAAATACTGTACACTTTTTGGAAAAAGTTCTTCCCCCTTATATTGTAATAATACCCGATGATCATGTTTTAGGGTGGAAATAAATGGTGGCACTCCATCTTTAAGAATAACAGATTACCAAATGTAATTTAAGTTGCACAATGTACATTCTTATTTTTTTCGGGGCACTCAATGCATAGCTTTTGAAGATTACATCATGTGGCAGACAAGTCTATGGACTTTTTAGTGTTTGTTTAGAGCACTTATGATGTAAATCTTTTGCCAGCCAAGTCTATGGACATTAATGTTTGTTTAGGGCACTAAATGACAACATAAGATGTCATGTGGCCAATATAAATACATATTGTGACTGATTCCAATTTATACAATAACACACTGCATCATGTCTTGTGGAGGTTTCTTTTTGCTGGAAAACTAAAACGGCAATTGTGAAGATGATAATAGACAGTCGACCACACTAATGGTTTCCTATCCATCAAGTGTTACTATTCAGGTAACGAACGAGGGGCAAACAAATCTTATCAAATGATTTCTCTTTATTTTTTAAGTATACTAGTTATTTTATTATAGAAAACATTCAATTTAATTTAAATCACTTCTTGTGAAGCCTAGCCTCGGTCCCAGGCTTACTTATCTGCGAAAATAAAACCCTGGTCACAACGTAAGGCAGAGAAGCTATCGGCGGATGTATCCTCCGGAACATCCGTGATGTATATTCCCCCGGATCACAACACTGTGATGAATGTAAACTGATTTGTAAAGCATCAGCGTCATTTCCTTGGGCGATACTGCCGCTAAAATCCTGCAACTTCCGCCCAAACAAATGATAGTCTTTACAGCGTGTAGGTCTTGCCCAGGGTGTGTGAAGCCAGAGTGTGCAACACAGCCCGCCTCTTGTTAAGTTTATTTCCAGTGATCATCACCTCATCACAACCTTGGTGTACATTACTTTTACAGCCTAAAAAAAAGCTGCTTATGTTGATATTGATTTGATTGGGGGAAAACATCAGCATTTCTAGAAAGATTAGATAAACCTTTTATTGATCCCCAGAGGGAAATACAGAATTCAGAAGTTCAGTCCATGTATTCTCTCTAAAGTCTCCTGAATTTACACAGATCATAAAAGGCAAGACCATGAACAGATTGGGGTGTAAGCCAGGAGGAGAAAAGGAGTTTTCTATGCAGACGGCCGCCTGGAGTGAGCTCCACATGAAAGCAGCCCTCGTCTCTGCTCCTGCTCTGACTGCTTCTGCCCCTGAGGTCAGTGGGCACTCTTACAGAATCTCTGGCATAGGTGGTTGTGGTTGTGGGCGATGACTAAGTTGATGGAAACCTCAACACAGGAGTTCATACAGTTCATCCGCTGCTGCTCCGTTAGTTTATGTCTCTGGATGCACTTCAGTTAGCTGTACTGCAATGTTCTCAATCCAGTCTTACATTGAAACAAGATGCTGCCACTGTCTTCCCTGAGTCCCTGAGTTCTAATGCAACTGAACATTTATTCCATTGCAAAGTGCTCAGACAACTATGGCATTTGAGAAACACAAGTTTTACAGTTCTGCTTTGCAAATGTTACAAAAAAAAGCCTGCAGTCATTCATGTAGACATTTAGACCTTTTTCGCAAACAAGCCAGACGGACTTGCGCTTTAGGGTAGGCCTATAGGTATTCTTCTCACCATAGCCAACATTAGAAAGTGAACTTTCTGTCATCTTCGATGTTCTGCGAACATTTATTTCATAGCGTACAACACAGTGCTTTGTTGTCCTTGACATAATTTTTCGGTCTGTTGTCAGACAACAGTAAATGATTT